>NC_133617.1:219207816-219532816 GCF_048593235.1 Sminthopsis crassicaudata | reverse complement strand
TAAACCAAATTTTAATTTGTGTAATGACAGACTCAATCTCTCTCTCTCTCTCTCTCTCTCTCTCTCTCTCTCTCTCTCTCTCTCTCTCTCTCTCTCTCTCTCTTTCTTTCTCTTTCACTTTCTCTCTCTTTTTTTATGGGGGAGGGAGGGGTACTGTGTTGTTCATCAAATAGTTGTGTAACTACCTAATTTCAGTAAGCAAAGCTAATAAATATTTTGTGGAAAGTCAGGAGAACTTAATTCAGTTCTATTCTGTAACCTTGATTAAGTAACTTCCCTTTTCCTTGATTCAGTTTTTTCTATGTCTGGATTCTTGCCAGTTAATATGATTTATTGACCTTGTGTGACTTAAATGAGGATTGGCTTGCACAACTATGGATGCAAAGAGGATATGATAACAATTCTTTTAGCTAGAAGGAATCAACTAATTCAACCCTATGATTATATAAAAACAGCATGGCCCATTCAAATGGAAATGACTTGCCCAAAGTCACTTGGGAAGTAACTAACCCACCTACAAGTCAAAACCATATCTTTTTACTTTAAATCAGTGTGCTTTTAATGCAATCTATCTCTTTCTTTGTCCATGTGTATACATGTGAGAAAAATTCTCACTTGCTACCATATAGTGTCATATTGGACCTAAATAGAATTGTCTATCTTGTTTAAGATGTTCCTTCAAGGGGGCAACTAGGTGGCTCAGTGGATAGAGCATTACTCTTGAAGTCAGGAGGACCTGAGTTCAAATCTGTTCTCATACACTTAACATTTCCTGGCTGTGTAACCTTGGGCAAGTCACTAGACCCCACTTGCCTCAGGGGAAAAAAAAAAAAAGATGCTCCTCTGAATTGATAACTATTGGCCAGTATAGTTTATCCCATATCCCACATCCGAAATGTCTGCTATAACCCCAAGAGGTAGATAACAAATAGGATAGATAAGATACTTTTCATTTTTTCTAAGTGCTTGAAATGTTAAAGGAAGATGAGCTACAAGTATACATATACAGTGAATTAATTAATGGAATGAATGAATTGCTCTTAAAGCACAGTAAAAATAAATGAAGATCATTATTATGCTGAGTCATAGGGGGGAAATCTCAATTATTTCATTAAATTCTGCTTAACAAGGCAGGGAAACATAACACATTCTTGAAAGATTTCTATCCAAAACATCTATATTTTCAAGTAATTTGTTATTTTAGAAGATTACAACTTCAACTATCCAGAAAATTCTATCCATATTAAATGAATCATAACATTGAAGGTTCTGGCTGAGGTTTTACTTTATTAGCTGTAATTGGTAAAAAGAGAAAAACTATACTTAGAAGCTTCAGTTGCAGGTCCCACCCTATAAAAATGTTTAATTCTATGCATCTATTGTTTTTCCACTAAGTCATGGAATTTCAGTAATTTAGCAGTTTTAGGTTATTTGTGTGTTGGTTTCTCAGCTAGAATCTTAAAGACTTTCAAAGGCAAGACTACAGCATTTGCATTTCTCTTTTAAATAAATCATTAATGTGTTAGCACTACTGCTAACCCAGGTTACTTATACCTTCGGAATCTAATACTTAATGTGCAACAAGAAAATGGTATTTACACACATATATTGTATCTGGGTTATATTGTAACATATGTAAAATGTATGGGATTGTCATCGGGGGGAGGATGTGGAGGGAGGGGGGGATAATTTGGAAAAATGAATACAAGAGATAATATTATTTTAAAAATTACTCATGCATATATACTGTGAAAAAAAAATAAAAAAAAAAAACAAACAAAAGGACCAAACAGTTTAAATAACAAAAGTAAAATTAGATACTTGAAACTGTCTTTGGTCATTTTTTTGATTGAAGCCTTTGGGTATTTCTATTCAATACTTTATTACTTTTCCATATCTTTGCTATCAATGTTTCTAGCATCCTAAAGATTTTTCAAATAAAATATGGTTCTATCTAAAAAAAAAATCATTAATGTAATTTTAAAAATAAACTACCTATGTCTCAATTTTTGCTCCTATAGCTTTTGTTTTGATTCTAAGAATTATTTGTCTTGGATACTGCCCTTTTTCAATTAGTCCCATCAAAGAAATAGTCCCTCTTACTTTGTTGAGGGACCCTAGATAAATTATTTAACATCCTACATCCTCACTTTCCTCATATATAAATTGAAAGGCTTGTATCTACTTTCTTAGTTACTTCTCAGCTATAATATTCTATAATCCTCCAACTTGTTATAAAAACCTTTATTCTAATAATGGAAAAATAGAAAGATCAGCCTTTAGAAAAAAAGTTGCAGTGTTCTTTTCTTCTTTTTGGCTGTGGTGATGAAGACTTGAAAATCCATTTGTTGAAATTTTGTCCTATATTCATTAATAAAAGTTTTTATTGGATCATGATCCATTTTAAAAATACAACAAACATCTCCAGCCATCAAACAAACAGTCATTTGTATGGAACAGGAAGTTATACAAGAAAAGAAACAAAAGAGTGATGAAAACATAATCCTAATATAATATTGGTGTCAAGTAAAAGACAGCACATGATATGATTATGACAGGTCATCTACTAAACACAAATAAAAGCCATTTTGGTTTTACTTAACTATAGGAAACTACAGCCGGAAATAAAACTTGTCACCACCCTCCCTTTTCAATCCTTTCCTATCCTGTCTATTTTTTAAGTTCTCCTTTTGTGTCTCTGTATAAAATATAAATGTCATCATATCAGTGAAACACCACAAAGTTTTTAAAGGAAAGAAATTAACTACTCATTCAGTAGATTGCAAAACCTTTTTGTTTTAAGCTCATATAATCTTTTTCAATATATTTTTAGAAGAATCAAATGATATTTAAATTTGAGAGGACCTTCAGAGATAATTTAGACCAACTTATGTGTGAAGCAAGAATTTTTTTCTATAATCTGGTTAAAGTTGCAAAAATACAAATTTAGGCCATCCAAAAATGGATTGGATGACTTTGCCTGGATTATTGCAATAGAATATTGTCTTTCTGCTTCAAATCTCTCTTATATATAATTCAGGGGTTTTTAACCTACTGTCCATGATCTTTTAAAAATATTTTGATACCTATGTTTCAATATAATATGGAATCCTATATATTTTGTATATTTGAGATCATTGTTCTGAGACAGAACTTTCAAGGTATTCATGATACCAAAAAAAAAAAAAAAAAAAAAAAAAAGGATTAAGAACTCCTATGCTAATCTATCTGCCACATAGTTGTCAAAGTAATTTTCCTAAAACACAAATATAACTATGTCATTAACCTACTCTGTAATCTCCAGATTCCCTTTTACCTCTAGGATAAAATACAAACTTTTTTGTTTGGCTTTTAAAATCCTTCAGAACTCAACCTTATTATGCATTGATTCCTTTTTTGTAAGTTCAGCAAAGTTAACCTTGCTGCTTTACATGTATTACATTCTACTCTATATCCCCCTCACCCCAGCTCTTCAGAGTTATAATGAAAAAAGAGTTTTATAAAACTTAAAGTGTTTTGTCAACCATTATAATTACTTATCAAAGCAACCCATTCTTCTTTAGGGCAGCTGTAATAAGAAATTCTTCCTTACATTAAAATGAAATCTGCCTCTTAATAGCACATATCAGTTATACCACTTTGTGATGTATTTATCTTTGTGATTGTATCTATCTTATATTGCATGAAATGATACCTACAATCAGTTTACCTGATATGGAATGGGCTATCTAGAACCTTAGTAATGTTTCTTCTCTAACAGTCAGCATTCTAATGTGCGGCAAATGTATTTCATCCAATAAAAATAAGAAATTTATGTACCCAATATGTTCTTAACACTACTTTAATTGTGGAGTAATTCAAAACAATTTTAAAGCATAGTCCTTGTGTAAAAGGATTTAGTGTATTCCATAGGACTCCTTGGTATGTCACAATATCCTGAGGTTATTTTCTTTTGCCAGTTTTTAACCAAAGAGTTTTAACTTAAAATGGGGAGTATGGTAAACATGGAGGAGAAGGAGTGGAGAAGGATGGCTGCTAGTTATTTGTAGATACATTATGTGGTAATAGGTGGATAAGGACAGCAATTTTTATAGAGGGATATATAAAGAAATAATTCTTTCCTTAATCCTAGGCAGAGATGCTTAGGTGTGTCTCATCAACATAAGTAGGATTCAGTGGTGGATTGAATGTTGAATTTGGAGTCATGAAAACCTAGATTTGAATCCTGTCTTAGGCACTTCTCTTCAGTTTCCTTATCTACAAAATGAAGAAATTGGACTCAATGTCTAAGGTCTCTTTCAGCTCTAAAGCCATGATTCTATGAACTATTTACTACCCTTAATAATTTCCATTAATTTACAGAAGTGTTTTGATTTAAAAAAAAAAAAACTTGTTAGGTGGCACCTTAGCAGTATAGTTAGCAATTATATAAATATGTAAATAACAGTTTATATTGTTAGACACTTTCAGCCCAAATACTATATCCATACATGTCTACTTAGCAATCATGCTTTCTCTTTTCTACTTTCTAGTTATGAGTACACTCATGGAGAAAAAAAAATGTGTATTCAGTTGAATGCAGCCAAACTCTTATATGAGTGACACATCAAGGCCTCCTTTAAAGTTGACTGAAATATTGGGTTACAGTAGTTGGGAAACTTAAAGAACAGTCCTTAGCAAGCTGACTTCATAATCAGGAAGAGCTAGATTCAAATCTCATCTTTGATACGAGAGTGTGTGACCAGGGGAAGTCATTATACTCCTGAGGGTGCTAGGAAGTCATTATACTCCTCAGGGTGCTAGGCAACTATCTAAGATTATAGATGGTATTGGTAGAAGAAATTTCTTCCTTCAGAATTTCCCTGTGTCAATGAAATCATAAATCTAATTCCTATTCTGTGGCCTATTAACCCAAAATTACATAGCAATCTTTTTTAAAAAATTAAGTGCTCAGCAGTGACAGTGCTTAACAAGACAACATATGTCTGTTTGAAAGAGACAGGAGGGAAAGATTTGTATCTTTGATCCAACAAAAAAAAAAAAAAAAGAAGAAGAAGAAAAAGGTACTGCTTGTAATACCAGCTAACTTTGGAATTTTTTTACAATTGAAATTGGTAAGAGATTGGCAGTTGTGTGGCCTCAAGACCAAGGAGACTGAAAAAAATGAAGGAAAGTGACAGACAAATAGAAAATTATGTATGTATTGGATCATTTTCCTTTCTTCTCCTTCAAGACAGTGGGAAGCATCTAGCTGGTTTTTTGGTTTTGGTCTTGCTTATCTTAGAAAATATACTCAATATAAAAAATTCTTCACTGTTATCAATGATGCTGTCCTATAGCAAAACAAAACAAAAAACAGAGTAGTGGTAACCAAACTCATAGAAAGAGGATCTCCATAATCTGCATATTGACTTAGGATAACACAGATCAGTATTATCTTTGTCATATTGCATTTTTATTTATTTTGTTCATCATTTCCCAATTATAGTTTACATTAGTTCAGACTAGGCTATGAGTTTGATACCTCTGATAGAAGGTTCTTAAGGCTGCATATACTTTATAATCCATTCCTGATTTTCTTCTCAAAATGAAAGCTAGTGTAGCATGGTAGATAAAGATCTGGCCTCTGAATAAGAATTGGGGTCTAAATCTATCTGAAACATATTAGCTGTGTGAAAGCTACAGGTCTACCCTTTATCTCTTTCTTCTCAAGGAATATAGGAAATAGGAAACCCCAAGAGGAAAAAAAAAAATCAGTAGATGTAGAATTATAGAAATGGCACTTGACCATCATTTTAAGTTCTAACTATCATACAGCTCACACAGATTGTGTGTAATTTGTGTTGAGAGGAGTCATGTGCTCACTGTTTTGTTCATGTATTATCATTGCAAGTGATATATCTTGGAAAGCTGTGTTTTTGAAGTCTTTCCTTTCTACAATAGTTTTTCATACAGATTTCAATTTCATAGTTTTTCTTATTGTATGAAAAGCCATTGTAAAGGTAAGAAATAGGAAAGAGGGGGGACAACATTTTGGAAAAAGCACTGGACTTGAAACAGACATTAATTCCACCTCAGCTACTTTATTGTTTGTATCTTATAGCTTATCACTACCGATCTCATGGTTTCCCAGTGCATTACACTGCATTTTGCCATTTGCTTTAGAATTAAAATGTGTATTAAAAATAAATACATTTCTAAACAGAATAAACTGGAGACTCTTAAGGGTTACCCTAATTTGGTATCATGATATCTATCTGGCCTTATTTCACAATACTCCTCAACAGTATCTTTCTGTTGTAGACAGTTGTGTCCACCTACTATCATTCAAATACATCATACTTAGTTCTTTATTCTTGCTGGTCCCATCTGCCTACGTTCACTCTCACATCCTATATACCTAGAATCTTCTTCCTTTCCTCTCTCTCAATTCTGCCAGTCATTCTGACTCTGTCTATCTCTTCCATGAGGTTTTCCTGAATGTTTCAGCCCCTAATGAGATCCCACTCTTCCCTACTCCTCTATTTTTTGTCCTTTTCATTCTCTGGATACTTAGTGTTCTGCTTTGTATTATTACTTAATTGGTTTTTGTTTGTGGCACAATATAAAATAGAGTAACTTTGGGCAAGTCAACTTTCCCTCTTTGGACCTCAGTTTTTTCATCTGTAAAAATAGAGGATTAGGCAAGGTGACCCTGAGAGCCCTTCTTACTCCAGATCTGTAAACCTATGAGTCTGTGATTCTTTGTATGTCTTGGCTTCTCCCTGGACTAGGGGTTTCTAACCTTTTTAAAAGCATGGACTCTTATAGAGTTTTTTTTAATATTTAAAATATATAAGATTACAAAGGAATGCAAATATACAGTTATGAAGCTATTTGAAAATAAGTTCTTAGATCTGGATTAAGAATACTTGGATTAGAACATAAACTCCTAGAAGGTAGAATATGGATCATAGTTTCTGAAGTCATATTTGAACTTAGTTCTTTCTGATTGTAAGAACAGTGTTCTATCCACTCACCACTTAGCTGCCTCATTTTTTTTAAAGGATAAGCATTTTACAGTCTGACACATCTTTATTTTTAAAAATCCATTATTTAATCTAAATTATTTTGTAAGGAAATTGTTTATTTTTCTTTGGTAACTCAACCTGTTAAAACAGTGATAAAAATATATGGGAAAGAAATATCTAGAATCAAGGATGAGATAATACCCACATTTGTCCACCTTGTAAAGATATTTTATTTTGATGGCTCTTTTAGTCCTCATTTCTTTACTTTAAAAAAAAAAGTAGCAGTTGTGATCGTTAATATGTTAGGTGACTTCAAAACAAGAAACTTATACACTAAAATGACTCCAAATCCAGAAAGTGAAAACATAGTAACTCTTTGTAGGTGAATGCATAGTTTCTACCATCCATAATTATTTGGTGTTGATGTTGTAAGCCTTTTGGCAACAAGAATATAGACTTGCTATAACCACTAATGCCATAGTGCGAAGTTCTTACATAGCTTAGACTCATGCCTATTTACAAACCGACATGGAAGCAGATAAATGGTGCATTGTGTATGTTTCTGCTTTCATCACATCCATGCAAAATGTCCACTACAATACTGGTTGATCTTTACTTGACCTAAAATGTTGTTCCACTAAATTGACCATGATAGTACTGACATATGATTCATATTTCTAATCCATAAGAGATATTGAAATTTCTGTTTATAGAGCTAAAACTGTCACAGGTATTAAATTTTAGGATAATTGCCTTGGCCTACATAGTCCCATGTTTTTATAATCTGATTTTTGTTATGAAGAATTATTTTATTAAATAAAAAGTCCAACTACCTTCTAAATCTTTAATTTTTATTCAAGGGAAAGAGATTCATTTGGATTATAATTTCCTGTTTATTTAAATTAATTTTGATGTTGTAGTGTAACATTAATTGAACACTATATATAACTAACAATTTATTTTGGTAAGATATTATTTAGCTTATTTTTGGCACTTGAATTTTCTCTAGGTTTTTGTAGTCTTGCTGATGTAAACTATTTGTTGCTAATTTTATCTCCAGCATCATGATTTTCTGTATGTTTTATTATACTTAAAGTTGTTATTCAAAAGAAATCTCTCAATTTTGCCCAAATATAACCACTTGCTGTTCTACTTTAAAATTTTATCTCATTGTCCAAACGCCAGAAGAAAAAAATTTTAGATTAAATCATTTTTAAAAATTGCTTTAAAAAATCTTGAGATCTATGGGTTTAGCAATTCATTTTCCCTGGTGATAAAGTAACTGATATGACCGTACAAAGGTAGCCCTAAAAAATTTGTAATCATAAAGAATAAAGTGGTAGATGATTACCCTAATGTAGATTTCTTCTGTCCTTTTCAAATACAGAGCCAACTATGGAATTATTAGTACTGTGAGTCTTAAGTTTGATTTTTGTTGAAGCTCTTCTTTAGAACAATTCATTTAAATTCTAAGTTCTTAACATCATTGAATTATCATAGTGCAGAAAGGGATATTGAGCTTTGATCTATAACAGCCCAGCCTTCCATTGGTGTAAAATTTATCTTAGTGGAGTCAAATTTTTTTTTTTTTCTGTTGATCCAAAAAGTAAACTCCTAGGTTTGTGACTTATTTAAATAAAATGTATATTTTTTAAATTTTCAGTTAAAATATCTTTTTAATCCTCATTTTATTAATAATCCTTATGTATGTCAGATGTATTTAATATAATCTATAACAGTTATAGTTGAATAACTGTATAAATATTTTTATGTACAGAATCAATTATAAATGTTTTTTTTTTTCTCATCAAAATTGCATTCTTCAAATGAACTTGTATTAGAATCAGTTTTATGAAATCATTCAGTAGCAACTAAAGAGTGTTTTCAACAAATTGAAAAATCAGGTTAGATGAAGTAGAACTAGCTTTTAGTGATCTATGGGCAGAGTTTATTGACAGCAAATCTTGATTTTTTTTTTTATATGCCATAAAATATCTCTTCTACTTTTAAGACCACATTTAATTATCTACTTTTGCTCTCCTCAAAACACCATTATTTTTAACCCTCCAGTGCAAGTTTAAATTAGAAAATTAAAGCGATTGGCAGCTATTTTCCATCAGCCTGAGAATCTATGCTGTCCACTGTGATCTTGCGATAGAGATGAATTAACTAGTTGGACAATTGGGAAAATGTTTACTTCCTCCTAAGATAAAAGTTTCACAATTAGGATTCATTGTTTTGCTTGAAGGATGAATTCGCAGAATATAAGAAAAGTACTTTCTCTCACATAATTTGGGAATATTCTGTTTTCTTTCCATTGGTGTAGAATCAGGGGTTCTCAAACTATGGCCAGTGGGCCAGATGCAGCCCGCTGAGGACATTTGTGCTGCCCGCCCAGTTATGGCAAATGGGCTGAGGGGCCGAGACAGAGTGTGAGTTTTTGTTTTTATTATAGTCTGGCCCTCCAACAATCTGAGGGACAGTGAACTTGCCCCCTATTTAAAAAGTTTGGGGACCACTGGTAGATAAATGAAAGATAATTGGATCCTAAAGAAAGTAGTGTTGAAACTATAAAATGTTAATTTAAAAATTTTTAATTTTTTGCATATATGTAGAGTCATGTTTTACTTTCAATGTGAATATCCAGTATTATTATTACAAGTCAAAGTAACAGAAGGACTTTGTAAGTATCCTATGTTTGAAGTCTTATCTTTTGAACAAAGTCTTTTCCAAGTTAAATAATTATACATGTATCAATGTTTTGCCTCATTTCTGCTTCTCAGTACTTATTTCCTTTAGCTTTCTTTAACTTTCTCTTTTGCAGCACAGGTACAGCACACTGCTTTTCTAAGTGATAAATGCAGATTATATACATATGTTATTTCCACTTTCTGTTTGCCCTCTTATTCTGATCATTATTATAGGGCTTGACCAATGAGGGTTGGCAAATCATTCTCCGGCTAGTATTTGCAATTTATTTTCATACTATCCTCCAAATTCTAAAAAGATGTTTTTCTTCTTGTTGTGTTGTTTTGAAGGGATGAGTTTTATTTTGTTGCTAGCTCCATGCCAGAGTAACTATGGTTTGGAATATATGTAGCATGAGAAAATCTTTTAATCTTTCTAGACTTCTGTTTTCTCATCTGTAAAATAAAGATTTCATCAGGTTGCTTCATGAGATCTCACCAAAAGCTACATTATATCATCTATATTCATGGAATTTTTTAAAAAGTAGCAAATAAAGTAATACATATATATATATATATATATATATGTATATACATAATAGTAGTAACAATAGTTCTTGGTATTAACATAGTGCTTTAGCATTTACAAAATTTTTTCTATTATTTGAGTATTATGACACTCTTGAGAGATAAGTACTAAATGTGTCTTCTTTCCCTGTTTAAAACTGAAAAAAAAAAAAAGAGAGAGAGAGATTCAGAAAAGCTGAGTACCTTGCCAGTGGCTACACTGTCATCTAGTATCAGAATTGCTATTTGAACTTGTAGTCTTTGTGATTATAAGTTCAGCATATTTTTCACTCTATCCTTCAAAGTAAGAGGAATAAGAATTATTCTATTGAGTCTAGAGAATTTCTAATTTGGTGGGAGAACATGACTTACTAATCTGTGGAAAAGTGATTACATTGGCCAGATTTCATTGGATAGTGACATTTTGACACGCAAAAGTTTGATGTGAGATCTTCACAAACACTTTCAATTTGAATGGAAAAAGCATGATGTTGATAGAAAGTGTGCACTGAATTTACTTCTTATCCCAACCTTCACTATCAATCTATGTGCCCTTCAGCAATTAGTATGTTTTTTGTACTTTATTTTCTTTAGAACGTTAGACCAAATGGTCCTTTTAAGTTCTAAGTTTTGTGATCATGTATATTCTGATTTCTCTCTCTCTCTCTCTCTCTCTCTCTCTCTCTCTCTCTCTCTCTCTCTCTCTCTCTCTCTCTCTCTCTCTCTCTCTCACACACACACACACACCCACACACACCCACACACACATATACACGTGCACACACATGAAAGGACATTTTCCATTTTGTTTAGTAATTATCAATCCTCCCAAGATTTTAATACTTTTCTTTATAAAGCTAAATATCATATCCCCTGCATGTTAATGGTTTAGTTTCCCTTCATTTGAATATGAGTTAGATATAAACTTGGTTGTTTTTTTTTTTTAATGTGAAGGATGATTTTGATTTTTGTAACCAGTTGTCATCTTAAAAATAAAATTTATCAGTAAAGAAAATTTGTCCTCCCTTGTCACATATCTATTTTAACATTTATAAAATTATTACCTTGCAATGAGGTTCAGAAGACTAAGTAGAAATGGAAAAAATTATACTCTTCTGACAATTTATAGAATTTGATGTTTAATACTTATAAATTCTCAAAATTTCAAGAAAAATTTGATACTTTTCTTTTAGAAGAAAGGTGCTGTAATAAAACCATAATTGCATTTACTTTGTTAATTGAGCTTTTAAAACTCCTAATGTATTTTGACAAAATTCATTAATCACAAATTCTATTTTTCTATTTTCTCTTAAGTGATGCCCAAGCTATTTGTAAGCAATAGAGATTGTAAAGATGTGAAATGCTTCCCATTTAGCTCATTAGAATAATCATAAATTATTTTATTAAGAATGACTTCAATTTTTTAGTGTGGTAATTTCAGTGAATTAGACTGAATTCCCTGTTAAGGAATTGTTAGCTTATATCTTATATCATAGCTGGACCAGAAGTTAACTGACTTATGTAACCAATTACTTGTAAAGTTCTTGTTTGGTTTTCTGGAGGTCTTGGGAGCAGCTTCATTTCAGTAGAGTAATCGCTGCAAGAATAGGCAGGTGTTTAACTCCAAATTCTTTATTATCTCCTTCACAATCTAGTTTCCTTGCCTGGGGCCCAGTGGAGGAAATGTAGGACAGGTGAGCCACCACGGGGGTGTGAGATAAAGTTAACGAATCTGGCTCTGAGTCCAAGTGCTTGAGCTCCCACCTCCAATCTGGTTGTCTTCTCTGGCTCTGAGTCCCAACTTATATGCTCTACACTGAGTATAAACCAATCATTATATCACTAGGAAATCATTATTTGTTGTAAGATTAAATCAATCATACTGAACTTAGAGAACTATTAATCACCATGCTAAACTAGATAACCATTGTCTCATCAATTCCACTGACTTAACACCTTGTAAGAATCCTTGTTTCAGAGTTCTGACTCATAACAGTTATGAGTTTGGGGAAGGGGAGGTGTTTTTAAATGCTGATCAGTTTTATAACTTCCTCTGTTTCAAGTGACCTCTCCATAATTGTCTTATTCAGAATTTTAATTTTGTTTTAATTTTGCTGTATGTAGTGAGGGAATGATCCATTATCATGAAAGTTCCTTAAGGACAGGCCTTGTTTAGGTTTGCTTTTTGGTCTTAGTATTTCTTTCTTTTAGTGAAGTGTTCAGCTCAAAATAATCACCTAATAAATCTTTGTCAATCCAAAATGGAATGGACTGGAATGGAGAGGCTAAGAGAAGATGGAAGAGTAGGATAAAAGATTTTCTCTTCTTGCATGTCTTCAATATGTTGTGCAGGGGATTTATTTGCAAATATAAGTTATACTAGATGACTTCTGAGGTCCTTTCAACTCTGAGGTTGTTTGATACCATAGAAGATCAAGAACTCATTTTTATTTGCTTGAAACTTTTTGGTAAACTTTATTTTTATACTATGGAGCACAGAACACTAGTCTCAGAATGAGAGAACCTCTGTTTGAAACTAGGCTTTGTAACTTTACTGGCTGTTTGATCTTAGATAAGTCACTTTTCTTCTCTAAAATTAATTTTTTTTGTTATTTGAAAAAATGAATATAATACTTGCATTGTTTATATCACAATGCCGTTATGAGTATTTTGTAAACTTTAAACTATTATATATAAAAGGTGAGGATGAAGATTGATTATCACACTTAAACACTGCTACAAGAGTTGAAATTTTGGTTGTTTAATTTGAAGGCAGTAGAAGAATTTGGATATATAATTATGACATCTGTGGTGTAATGGAGTCAGAAAACTGAGATTTAAGTCTTGTCTTTTCTGTTTCCTGACTTTTAACACTCAACAACTTCTCTAGGCCTTAATTTCCTAGGGATAATAATGTTAATGCTATTAACCTTTCAGGATTGTCATGTGAGTCACATGAAATATATGTGTGAAATTGATATAGAAATATTATTTATTTTTATAAATAAGACTACATTATAAACTTGAAGCCAACATTAGCACTAGTGTTAAGAACTTAGATGCTTTTTTCCCCCTAAATTCTTCCTTCAGACAATGACTTCAATTAGAAAGCAAAAAATCTACTAATATCTTTTTATATGGATAATTCTAGGGCTTAAATAGAAAAAGAATAGAAATGAGTTTTTACCTTTTTCATGAAATCTTCACTTTGGCTGAATTCCACACATACACCTTAGGAGATAAGTCTTAGCTTTGGTACAAAAAATTGGGATCTTTCCTCCAGTACTTTAGAATGACCTCTCTATGATATTTAGTGTTTATGTACTCAAAACTGTTTTGTCTATGTTTCATTTTAGTTTTGATTCTTGTGTAATATTTGCTTTTATTGGTAGAAGGAACAGAGTATGTAGACCAATTTGCAAGTATACTATTTTCATACGCCTTCATTTTACTTGTGTTTCTGTTACTTTTAGAATTTTGGACATGTAATAAATTTTTGTTTATTAGTGGAAGACTAAAAGGTTCTTTTTGCATAAATGACAAGCCTGCAGAACAGATGTTAGTCTTATGCTTTTGCAGAATGGGTGTGGTATGATCAGGAGGGGTATGAGAAAAGATCTCCTATGCCAAAGTATCTATCTCTCCTCTCTCTATATTCTTTCCCTTACTAATCTCATTCACTCTTGTTGTTTGAGCTATTACTGATATAGAGATGACTCATAAGTCTATATATCTCTAGTCCTGAATTTCTACTTAGCTCCATACCTGCATCTGCAAGTGGTGAAGGGGCATTTTTGACTGTCCCATTGGCATCTAGAAGCTGTTCTCTCTCCTTTTTGACTTTTCAGTTCATCGTTAATTTACCCTATGTCCCATATTTATAATTTTAAGGGTTATCTTTAACTTATTCCTTTCCCTTTTGGTTAGTAGCCAATTTTCAGGTACTTTTAGTTTTGTGAGCAGATTATCTCACAAATAAATAACTTCTTCCTTTTCCTATGATAGGTCTTTAATAGCAATTTCTTAATTATTATGTTAGCTCCCTTTTATGTCTTCTTACTTTCATTTTTTCTTGTTTCCAACCATAATACTAACAAGATAACCTTTCTTAAGTATAGATCCAGTCACATCACTCTTATCATACTTATATCACATGACATATTTCTTCCCAAGTTAAATTCAGGCAATCTGGTGCCATCCTACCTTTCTAGCCTTATTTCATATAGTAGTTTATTCTTTGGCCAGACTGAACATGTATCTGATTATCCTGCGTCATCTTGTGTGATATGCATTGTGCTATTCCTGGTGCCTGCAACCCTTTCCTTTCTTTTATTTATTTATTGATTTTCCATCTGTTATTTAAAGAGCAGTTTCAATCATCTTCTTCCATGAAACTTGCCTTGATCCTTCAAAGTTGTTTTAGGTCTTCCCTTTCATACTTCACACAACACTATTTTGTAACCCTCTGGTGTCTTGCCATATAATATTAAATTATGACTATTTGAGTGTCTCCTTAAAGAGTTGGGGACTTTGTCTTGTTTAGATAACAAGCTTTTATTAAGTATTTGTTACATATCTGGCACTGCGCTAAACATTGAAAATACAAATACAAGTAGAAAGACACATCTTTCCCTCAAGAAGCTTATATTCTAATGAGGAAAGACTGTATATAAAAAGAAGCTGAGACTAAGAGGCTTGGTAAGAGAAAGTCTTGAATGCAATATCTTAGAGAGGAATGAGATCTGGATGGCCTTGGTGCCTTGCTTAAGTGGAGATTTTAGAAGGAACCATCTAATCATAGGGAGAGGTCACCTGGAAAAAAAGATACTTCCAATATGTAAATTCCAGAGATGTCATCAGCATTAAGAAGTAGAGCTGAGACATGTAGAGAAAGATTGAAGTGCAACCTAGAGAGTAAGAAGCTGCTTGATGAGATTTATTGTATTCTATTTTGTTCTATAACACTGATTCCTGAAATTCTTCTCTTAACAAGTCATTCTTCTTTATTAAAGTTTACTTCTGAATCAATTTTCACAAATGAAGATAATTCATTACTTTCCTGGCATCTCAGTGTGAATGAATTTGTGGTGTTTAGAGATTGTTAGACCTGCAGAGTAGATGATAAAGAATGACCATTGCTAGAAATATAGGTCTTTGTTTTTTTATAATTTCACCAAAGGGATTGTCCTGTGTAACTGATAACATTTTTCAGATGCTTAAAGGGAAAAGAAGCACATTGATTGAGCAAACCTTCAGACATTGAAGTAGATTCAAAGCTTTATTAAGTTTTTAAAATTATAAAACTTATAATTTAATAAGGGGATGAGGCATTAGAGATCATTCTATTATAAAATATTTGACAAGTACATTAGAGATGTAAGGAAAAAGTACTTTGTAAGATTTGGTGATGATAATGAAATTTGATATCCCATTGATACCAGTAAGAAAGGGAATTTTCATAATATAGCTAACAAGTCATCCTCAATATTTCACATGCGTGCACACACAGAGTAAAAATGTTTTGGAAATTGTTATGCCAAACCTATAATAACTAGAGAGCTAGAACATTTTTATGCATGGAAAAAACAGTTATGTATCTGCTATGCCATCCATCATTCCAATATGGTCTCCATGGTCTTCCATCATTGTCTCCATAGTTCAAATAGAGAAAAACAGTGGGCTGACTTACCTTTGGGAAATTGCATTATATTTTTAATAATACTAAGCTTTCCTTGGAAAATTGGAAAATTTGGAAATTGCATTATATTTTTAATAATACTAAGCTTTTCTTGAAAACAAAGGTCTATCTTTATAATGCCACATTTTACTTGCTTTCTTTATATTATCAGTTCTTAGAATATTTGTCCTCCAAAAAACTGAAGTTAAATATCACACAAAAGTAATTTATTTTATTATTAATGATTTAGAGCATCCTTTTATATGGTTGTGAATACTTAGCAATTCTTCCTTTAAGAAATATTTTTCCATATCATTTGATCAGTTATCTATTGGAGAATGGCCATTAGTTAATACACACACACACATATATGTGTATATATATATATATATATATATATATATACACACACAGAGAAAGAGAGAGCCCCTATCTCTCTCTTTCTCTCTCTGTATATATATATATGTGTATGTGTGTGTGTGTGTGCGTGCATGCATATATACATTTGTGTGTTGAATAATAGATTCTTACCCAAGAAATCTGATACAAAGATTTTTCCCATTCAATCATTCGTATTGTCTTTTTATCATTTATTTATCCTATTTAGCATTCCATTATATTCATATACTATAATTCATTTAACCATTTCTCAATTGATTATTATCCCTTTAGTTTTTTTGTACATATGGATTCTTTTTATATTTCTTTTCTGTCTATGGGTAGTAGTATCAGTCTAAGATCTTTAAATCTTGAAGAAAACTATCATGTCTTCTCACCTCTTCCCAATTCTTCTGCTAAATAAATATTCTCAATTCTTTCAACACATTCTCATTTGGCATGATCTTCAAGCCTTTAACCATCTCAGTTCTTTGCGTATCTCTTTAGACACTTTGCAGCTTATAAATATAGTGTTCAGAACCTAATACAATACAACAGATGTGATATAACCACAGCAAAGTATATAACTGTCATTTCCCTCATCTTGAACAGTCTTTTTAAATGAAACCAGAGACAGAATTTTTTTTGTCTGCTGCTCAAAACATATTGAGTTTCTAATATTCAGAACTGCTACATAGCTATACTTTCCCATCTTGGTACTTGTGGCTAGTTCAGCAAGACAATGGAGTGAGGGAAGGAAAATCACATATAATAAGGTTAGAAAGGTAGTTTGAGCTAGGGTTGAATGACTATGTGGATATTGAACCACTAACCAGTCAACCAATATTGGTATAGTGAATGCATTCTTATAAAAATCATATAACACTATGATTAAATATTCTATTAACTGTTTTATACAGAGAGAAAACATTGCTAGTCTGACATTCTGTAGACATGTTTTTAAACCTAGATGCTTAGATTGATGGGCAGAATGGTGTGGTAGAGAGGAAGACTTGAGTTCAAATCCTATCTCAGAAACTCACTGACTGTATGACCTAGAGAAAATCACTTACCCTGAATGCTTTAGGTTTCTCATCTATCAAGTGACTATATGATATAACTTTAATGACCCACTAAACTCATGCCTACCACATAGTGAACCCCCGCCCATAGCTGCTCACAGGGGCCTTCTCAGCACTCCTCACCTCTGGACTAACCAAGTGATTTCACTTCCACCATACCCTTCTTCTCTTTATTGGCATCCCAATAGCTTAGATTTGTTAACTCTTGGGTCTCCTCCAGTTTTAAGTGTGTGATCCTATGACTAAGGGTGCATTATCAAGAATGTGGTTTTTGAGTAGAGGGCTTTACAAGAGACACAAAAAAGTGGGAGATGTCCTTTGCTCCTCTATTTCTTGACTGAATTTTCACTCACTGTCCCTTAAGCCTGCAATTTTATCCTTCCTCACTTCTATCTCTTGACTTCTTTGGCTCTCTTCAGGTAAGCTCAATTCCTATTGCCTTCCTTCTAATACTATTTCTAATTTATCCTGTGTGTGTTTTGTTTTTACATAATCATCTATATATTATATCCTCTATTAGATTATTATTATTAGAATGGTGGACTTTTCAGAATGGGGATTCGTTTTGTCTTTCTTTGTATTCCCAACACTTCATAGAAGACTGTCTTGCATATTGTAGATGTTTTATTTATGCTTATTGACTTGTCTTCATTTGATACATGTAGAAGATCCATGAAGTGTATTATGAATTGAATAAAATGGTTTTTCTCTTTACTAATTTGAGAGATCTTCAAGCATGCAGGAAAATAATAGCATCATGGATAATTTTTTTAAAAAGTATTTATCTTTATGTAGTTCTTTACTGGATGATGAATAGTACAATATAGGTAGAGTATGAGGTCATCAAGAAAATTTGATTTGAGGGAGCATAAAAGAGCCCTTCTTTCTATTTCATCTGAGGAAGGAAGTTCTAGATAACAAGTTATTAATGTATTCTAGAAGTAATCAATGAGTGAGACCTTGTGTTAAGTGTAGGTAAGCTGTGATGATTATGCATCTCTCTTTTCATCATCATTACAATCATAATATTAGTAGTAATAATTATCAATATTATCTTTGAATACAAAGAACAGTAACATGCATGTACACACATATATTTTTATGTTTAGGTCTGTTCTCCAAAAAAAAACTATTGTTGATGAAATTCTTGAGTCTCAGAACCCATTGGCTCTGTGGATAATGAATTATCAAAATTATTGTTTTGAGTTGTATAGAGCAGAGAGGATGTAATAATTAAAGTCAGGTTGTACAAGTGCATGAAATTGAAGATAGACTGTTATATTAGGAGAGTGATTAATAACTCCAGTTTGAAGAAAACATAGAGTATGTAGTTAGCACTTTCACTCAAAATTATTTTCATTGTTATGTGGATGAAAAATTGGAGAAAGGACATATTGGACAAAAGGAAAAGGTTAGAAAGCTATTGTATCCAGATGAGAAATGATAAAACTTGAATTAAGATGTTGGCTGTGCTATGGAGAACAGAAAGAGAATAGAGAGAAAGATGCAAGAAAATTTGTGGAAATAAAACTGATAAAATTTAGAAACTAATTGGACTTATTTGGTGGTAAATCTGGCATGGGATGGGATGATTGGATATAGGAATTAGAAGCAACCATGAGACATGAATCTAAGTTCAAATAGGGAATGATGGCTAGTCATGTATATATAATTTGATGACTGAAGAAGGAAAGAATATGTAAGTACTTCAAGACAGCAATTTTTTCAGTGCTAGTACTCTTCCTCTAACAAAGATTTGTAACCTCTCTCTAATTAATAAGTTGCTAGAATCAAGAAATTCATCACATTCTATAGAAAGCCTGATGCTGGGTTTCTCTACACTTGCCTAGATTAGTCTTCAGATAATGAATACTTCATCACCAGACTCATGTTTTTTTAAGGGTTTTTTTGTTTGTTTTTGTTTTTGTTTTTTTTTTTAAAGTCTGGTGAAGGACTTTCCAGAGATTACATTCTACTGACCAAGTTATCCAGATATGATGGTCATTTCCATGATTCATTGTAGAATTAGTTAGGGTTTTAGTGGGGGGAGTGAAAGAAACTACACACAATTCTAAATCAAATGAGGGATATTTGTGCACTTTGCCTTAAATATGGAATGATACTTTTT
This sequence comes from Sminthopsis crassicaudata, assembly GCF_048593235.1. Lineage (NCBI taxonomy): Eukaryota > Metazoa > Chordata > Mammalia > Dasyuromorphia > Dasyuridae > Sminthopsis > Sminthopsis crassicaudata. Next base: position 219,513,287 of record NC_133617.1, on the reverse strand, counting down.
CACATTTTACTTCTTTCTTTCTTGAGTCTTAGAAGAAACCAAGGAAGTATCTTATTATATGATCTTTGGAAATTTACTTAAATCTACAGGCTTCTGTTTCATTATTCCAAAAATGTGGTTAGAGTAATTGATCTGCAAATGTTCCTTTCAACTCTGTCTATGATCATCATATTTTAGTATATGATATGATAAAATAATTGGTTTTAATGGATAATAGTAGGGTTTTAAATCTGTTTAAGAATTTATTTTTTTCCTTTATTCACATTCATACACTATATTTCTGAATCCCTTTGCTTAGAATAATGGTGAGAGGTATGCATAAATATTCTAGGGCAATGGGGTAGTCATTATCCTTTTGTTTTCCATGAAAATAAAAAAAAAAAAACTAAGGCTTTACTATTTTATTGTTGTGTGGTGAGTACATTATATAAGTCCCAGTCTTCTGATTGGTAGATAGCTTCATTATACTTTTTTTTAGTTCTTTATGAGGATCATGTAGAATTAAATAGAAAAAACACATACAAAAATCACCAGACTTTCTATATATTGGTATCCAGTCTGTCAAGAAGAGATATAAAGAGAAATTCTATTTGAAATAACTCAGGATGTATGAAAACTTAGAAGTCTGCCTACCAAGATACACACTGGGACTATATGAATACAACTACAAAACACTATAAATATATACCTAAATATTTGGGAAAACATCATTTGTTTATGAGTTCAGAATGCTATCTAAATAATTTATTGATTCAATATCATAACAATCAAACTAAAGAAAGGATTACTCTACAGAGATAGAAAAAATATATAATAATGAAATCAAACTGGAGGTAAAAGTCAAGAACATCAAGAATTTCACAAGGAATAATAGGATCAAAGGAATGAGCAGGAAGGCAGCCTAACTATACCAGGTATCAAAATACTATAAAACAGTATACATTAAAAAAAAAAAAACCTAAAACCTTGGTATTATTTAAGAAATGGAAAGGACAATCAGAGCAACAGATTAATTATACAATATATGAAGCAAATTAATGTAGTAACCTAATGTTAGACAAACCCAAAGATCTCTAGTTACGTAGTAAGGACTCATTATTTGACAAAGTAAATGAATACATGTCCAAAACATAAAAGGTGATATCATAAATAAATTAAAGGAACAAGGAAGAAATTATCTCTCACTTCTATGTCTAGGTGTCTTATTCACCAAATAAGAAAGGGGGGTCACAGAAAATAAAATAATCAATTTTGTATGTATAAAATTTTAAAGCTTTTATACAAACAAAAACAATGCAACTAAGATTAAAATGGAATTAACTGGGGGAGATAGCTTTGCAGCAAATTTCTCTGATAAAGTTTTCATTTCCAAGACACATAAGGAACCAATTCAATTTTATAAGAAAAAGAGCCATTAAGCCATAAGCCATTCTATTATGAAAATATATTTTACATGATTTCACGTATGTAATTTATATCTTATTTGTTGCCTTCCTAAGGACTGGAGGAGAGACAGGAAGAAGAGAAATTGGAACTCAAATTTGTAAAAATGAGTGTTAAAAATATTAATGTAATTGAGAAATACTTAATGAAGTTAAAATATGTTTTAAAAGAATAAGAGCCATTTGCCAATTGGTAAATGGTCAAAAAAATATAAATAAACCATTTTCATGGGAAGAAATGAAAGCTATATGAAAAAGTGTTCCAAGCAACTATTAGCTGTAGAAATTCATATTAAAGTAGCTGTGAGATTCTATTTTATACCCACCAGAGTGGCAAAGTTCACTAAAAAGGAAAGTGGTAAAATGTTGGGGAAAAGTGCACTACTGCACTTTTTTGTAACTCTTATTCTGATTTAATCATTCTAAAAAATAATTTGGAACTGTGCCCCAAAAGTTGCCAAATTGTATATACTTGGTAATAGTTTTATTAAACCTATACCCCAAAGAGCTCAAAGAATGAAGAATAGGTCTGATGTGTAGAAAAATATTCATAGCAACTTTTAGTGTAGAGGCAAAAGACTTAAAATAAGTGGGAACTTATAAATTATGGAATGGATGAGCAAATTATGGCATATGAATATAGTGAAAAGCTATTGTGCTATTAAGAAATGAACAGACAGTTTCAGATAAAACTGGGAGAAAAGTAAGTAAAAAAATTTCTGACATTCTTTGTTCTCTACAAAGAACAATTCTGTTACGTAACATAATGAATTAATTTTACCATTCTACTTGTGAATATAAAAGAATTTTGAATGATTCTGAGAGAAAAGTAAAAAAAAATGTAGAATTTATTGAACTACTCCACTAATTAGTACATTTTTTCTCCCAGAATGGATGAAAAATATTAGGATACAATTATTAGAATTCTGGACCTGGAGTCAAGAAGACCTGAGTTCAGATCCATTGTTAGAAACCAATTGTGTGACAATTGCTTGCCTTAGTTTCCTTATCTGTAAAATGAGGAAAATAATAGCACCAGTCCCTTGGTTGTTGTGAGGATAAAATAAGATATTTGTAAAAAACACCTTGCAAACCTTAAAGTACTAAAAATTGCTAGTTATTAATGTTAGGTCTGACTTTTTATGAAGAGTCTTTTTCAAGTATTTTCTATTATATTCTCTTATTGCATTTTCCTAAAATTCTTAGTTTATTGCATCTTTTGTAACTATCTTGCTGTCTGTAAGACTTCTTCCAATCTTGACATTCTATGATTTTTTGCACATAGATCCTAGCACCATATCAGCATCAGTAAGTGCTTCTTCACTGACTTGAGAAGCAGCTGGAGAGCTGTAGGAGTAAGTCCAACTCTTTGAGAGAGAGGAATTAAGCACCAAATGAGCCCCAGAGTATAATAAAAAAGGGTTTGAGTATGTGTTAGGGTGTATGGGACTAGTTTTTTGCAGTCACTTTATAGGACCATGTGGTCTATGAGCGTTACCTGTTATCAGAAAATCAGTCTCATCTAGCTGTAGCAAGAAAATCAGTCTCATCTAGCTATAGCAAGAGATACCAGAGAGAGTTTGGGTAGAAACTTAAGACTCCTTAGAGCCTAGAAACTAGATTTAGAACTAGAAACAAACTTAAGGAAGTTTCATTGGAACAGTGTTATAAATCTTAAATACTTTTTAGAGGATGGGTTAATGTGACTTGATGATGGAGCACAGAATTGAAGGATAATGAATGATTTTTGTTTGAGTTGTATCACACTTTTCATGACCCCAGTTGGGATTTTCTTGGCAAAGACAGGAGTGGTTTACCATTTCCTTCTCTAGCTCATTTTACAGATAAGGAAACTGAGGCAAATAGGGTTAAGTGACTTGCCCACAGTCATACAGCTAATAAGAGTCTGAGGCCAGATTTGAACCCTCAGAAATGAGTCTTCCTGATTCCAAGCCTGGGGCTCTATCCACTTTGTAATCTACCTGTCCTAGAGCCAGAAGACCTAGATTCAAATGAAGTTTTCATTATTGAGTTGCCTGTGTGACCCATGAGCAAACCTTTTACTCTTCTTGACCTTCAGTTTCTTTATCTTTAAATTAGTATAATAATACTACCACTCTCAACTTTATGGATTTGTTGCATGGAAAGGGTTTTTAACTTTACATATATATCTTTTGTTTTTATATCATCTTCACTTCTAAATGATTCCCTCCCAACTAGAGAGCCATCACTTATTATTTTTTAAACTTTTATTGTTACATTTACATTTATAGATGTTTGCAGATTGCTCTCATTTCATGAAAGGTGTCGTGTAACAAAGTAAAAGTTAAGTAAAACTTAAAATAGTGACTTCATCTGAAAATGCATTCAACATTTCACTTTAGTAGCATGTCACCAACCTCTATTTTAAAACAATTAACAGAAATCTATTTTCTATCCCTACCTCCACCCTACCAGAAAAAGGGGGAAAAAAATAGTATGTCATTCTGAATTCATCATTTCTCTTTAATGGAGATGATATTCATCATCAGTCCTCTAGAATCATTAATTGTCTTTGTATTTATCATAGTTCTTATAATTTTCAAAGTAATACAATTTTACAATGTTGTTACTATATAAACTATTTTGGTTCATATTTCAGTCTCTATTTGTAAAAGTTCTCAAAATTGTTCATTTTTATAACATTGATGTTAAAATATAAATTATCCTTATGTTTTTACTTCACTCTGTATCCATTTATATATTTTTCTATGTCTTTTTAAAATCATCTCTTTCCTCATTGTTTGTAGTATTTTAATCATTACATTCACTCTATTACCTACACCATAACTCATTTCTTAAAGATTTCGCTTTAGCTCCTAGTTTGTTTTTTGCCACCACAGAAAGATCCACTATGAATAATTTTTTGTCTTAAACTATACCAAAAAAAAATTGGCTAAAAATGGAGAGATTTTTGGTTTAAAAGTAAAAAGATTAATCTTTGTAACATATTAGTTATTCAAAATGTAGAAGCAAATTTATTTAGTACCATACGGTTTGATAAACAAAAAGACCCCATATATCCCACGTAAGGACTTACTGTTTGGCAAGAACTGCTGGGAAATTTGGACAAGAGTAAGGAAGAAATTATATTTAGACCAACACAACATTTATACAAAGATAAGTACCAACTAGACATGTGACCTAGATCCAAAAGTTAATTATAAATTAAAGAAACATAGGAAAATTACCTGTCAGATTTTGAGATAGGAGAAAAATTCATGACCCAACAAAAAATAGAAAAGTTTGCAAAAAATAAGGTGGATAATTTTTAAGGTTTTTGCACACACGAATCTAATAAAGGTAAGATTAAAAGGGAAATAATTATCTGAAAAACATCTTTGTAAGAGTTTCTCTGATAAATGTCTCATTTCCAAGATATATTAAGAACTGATTTAGATTTAGGGGGGAGAGAGAGAGAAAGAGAGAGGGAAAATGGGGGGAAAAAGAGGGGGAGACAGACAGACATTCTCCAATTGAAAATTGATCTGAGGGTATGAAGAGACATTTCTCAAGAGAAGAAATCCAGGTTGTCTTAAAATCATACAAAAAAAATCTCCCAAATCACTCCAAATTAGAGTAATACAGATTAAAGCATTCCTGGAATTCCACTTCACACCCATCAGCATGACAAAGATGACATAAATGGAAAATTATAATAGAGCAACTGTAGGAAATCAGGTACAGTGATGCACTGTTGGTAGACATGAGTTCAGTCCCATCAGGATATGGGTACAAGTATTCTGAAAAGCAATTTGAAATATACAAAAACTTATAGATGAGATCAAAGAATGAGGAAAAAGTCATCTATTTAAAAAAAGAAAAGAATCTTTAAAAGGGGAAAAAAACAGTAGAACAAAATTAATTAACATATCAACTGAGTCTAACTATATGTTTAGTGGTCTACACATATAGGTCATCAGTCCTAACCCTACTATGCCAAAAGGGAGGGAAATCCAATTTTGTCATTTCTTCTCCAAGGATATTCTTTTTCAAAACAATTCAGTTTTGGAGTTTAGATTGTTATGTTTGTTTTCATTTAAATCGTTATATAGTATTACTTACCTACTCTACTTACTTCATTGTTCATCATGAAGTCTTCCCTTACTTTTTGAAGTTATTATATTTGTCATTGCATATGCTGTTACATTATTTCATTATATTCATGTTTGACAGTGTTTAGCTATTCCCCAACTGAGGGCATCTAATTTGTTTCCTTCTTTTTGATGCAACAGAGTTGCATATTATGAATATTTTGGTGCAAATGGAACTTTTCTGTCTTTGATTTTCTTGAAATATATAATTAGCAAGTCGATACTTGAATCAAAGAGTTATAGACATTTGGTCACTTTGTTAGTATAATTGCTTTTCTGGAATGACTTGATCAATTCAGTGCGCCATCAATATGCTTGTCTGTCCATAGTATTTCAACTATTAATGACTTGGAAAAGTCTTTCATATGACTGCTAATAATTTATAATTCTTTTAAAAATTGTTTGTTCATATCCTTTGATGATATCCATTGGGGAATTGCTTTTGGATTTACATATTTGATTTTGTTAACCCATGTCTCTTAGCTAGAAGTCCCTTATCAGAAATAGTGATTGAAACATTTTTTATTTCCTTTTTTTCCTTTTTATCCTAATTAAATTGCTTTTTTTAAAAACTGTAACAGCTTTTCAGTTTTATATTCAAAAAAAGGAAATACTTTTACAAAGCATTTTAGAAGTATAAGTTGTTGATAAATGGAATTGGATTTACAATGTTATGTGAGGCATCCCTGCATTCTGACTGGCAGAAATAACTACACAACAGATGATTTTTTTTTTTTCAATACAATATTAACCACCTCCAGAACATCCTGGAATTTTGATAAAAATCTAGCTTATTTTCATATGTAGTTCTTTCACATATTAACATACATTCAATATTAAAATGAAAAGCATTGATTGGGAGTAGGGAAAAAGTGAATCTGTGTTTCTTTTTTTTTTTTTTTAACATATCAGGTTCTCTTTGTATATATACTCGTTTTCCCAAAGTGACCTCAGATAAGGTCATATCATGAGATAATTTACAGAATTAAGACAGAAAATGTCAATATTAGATTGGTGTTTTTGCAGCAATATTAAGAATAGTTATCTGGTAATTTATTGGATTGATAAAAAAATCATCATTATCTGGATCTACAACACTAATATATTGTTTGATAAACAGTTGACCTCTCTCTCTCACTAATACCTTTTCTCCTTGATTTCCCTCTCCCTTATTTCTTACCATCTTTAATGTCACATTTTTAATTCTTTTTAAAAAAATAATACATTAAAATATTTCTTTGACACAGTTCTGTTATTAAGTTTTCTAATTTTCTTTTAATTCGCTGTGCTTTATAATTAGCCCATAGGAACTTGGAACAGAGGTCTGTTCCCCTTTTGTGCAATGCAATCATGTACATATGGATTTGCTTAAGGATTTGTTGATGTGTGGTGGTGTGATATTATTGATCCATGATATCCAAGCCCTTCTTTCAGAGCAAAAGTTTGATTTTAAAATAATATGAATATCACATGTGAAAATATTTTATCAAGTCTAAGAGCTAAATTACTTTCAGTTTCTCAAGTATTTGCATAAATACAAAAATATTTTAATAGAAATTTGTGAAAACTTGATCCCCCTTATATTAAAAAAGTAAATATTTAAACTTACAAATAAACGTGCCTATTCATTATCACTATCCTAATTAGCCCAAATCACATATAGTTACTAGCAATTTTCCAAGATTATTGTAATTAAAGAGTAGGCTGAAATGACAATGAATGGCAAATCTGAGATTCTGTTCTGTTGAAGATTCATTCAAGTATGTCCTTAAAATTGAGAAATAAGTGGTTTAGCTTTGGGAAACCCATTCCTCCTTATTATTGTCACCCTCAACCCCATTTTTCATTATATACTTTCTTCTCTACTTCTCTCCCCTACTTCCTGAATCTCTTCACTAACACGTAAATGATATCTTGAAATGTTATCGATCTCAAGATGGCTGTATTTTAGTGGAGTTCATATTCTTGACCTAAAGGAATAAAACATCAACAGGTAGAATTTCAGTTGCAATTCCTTGGTTGACAAAAGAAAAACTGGGGGTAAAGAAGGGATTACAAGGAGCTTTTAATCCCCTAAAATTTCTCTGCTTAATGGCTGTCCTTAAAATCAAACTCTCCCTGGTGGTAATGAGGTATTTTGCCAAGTCTAGTACTTTTCTGCCTTTATGCACCCTATGATATATGCCCAATATTGTAATCTCTGGGTCAAAGGCTATGAACAATTTAGCCCTTTCTTAAAATTCTATTTTTTTCTGCAGTAGTTAGGCCACTTTCAGCCACACCAAATCTATTAGCATACCTTTTAGTTGACAATCAGAAAAATTGAGAGTTTATTCAGATATGTATAAGGAACTTGACTTAAGTTCACTTAGCCTAATAAAAAGCAAACTAGTAAGGATTTAGTAATAATTATTTTAAAGTAAAAAGAAGTTTATTAAAAGACACTGACCAAGGTCAACTGGTCTATGTCTTGATAGAAGATTCAATAACAATGTTATTAAAAAATAAAAGATAAGAAAGAAAGGGTTTTTTTTTTTGTTTGTTTTTTGTTTTTTAACTTTGAAATGCGCTATGAGGACATACATGGAAGCTGCTGAAGATCTTTAAAAATAAGACAGTTGCCTCTCATGCTTTAAAAATGTATGCCTGCTGGATGGGAGGGGGACTGGATTAGCTGACCTTGAAGTCCTTTCAAATTCTTTCTGTGAATTCCATTTTTAAAAAACATCATATTTTGATGTGCTTTGAAATCTCATAGATTTAGAGATAATGAAGCAAAGCTTACCAAGAACATTTTTATGTGATTTTTGCCAAAGAAAATCTGTCAAGTTAGTGAATAAGAAAATAAATGTTTCTCTGACTAGGAAGTCTTCTCAACACTTTTAAAGTTTCTCTGGCAGCTTCTAAATCTTATGTTTTGTGGACTTCAGTATTGTGGGAAGTAATAATTCTACTAATTTCCTTTGAAATCAAGACCCCCTGGGTTCACTGGGCACATCTAACATCTTAGGCTTGCTTGGTGACCTACAAAAGTGTTATTATATATGTAATTTATGAAAATATCTGAAATACAAAAACTTTAATATGCTTAATTATCTTTTTCCCCCCCCCTGAGGCTGGAGTTAAGTGACTTGCCCAGGGTCACACAGCTAGGAAGTGTTAAGTGTCTGAGACCAGATTTGAACTTGGGTCCTCCTGAATTCAAGGCTGGTGCTCTATCCAGTGCGCCACCTAGCTGTCCCTGTGCTTAACTATCTGCAAACAGAAATAATTTAATTTTACTGCAAATGAAAATTTTAAATTCAAAATACAGTGAACATAGATTATTTTTGGTCGATATTAACCGATACATATTAGCAATCATTGTCTTCATTAAAGAAAACTTAGGAGATGATCAGGACTTATTGGGATAGGACTTATTTCTATATTAATGGGTGTTTAAAGTATAAGACAGTGTGAATATAAAAATCCAGTACCAGAATTTTACTTATGCACCTTTTTAAAGAGATGAATATGAGAAATTCTTAAGATGCTATAATTTCCAAGATCTATCTGAATGTATATTGACCCCCTCTGTATTACAATTAAAATGTTTGCAGTTATGTTCCATTTATATTATATTGAGGAAGTGACATCTTTTAGTGAAAAGAGTACTAGATTTTGAATCAGAGGATTTAAGTTTTAATTCAGGCTCTGTCATTTGCTGCCTGTGTGATCTTGTAGAAGTCACTTAATTTCTCTGTCTCAATTTCTGTCTTTGTAAAATGGGGATAATAATAGTATTTAGTTCATAGGGTTAAACATTAGTTCACAGAACTAATGAGATAACATGCCTAAAGCATTTTGTAAATCTTAAGGCTCTTAAGAGCTAGTAGGAATAATAGTAGGAGTAGGAATAGGAATAGTAGTAGAGTAGTAGTAGTGGTAATAGAGTGGTGGTGGTGGTGGTAGTAGTAGTAGTAGTAGTAGTAGTAGTAGTAGTAGTAGTAGTAGTAGTAATAGAAGAAGAAGGATAAGAAGGGAAGTAGAAGAGAAACAGAAGGAGAAGGAGGAGAAAGATAAGACTGTAAGCCAGTAGATCATAAAACACTTGTGAAAAGGGATTATTTATGAAGTATTTGTGGAATTGAATTAAAATTTTGTTGAGGGACTTCCGGCCAAGATGGCGGCATGGAGGCAGATAGCTGCTTGAGCTCCGTGTTTTCTCTCAGGACTTACTTCATGACAAGCCTCAGAGTTAATGCTTAACCAGAAAATAAACCCACAAATAATCACCAACAGACGACATCCTTGAAATTTGCCAGAGAAGGTCTGTGTTTGCTGGGGGGAGGGTCGAACAGGCTGGGTGCAGATTGAGGGCAGGCAAGCCAGAGCGAGACAGGCAGCTCACACAGCTCAGACTGGAGGGGGGAGGGGTACGATCTCTGCCTTTTCTGAGAAAAGACTTTTACCCCAGTGTGGATATTCCATCTTGACAGCAAGCCAGGAGCAGTGGAGAGGGTGTAAACACTGGAGGTGAAGAATAAAACCCGGGAAAGCTAGTGTCTCTCGGAACCGGCCACCCCCACCCCCACCCCCCCTCAGAGTGACTCAGCTCATTCTCAGAGCCTCAGAGCTCAGACGGAGTGCAGCCATCGCTGTCTTGTTAGAGGCTTGCTGCTGCTCTCCCCCCCAGTCTGTAGAGGAAGCCCGTTAACACCATCCAGCCCCATCCCCCCCAAAACATTGTTTCTCTTGTCAATTTGTTTTCTTCAATTCCGCTCTGACAAAATGAACAAAAAATTCAAAAGGGCTCTAACCATTGACAGCTCCTGTATGGAGAGAGAGCAGACTTCAAATACTGAGGAGACTAAAAACAGACTGTCCCCAGAGGAATCCCCTAAGGGGGATATGATCTGTTCCTCAATAAAAAAGAACCTCATAGAGGAAATCAAAAAGGCTCTCACAAGAAAACTAGAAGAGAAATGTGAAAAGGAAAGGGAAGCTTGGCAAGAGAGCCTGGAGAAGTCATTCCACGCATTTAAAGACAGAGTGGATAAAGAAAACAAATCATTGAGAAATAAAATTAGTGAATTAGAAAAGGCAAACAACTCCAAGGAAAACAGGATTAGTGAGCTGGAAAAGGAAAACAGCTCTCTAAAAAATAAAATGAATAAAATGGGGAAAAATTCCATAGAAGAAAAAAACTCACTTAAAAACACAATTGGACAATTACAAAAAGATATTTAAAAAGTGAGTGAAGAAAGTACATCATTGAAAATTAGACTCGAACAAGTAGAAATGAATGAATCAAGGAGAAACCAAGAAGTAGTCAAGCAAAACCAGAGAAATGAAACAATTGAAAAGAATGTCAAGTATTAGAAAGACAACAGACCTGGAAAACAGATCCAGGAGAGACAAGTTGAGAATAATCGGACTCCCTGAAAAATATGAGGGAAAAAAAAGCTTGGATACTATTTTTGAGGAAATTATCAAAGAGAACTGCCCAGATGTTTTGGAAACAGAGGGTAAAATAGACATTGAAAAAATTCATCGATCACCTACTGAAAGGGACCCTAAAATCAAAATACCAAGAAATATAGTGGCCAAGTTCAAGAACCATCAGACAAAGGAAACTGCTAGAAAATAGCAATTCAGATATGGAGGAGCCACAATAAGGATAACCCAGGACCTAGCGTCCACATTAAAAGAACGAAGGGCCTGGAACATGATATTCTGAAAGGCTAAGGAACTTGGTATGCAGCCAAGAATAACTTACCCAGCAAAAATGAGCATGGTTTTCCAGGGAAGAAGATGGACATTTAACGAAATAAATGAATTCCATCTATTCTTGATGAAAAAACCAGACCTACATAAAATGTTTGATCTTCAAATACAAAACTCAAGAGATTTCTAAAAAGGTAAAAAGAAATATTGAGAACTATACTTCTGTCATAAAAATATGTAAAGAACATATGTATAATTTGTCCTAGAAACTAGAGATGGAAAGGAAATTATATCATAAAACAGGGTAAAGTGGTGGTACTATATCTCATGAAGAGGCAAAGGTAACCTATTATATCTGAGAGAAAGAAAGAAAGGAGATGAACTTAGTGTGTATCAATAGACATATTCGATGTATGGTGAAATTTCTTCAACTTAATTGAAAAGTGAGAGGGAAGGAGTAAGCTAAGGGGAAGGGAATACAGAAATTGTGAGGAAAAGGGGTAAAATAGAGGGAGGAACTTTGAGGTGGGGGAGGGATACTAAAAAGGGAGGGCTGTGAAAAGCAAGTGGTGTTCACAAGTTTAATACTGGGTAGGGGGATAAGAGGGAAGGAAAGGAGAAAAACATAAACAGAGGTTAACAGGATGGCAAGCAATATAGAATTAGTCATTCTAACCATAAATGTGAATGGGGTAAACTCCCTCATAAAGAGGAAGCAGTTAGCAGACTGGATTAAAAGTCAGAATCCTACTATATGTTGTTTACAGGAAACACACCTGAAACAGGGTGATACATTCAAACTAAAAGTAAAAGGGTGGAGCAGAATGTACTATGTTTCAGGCAAAGCCAAAAAAGCAGGAGTAGCCATCCTCATCTCAGATCAAGCAAAAACAAAAATTGATCTAATTAAAAGAGATAAGGAAGGGCATTATATCCTGCTAAAGGGTAGCATCAATAATGAAACAGTATCAATATTAAACATATACACACCAAGTGGTACAGCATCTAAATTCTTAAAAGAGAAATTAAGAGAGCTGCAAGAAGGAATAGACAGCAAAACTATAATAGTGGGAGATCTCAACCTTGCATTCTCAGAATTAGATAAATCAAACCACAAAATAAATAAGAAAGAAGTCAAAGAGGTAAGTAGAATACTAGAAAAGTTTAATATGATAGATCTTTGGCGAAAGCTAAATGGAGACAGAAAGGAGTATACTTTCTTCTCAGCAGTTCATATACAAAATTGATCATATACTAGGGCATAAAAACCTCAGAATCAAATGCAGTAAGGCAGAAATAGTAAATGCATCCTTTTCAGACCACAATGCAATCAAAATTACATTTAATAAAAAGCCAAGGGAAAATAGACCAAAAATTAATTGGAAACTAAATAATCTTATATTAAAGAATGATTGGGTAAAACAGCAAATCATAGACATAATTAATAACTTCACCCAAGAAAATTACAATAATGAGACATCATAGCAAAATGTGTGGGATACAGCCAAAGCAGTAATAAGGGGAAGTTTTATATCTCTACAGGCCTACTTGCATAAAATAGAGAAAGAGAGGGCCAACAAATTAGGCTTACAGAAAATTACTAGAAAAGGAACAAATTTAAAAACCCCAGACAAACACAAAACTTGAAATTCTAAAAATAAAAGGTGAGATTAATAAAATTAAAAGTAAAAAAACTATTGAATTAATTAATAAAACTAAGAGTTGGTTCTATGAAAAAACCAACAATATAGACAAACCCTTAGTAAACCTGATTAAAAAAAGTAAAAGAGAAAAAGCAAATTGTTAGTCTTGAAAATGAAAAGGGTGAACTCACCACTAATGAAGACAAAATTAAAACAATAGTTAGGAGCTGCTTTGCTCAACTTTATGCCAATAAATTCGATAACTTAACTGAAATGGAAGAATACCTTCAAAAATATAGCTTGCCCAGATTAACAGAGGAAGAAGTAAGCAGTCCAAATAGTCCCATCTCAGAAAAAGAAATAGAACAAGCTATTAACCAACTCTCTAAGAAAAAATCCCCAGGACCAGATGGATTTACATGTGAATTCTACCAAACATTTAAAGAACAACTAACTCCAATGGTATATAAACTATTTGAAAAAATAGGGATTGAAGGAGTCCTACCAAATTCCTTTTATGACACAGACATGGTACTGATACCTAAACCAGGTAGATCGAAAACTATAGACCAATCTCCTTAATGAATATTGATGCTAAAATCTTAAATAAGATATTAGCAAAAAGACTTCAGAAAATCATCCCCAGGATAATACAATATGATCAAGTAGGATTTATACCAGGAATGCAGGGCTGGTTTAATATTAGGAAAACTATTAGTATAATTGACCATATTAATAATCAAATTAATAAAAACCATATGATCATCTCAATAGATGCAGAAAAAAGCATTTGATAAAATCCAATATCCATTCCTACTAAAAACGCTTGAGAGTATAGGAATAAATGAACTATTCCTTAAAATAATATTGAGCATATATTTAAAACCGTCAGTAAACATCATATGTAATGGCGATAAACTGGAACCTTTCCCTGTAAGATCAGGAGTGAAACAAGGTTGCCCACTATCACCATTATTATTCAATATAGTACTAGAAACGCTAGCCTCAGCAATAAGAGCCGAGAAAGAGACTCAAGGAATTAGAGTAGGAAATGAGGAAATCAAACTATCACTCTTTGCAGATGACATGATGGTATACTTAGAGAACCCCAAAGACTCTGCTAAAAAGCTATTAGAAATAATTCAGAACTTTTGCAAAATTGCAGGATACAAAATAAATCCACATAAATCCTCAGCATTTTTATACATTACCCACACAATCCAAGAGCAAGAGATACAAAGAGAAATGCCATTTAAAATAACTGTCGATAGTATAAAATATTTGGGAATATATCTACCAAAGGAAAGTCAGCAATTATATGAGCAAAATTACAAAACACTTGCCACAAAAATAAAGTCAGATTTAAATAATTGGAAAGACATTCAGTGCTCTTGGATAGGCCAAGCGAATATAATTAAGATGACAATACTCCCTAAACTAATCTATTTATTTAGTGCTATACCAATCAGACTCCCAAGAAACTATTTTAATGACCTAGAAAAAATAACAACAGAATTCATATGGAACAACAAAAGGTCGAGAATCTCAAGGGAAGTAATGAAAAAAAAATTAAATGAAGGTGGTCTAGCTGTACCTGATCTAGAACTATATTATAAAGCAACAGTCACTAAAACCATTTGGTATTGGCTAAGAAATAGACTAGTTGATCAGTGGAATAAGTTAGGTTCCCAGGGCAAGATAGTGAATAAAAATAGCAATCTAATGTTTGACAAACCCAAAGATCCCAACTTTTGGGATAAAAATTCATTATTCGACAAAAACTGCTGGGAAAACTGGAAATTAGTATGGCAAAAACTGGGCATGGACCCACACTTAACACCACATATTAAGATAAGATCAAAATGGGTCCAAGATTTAGGCATAAAGAATGAAATCATAAATAAATTGGAGGAACATGGGATGGTTTACCTCTCAGACTTGTGGAGGAGGAAGGAGTTTGTGTCCAAGGGAGAACTAGAGACCATTATTGATCACTAAATAGAAAATTTTGATTACACCAAATTAAAAAGTTTCTGCACAAACAAAACTAATGCAAACAAGATTAGAAGGAAAGTAACAAATTGGGAAAACATTTTTACAGTTAAAGATTCTGATAAAGGCCTCATCTACAAAATATACAGAGAATTGACTCTAATTTATAAGAAATCAAGCCATTCTCCAATTGATAAATGGTCAAAGGATATGAACAGACAATTTTCAGATGATGAAATTGAAACTATTTCCACTCATATGAAAGAGTGTTCCAAGTCACTACTGATCAGAGAAATGCAAATTAAGACAACTCTGAGATATCATTACACACCTGTCAGATTGTCTAAGATGACAGGAACAAATAATGATGAATGTTGGAGGGGCTGTGGGAAAACTGGGACACTGATGCATTGTTGGTGGA
This sequence comes from Sminthopsis crassicaudata, assembly GCF_048593235.1. NCBI lineage: Eukaryota > Metazoa > Chordata > Mammalia > Dasyuromorphia > Dasyuridae > Sminthopsis > Sminthopsis crassicaudata. Next base: position 219,497,950 of record NC_133617.1, on the reverse strand, counting down.
GTTGTGAAAGAATCCAACCATTCTGGAGAGCAATCTGGAATTATGCCCAAAAAGTTATCAAACTGTCATACTCTTTGACTCAGCAGTGCTACTACTGGGCTTACATCCCAAGGAAATACTAAAGAAGGGAAAGGGACCTGCATGTGCCAAAATGTTTGTGGCAGCCCTTTTCATAGTGGCTAGAAACTGGAAAATGAATGGATGTCCATCAATTGGAGAATGGTTGGATAAATTATGGTATATGAATGTTATGGAATATTATTGTTCTGTAAGAAATGACCAACTAGAGGAATACAGAGAGGCTTGGAGAGACTTACATCAAGTGATGCTGAGTGAAACGAGCAATACTAGGGGATCATTATACACTTCAACAATGATACTGTATGAGGATGTATTCTGATGGAAGTGGATATCTTCAGCATAGAGAAGAGCTAATCCAATTCCAATTGATCAGTGATGGACAGAATCAGCTACATCTAGAAAAGGAACACTGGGAAATAAGTGTAAACTGTGAGCATTGTTTTTTTGTTTTGTTTTGTTTTGTTTTTCTTCCCAGATTATTTTTACCTTCCGAATACAATCCTTCCTTTGCAACAACAACAACAAAATTTGGTTCTGCACATATATACTGTACCTAGGATATACTATAAGATATTTAATATGCATGGGAATGCCTGCCATCTAGGGGAGGGGGTGGAGGGAAGGAGGGGAAAAACTTGGAACAGAAGGGAGTACAAGGGATAATGTTGTAAAAAAAAAAAATTACCTATGCATATGTACTGTCAAAAAAAATGTTATAATTATAAAAATTAATAAAAAAAATTTGTTGAGCTAGAATTCCTTGAGGCAATTAAAGTTTGTCTTAGGAGAACTAAATTATGAATACGTTACTAACATGTTAATGAACTATATTGTATTATAGAAGCCTAACTTTTATTTATCTTGTCCCTGATCCATTACAGAATAGTGAAGTAGAGAGATGGATTTGTTGTGAGAAAACTTGAATCCTAATTTATTATGATTGATAATAATGATAATAATGATAATAATGATTTCAGATGATCCTGGGCAAATTACAATTTCTCTGGGCCTCAATTACCTCCTCTGTAAAATGAAGGATTTATACTGAACCATCTTTTAAATTGTTTCTTTCTCTAAACCTATGTTCCTATATAAAAATAAGGTAGGCTATTTATTTGATTCACTAAAGTTTCTTTCTTTATATGCAAGAACTTTGGAACTAGATAAATCAACTGCCACATGAAATATGGCACAGTTTTAAGATATATGTTAAACATTTCTCTCTCATTGCTTAAAAAATTTCTCTAATAAGGAAATAGCTAAGAGATCCATTTATAGGTCCTTTTCTGCTATTTATTTGCTTCCTTTCATCCTTTAAACCAAAACTTAATTTGCCTTTTTAAAAAAACAAACTATTTTTAATAATGTAAATATCACCCACTAATTTATATGTTATATAAATCCTGATCTTCCCCATATAAGTATTCTTTCATATGGATATTGATCACTGTCACTTAATATCTGTCAAAAATATTCTATGTATTATATTTTGAATGGGAAGATTTTAATTTCCAGTAATATTAAATTGATTGTTTCTGTTTTATTATTATTTATTATTGTGGAATTCTTTTTTTTATTTTTTGAAACTCATGATATAAATATGGCCATGTAGCCAGTTCATAAAGAGTTTGAGGGAAAAGTTTGGATTGGGGGGAATTTAAAACCACTTACATAATATCCATTTTATTAGATTGTCATAGAAAATGTGTTTATGTTGAATAAAGTTGTCTATGTGTACTAATCTTTAGAGTCTTCTTTAAGAACAATAAGAGGTAAATATTTCTAAGAGAGATTAGAGCTGGTAATGACACGTGAAATGGAGAATAGGAAAAACTAGGTGTTGATTTTTTTTTAACAATATCATGGATTTTTCCAAATCTTTTTATAAGGCTACAATAGGATATATGCACATATATCCACATGGGAAAGTCTCCAGTTTGACAGTTACCATTCAGGTTACCAGTTCTTTAAAAAAGAGAAGTTATAAAATCATGTCTAAAATAAAGCATAGAAAAATATTTTTGATAGCTGACAAGAAAAATAAAAAGTGATTATGTGAATTTATTCAGTTGTATTTAGTGTTAACATAAGCAGACTTTCCTATCCCTATGATCAAGGCCTTCAATGTATTACCATCATTTCTTTACAACAGCCCAATGTAATGGTTCATTTCGGTAAGGAATCCCACATCCCAAGACAGAACAAAGACCAAGATCTCACACATATTTATGTCTGAATGAACTATTTTTTTCTCCAATAAAGAAATTTTGAAAACTAAGACTTCCTGTACAAGTTTAATATAGATACTTTAAGTACTGTATATAAATAAAACCTTAATATGATTCTTATTATTTTATATTTCCAGAAAGTGTGGGCTGGATCAACTAGATACATTAAATATTAAGACCTACCATGGGAAATCATAGCAGGACAAAAAATTACAATGGTATAAAAGCATGGTACATTTATTGCTTCCTTTAAAAAATGACTGCTATCCAAAATAGATTATTGTATGAAAAATTACATACTACTGTTGTTTTCAAGGGTAGAAAAAACTGATTAATCTTAAGCCCTCGGTTGGCAACATCTTTCTCAAAAGGAATATATTATGTTTGTAGCATTTAATGAACAAGTAAATAATCAGATTTCACTCTTTGAAATACTACATATATTTACATACCACATAACCATAAAATTATGAATTACAAGAGCCACCCTAGATAAATGTAAAGAAAAGCATAAGAGGAAAAGATAAATTGACATATAATTGAATTACACAGCTAAAATGATCTGGGTAGATTACGAATTCTGTCCAACACATTTAAATAAAGTTCAAGATAGGCTATCATTTTTTTTCAAATTATGCTTTAAAAATAAAATTAGAATGTATTTCTATTACTTAGTAGCCACACTTTTTAAAGTATGCTAGCAAAGCTAATTTTTCATTGATTTACATTACAAATTGGACATAACTTCTCACAAGAAAGCAATTGGTCTCAAATAAAATTGATTCCTCCATTTCATTAGCTTTTAAAGATTATATGTTTTAAGGGAAAAATTAAAATTCTACAATAACATAATACTCAGAATAAGTTATACATTTTTCCATTTTTTTCTGATCTACTCAAAATATAGATAATTCCTAGTGAACTGAAGATATATAACCCTTCTGCAATATCTAGCCTTGGGAAGTTACCTGGGTACATTGAGAATTCACTACTTGGGCTCACATGAGTATGTATCAGAGTCAAGACTTAAACCTCTCTTTTCTAGACTCTGAAACTGACTCTGTATGCATTAGTCTAGACTTCCCCTTTTCAAATGCTTTACTAAAATAAAAGCAATATATCCAGACCAACCTTCCTTTAGTTCTAGATACCGAGAAGAAAGCATACCCTCTTGTTGCTTGACCCTGAGCTTTCTTTCTTGAAATAATTATCTTGTAAAATTTTAAACTTTCAAAAGTGTTTATATTGTGGGATATCCCTTCATTGTTTATTTAACAACACTGGTAAAGGCTTTTCCTGGCTAACAGTTATGTGTTGAAAGTTCCTTATAGGTCAAGAACTGTTTTATCTTTCTTCCAAACGGGTAGAGGTGCCATTAAAAGCAACATTATTAAATTCATTATTCATTCAGGTATGAATTTGTACATAGTGGATTTATTTTACACAGAATAATAATATGCATTTATCTTTATTTTAAATTAAGCTAGCTCTGAAAAAGAAATATTTAAGTCTCCTGAAAGCATGTTAATTTAGCTATATTTTAGAATTCCATTGTTTTTAAGAGCTTTTAAGTTATGATTTAGTATGTTATTCTTTAAAATATTATTTAATACATATATTATATATACATATATATATATGTATGTATATATAATTGTAATGGAGTTCCTTTGCTTATCTTTCTTGGCCTTGTGAGTTTTTTTAATCGCCTTTTCTGATGTTAAGATTGAAACTTTTTTTAAAAATCTCCTTTTTTTAGACTGAATGTTAAATTGTATTCCATTCCTTAATTTTCTACCTTAATTTTTTAAAATGACCTTCTTGAATATAGCAGAGTTGGTCATTATTTTCAGTGCTTCTGTTCTTTATTTTCTTAGAAAGTTTAATGCATTGACACCTTTAACTTTTCAATTGTTTTCTACATTTTATTATTTGTATTTATTTTAGACTTTCTTTTTTTGTCTTTTGTTAGTATGGCCTCTAATATTAATTTTGTTTATATTAATTTGATTTCAGACTCTTTCATACTCTGACTTATCAAAGTTTCTTGAATTTCCTTAAATCATTCCTTTATTTTATTTATCTTTTTAGTCTTCCTTTTCCCAAACCAGTTAAATATGGTTGAGAATCTTCCTTGTCTTCTTTACATCCCCCACTCTACTTTTTCAACTTAGTAGCTTTCAATTATAGCATCGAATACTATATATTAGGGTAAGAATTAAGCTTTTTGAACCTAGAAAAGTAGAAAATGCTATTTTAATGTGGACTGTAATGATTAAAATGGTAAAATCTCTGAAGTTCTACATAAACATTTTTAGAAATTGCTTATTCTAAGATATAAATATTCAGTTTCCTTTAAGAATTTCAAAACATAAATATGCTTTATTGTTGTTTAGTCATCTTCAGTCATGTCCAACTCTTCATGTTTGGGATTTTCTTGTCAAAGATATTGGAATGGTTTGCAATTTCTTCCTCTATCTCATTTGAGACATGAGGAAACTAAGGTAAACAAGGTTAAGTGACTTGCCCAGAGTCACACAACTAGTAAGTGCCTGAGGCCAGATTTGAACTCAGATTTTCTTAATTCCAGGTCCTGCACTCCATCCACTGTGCTACTGTGCTCTAAATATGCTTTGAGTAATTTATTTTTTAAAAAAGCTAAAAGATAACTATTACAAATTCTTGTGGAAAAATATATTATTGTCATTATTAATGAAAGATTCCTCTAAAATATTTACTTGGATTTTCTATCTCTCTGAATAGCAAATGTTATTTATTGAGACAAACATGCAAGAACAATTGTGAAGATTAAGGTTTGTATAATTGCTTTTACTATAAACTACTGAATGCAATGAAGGGCTGATCTTTTTTATAGTTTGGTATATACTTTAGCATTTTTGCTTCTTGAGAGCTGTAAGAAATTTGGAGAAAGGCCAGAAGAAAGCAATAAAAATGATTAAAGGGTTAGGAAATAAGAAAGGCTAAAGTTATTGTGGTTTTTTAGCCGGAAGAAGAGCTGACCAAAGAGGGACATAATTGTCTAGAAAATATATGAAAATATTAGTGATGGTGAGCAGCTGTTCTTCATTTTCTATAAAGGTGGAAGAAACAAAAATGAAAATTCATGTGAAGCAAAAGAAAAAAAATAAAGTTAGATATTAGAAAAACTGAAACAGAAAATTATATGAAGTGCTAATATACATTGCTAAAGAAGATTTTAGAATAGACTCCCTTCTCATACATTTTTAAGTATTAGAAAGCTAGTCGTCTTTCTGAGTGGTTCAAGAATTGGCTTTCTTGGAACCAGGCATCTGAGTTAGATGACCTCTTCAACAATTCCCAGGGCCTTTTTGTGGCCTTAAAAGCTGATTAAATGAGCTCAGAAAATAAAATTTTTTGATTTGTTAAACCCAGGTTTAAATTTATATTGGCTATATGAAAGTAAACTTAAACAAATAAACTCATTCTGAAATTTTTTGCGTGTTTTTGTTTTAAAAAACTAATGATAACACAAAATTTAGTATGTGGTATTTTCCTTCAGAGTAAACAAAAATATAGCAAGAGAATATTATATTAATCATAAGTAGTGCAGTTTTATAAAGGTATAATTCTGTATGTCTAAATAAGGTAAAATTTAAAAGAAAAAGAATTCAACTCAGATCCAATTTGTTTCCGTCTATTGATTGTATTGTAGTAGAAAGAGCATTAAATTTAAAATGAAAGGAACTAAGGCCAAATTCTGGTTCTGTTGCTTATTATTTATGCCCTTGTGAAACCTGTTTCCTTAAGTATAAAATTAAAGGGATTGAACTAGATTATTTCAAAAAAGTCCCTTATACTTTCAAATCTATGATTCCAGGTTATTACACTGAATTTTTCATATTGAATTTGTTTCACAATTACATTATTACACAAATGTATTATTGTATACTTGCCTTATACAATGTAGAAATACATTGGAGAGTTGTATCATTGAAATTAAAATCTTTTGGTTGAGATTATAAGATCATGCTGGTGAATAATGAATTTTTAATTATTTAGTTATTTAGTTAGTACAAGCTTTCTCACCTTACTTGCCAAAATGATAATTTCAAGTTGTTGGACTTGATAAAATTTTGAATGTATCTTAGCATTAATTATCTGAACAATTATACTTAGCAAATCTTTAGTAATTAAGCTTCTGAGGAAGGTTTACTTTTTTCTTCTCTGTTTTCATTCAGATTCTAATCCATGAGACTAGGCATAATGGAAACTAGCCCTAGAAAACAGACTAGAAAATATAACAGAAATAACTCAGGGTTAGGAACCTCCTTTTTTTTATTAAAGCTTTTTATTTTCAAAATATATGCATAGATAAATTTTCAATATTGACCCTTACAAAACCTTGTTTCCAAATTTTCACCTCCTTCCCTAGATGGCAAGTAATCCAACTTATGTTTAACATGTTAAAATATATGTTAGATCAAATATATGTATACATATTTATACAATAATTCTTGCTGCACAATTAAGCCAAACCCAACAATCTGTCCCTTATACCATAATTCTTAATATTAATATCCTATGATATTACGGTAATCTAGAAAGGCATTTATTTCTAGAACATTGTCATTTAATCCTAAATAAAAATAGAATATTTATTTTCTGAAGTAAAAATGATCTACCCATGACCTGGTGTATTTAACTTTATTCATTTTAGGCCTATATTCAAATTAGGATTGACATAGTACGGTATATAAGTTCTACTACAAAGCATTGTTCCTTTTTAAAATATATTAATCTGATGCTTTAAGAAACTACAAGTTGCATAGAAATGTTTCTGCATTATTTTCCTTAGTTTTTTAATAGTCATGTAGAAATATGTAAATGATATGTTTCTTAGTATAAAGATGCTTTAAAGTTAGAAGATACTTAGCATTTGGATGAATTCCTGTGCTTTTGCTTGAACATTTCTATTGATTTCAGTATTTCATACTTTTGGACCAATCTGATCACTAGGAAATTCTACCTTAATATTTAACCAATTTTCACTAGAATTCTTCCTTTCAATTTTCACTAGAATAAAGCATAGTTAATATAACATTCTTCTTCTCCATGATAGTCTCTCACATATTTATTTTTCCAATACTTTAAGTTAAGTTTTTTTGGATTTGTGCATGAATTTGACTATGTGCAGAGATACACCTTGTGTTAAAGTTCCATTGTTGGAATAACCCTTATTTACTAATTGTGAAGTCAGTCTAAGTTGATAGTGAGTATAATACTTTGGGATCACCTATAGTTTAGCACAAACAGTGGGGGAATGTTAGTTCACTCAGAGTATTTTGAAATCATCATGTGTTTTCAGTATAGACAAGTTTCGTACTTTCTGTGTCTTGTGTGTGGGAGACTGCAGTGATTGTCTGGTAGATTAGTAGCTGATAATATCAACATAGGTTATCAGGATCAAACTCTTTTTGTAATGCAAGTGCATGCTATAAAAGAAAATCATTATTTGTTTTTTAGCAACTTGTGAAATATTTATCTTGGTAAAAGTTTCAGGTATATTTATTTATATATTTTTCCTAGACCATCAAAAGAATCTGTCAATGAATTGTTTACTGATCATTACCATATTGGCTTCTTTCTTCATTTCCTAGCAATAGAAATAACAAATACTTTGCCCTAAAATCCATTGGTGCAATGATAACACACTTAGAAGCCATATGAAAGAGTAATATATAGATATGATAGAAATAAGAATCTACCTAGGCTACCTTTTGGAAATAGAGACAAGAAGAACCACAGGAAAAGCAAAGTTGGATATGGACAGTTATTATTCACTCTTAAACATACCCAAGAGTAAGGTCGGAAAAATAAACAGTGATTTATGATGCAACTAGAAGGAAAGTTCAATTAAAGAAACTTGATAATTCTAATTTTATTTTGTTTAATAATTTTTAGTAAAATATGCAACGAAAGCATAGGTTTGGCATGTCAAACATTTCCAAAAGTACAGTACTACTCTCAGACTAAAACAAAGTATTTGTTTCTTTACTTCGCCATCTTGCTTTTGCTACCTTTACTCTGCCTTCTTGAGTCTACCTTGGATGTTTGTTTCTTTATTCAGCCAATTCTAATGAATATTTCTATTCAAATATTTCTCTGTTTACTTTGGCTAGGATCTTCATCATGTCATTTTTCTGTCTTTTCAGCCTAAATATAACTAAATTTATGGGCTCAAAATATTCTAAGTAATTTTTATGTATCTTGCTGTGAATGTAAATTCCAAGTAGCTGGGTGATACAGAGGATAAAGCCTTAGATCTGAAATCAGGAAGTCTTTACTTCAAATATAGTCCCATATCTTCCTCAGCTTTCTCATCCGTAAATTGAGGATAATAATAGCCCTATATCCCAGGGTTGTCATGAAGATAAAATGAAATAATATTTGCAAAGTGCTTTTCAAATCTTAAAAGTGTTATACAAAGGAGGGTTATTGTCATTACTGTTGGGTGTAACTATAACTGACATATAGCTTTGCATCTTGTTCAGATACATTTCTATAAATATTGTTTATTTTGTGTGATACATGATGCCAAAAAAGATTTTCATATAACTTCTAATCTTTTCTTTCATATATTTTTGTATTATGGTTTGTGGCTGTACCTTTCAACATATATCCATCTCTAACCTTGTCTCAAAATAGCATCATTATTATGACTTGCTATAGTTACCTTTAAGTTAGGTCTTATAAGTAATTTATTAAAAGTAGATGAGTATTTTTTTACTCTTGGTTTAAGAGGCTCACATTCTTTGCATATTGTAAAGTATGTATGTTCTCATGAGTCTAATAGTACATGGAACTGGTATTAAGTGTACTAGGATTAGCATTCAGACCCATTGAAAAAAATAATAAGCTGGCAATCATTCTGTTTTATACTTTGAAATACAAAACAGGAGTCAATATACATAAAAAGGTGAGCATGAGCAAGAATCAGAAAGGATTAAACAACAACATGCTGTTTATATTCTACTATAAGAAAATGTTACATGTGTCTGCTAACACACATGTACCCTCTCATCAGGGTTATATTGAGAATTAATTGTTTCCAATGGTATGAATGGTAAGGAGGAAGAAATATAGTAAGGAGGGAAAAGGATATCAGAACATACAAGTAGAAGACTTAAAAACAATAAAATAATGAGAGGGGGCATTTGGAACTCACTCTCATCTGAACTGGTAGAAGGAGAAAAGAATACTTATGCTCATAAATTTCACTAAACAAGGAAACAAGAAGAAAAGGGGAAAGGAATAATGGAAAATAAAAGGGATGATATATTAAGGGAGGAATTAGTTGTAAGCAAAACACTGAGGATTGAATACAGAGGTTTAAAATAAAAGAAATGAAGCATAAGAATGGATTATTGGACTCTGGATGAGGAAAACAAGAGGGACAGGGTAGAACTGAAGCAGATAGCATTAAATTTAGAGCATATTCTTTCTCTCTTAGCATTCTTATTTAAGAAAAAAAAGGGGGGAGGGAAGAGGGAAAAATAACATGGGGGAAATACATTGTTTGTTAACCATTATAATTGTGAATGTAAATGGACTAAACCCACCCACAAAATGGAAGATTGTAGCATATTCGATTGGAAAATAGAATCAAACATTAGGTTGCTTATAAGACAGACATTTGAAGCATAATAAGGGACTGGAAAACATCTATTATGCTTCAGCTGAAATGAAGACTTAAGAATTTTGTTTAATCCTTTGATCATATGCTCCCCCAATGGTAGAAGGAGGATGCAAGAGAAAGAGAAAACAAAAAGTATTTTAAAATTACATTTTTTTCAAAACTGAGAGATTTTTGATGACTTGGTAATGGACAGTTTAATTTGAGTGCTGCAGTCAGAATTAAAGCTTTTTTCTATATTGGAAGGTCCCTCAGAGAATATTTGGTCCTGCCTCCTCATTTTCCAAATGAGGAAATCACAACCCAAAGTTAAGTGACTGCTAAAAGTCACACAAATTATATATGATAGAGCTAGAATTTGAATTCACAAATTTCAAATTAAATATTGAAACATACTACCTTCCTCCATATTTAACAACATTTGTATAAAACTACAGAAAGGAGTCATAAACATCTTATGATAATGATCAATTTACAATGACTATTGAAGGTCTTAAGTTTTAAAAATCTATTAGGATACAAAATGGGGGGAGATTAATATTGGATGATCTTTAAGGTACCTTCCAAGTACAATGTTGTGTGATCCTGTATTAATAACTTAAAGACAACAATTGAGTGTAAAAAAATAACCAAAAAGTTTCTGAGCCATTAGAGGTTAATAGATAGGAAAGCTGAATACAAGAACATAATGTACTTAAGAAAGAATACAGTAGGTTAGACTATAGTAGCAAATTCCTTTTTTTTTCTTTGCTTATATTTTCTTTTATACTATAAAATGAGACTACTGTTGTTAATAATGCTAATTTCTGTAGGAACAAAAAAAGATATTTATTCTAGTTCCTTGAAAATACATGTAAGGAAATTTAAAAGACAAAAGTGAGGAATATTGTAAAGACATGGATTTAATGCTACCTCTGATTCTAAAAGTGAAGCAAGAACCCATGAGCTATGCAATTAGTATTTCTTAGCCATAAAAGCATCTTTCTCTCATTTTTAAAATGGTAGACCGAGTAATGTTTAGGCATACTATTCCATAATTCTGTGATAATTCTCCATTTTTATTATGTATCTATTAATTGCATAAAAGCTCTTTGGGAATGAAACTGTTTAATGTAGAGAACAAATAAATTAGTTATTTAAAATGGCATGATTGAAAATAAAATACAAAATGAAGGTTTTTTTTTAATTGGGAATAATAAATTCAAGTTAAGAAAAATAAGCAAGTTGGTATTTTGAATAACAGCTTGAAGGAACTTATGTTTTAAGAATTCCTTAGTATGTTTTGTTTTTTCTTTTACATTTTTTGGTAATTCTTCAATATTTATTGAACACATACTATGTTTAATTCACTGTGAGTCACAACTTGAATCTTTTTTTCTACTTGTAGACCTTAGGCAGCCCCATGTAAAAATCTCCTGGTGTAGTTTTTATGCTTTAGGTGTTTTAACTTTAGGAAACTTAAGAGTTGGCACTGAATTAAGTTAATAAATTAGAGACCTTAGATATAGTCCTATAAAGCTGCTGTATGGTAAAACTCACAATAATGTATATTTTTTAAAAATGCTACTTGTGTTAGTTTTAACTGATCCAAGCAAAGCCACATTCATTTATCATAGATATTTGTTCAGTGAAGATTTATTAAATATATGCTTTGAATTAATGCCTCCTTTAAGACTCCAGTGCCAGTTTGTTAAGAATGTGTAGTGTATTTGTACATCCAACTAGAGCAATATACAAATGGAATTATGATGTTATCTAACCTCTTGTCATGTTAAAGATATTTTGACTCCAGTACAATGGTCAAGAAATAACCTTCAAATGAGAGAAATTGCATAAAATATTTTGGTTCTTTGTATCTTTTTAAAATGAGATTTCTCTCATCAGATTCAAATATAGTATTTTTGATATTGAATTTGATTGTTCAGATCTAGGATCCAGTTTATTGTTACTTCTCCAAGAAAACTCAGATAGTGTCTCAGCTCTTTACAGGTCATAGCATAAAATACTTTAACTTATGGCTCTGCCAAGTTGCTTTTTTCCAGTCTTTAAAAGATTTCCACCTACTTTTCACCTCTTGCTGCCACACACTTTCTGCCACTCTTCTAACAAGGGCAATATATATAAATTCTTCTCTCAAAGGAGAAGATAAAGAAATATGGCTTCCCAACTTTAGGAGAATAAAAGTTAGGATAGATTCCTACCTTTTCTCACTCCTTACTTTTGAAGGGAAATTATGAAAAAGTGGAATTAAATAGTTTAATTCTAAGAAGTTGAGAAGCTGGGGAGAATTTTCTATATTTTTATTTGTCTTTGCTCTTATTCATTATCTAGTCTGACATTCCTTAGCTAAACATTACTATCTCAAAATATGCCCTCAGTATACCTTTCATGCCCTAGTTCACATTCTTTCTCTTTAGTCATTCTATTCTTTAGTCAAATTGTACTTACTCTTCAGTTCTCATAACATATCTTGAGCTTTCCTGCCTTTATGTCTTTGTTCATAGTGTTACCAAACCTGGGATTGCTCTCTTTATCCACTTTAGTTTCCACTTATGGAAATCTTACTCACTTTCCCAATGCCAGTTCAAATCATCTTGGGGGAATTATCCCTCTGTAATCCTAGAAGAATGGTGTATAGTTGTTTTAAACTGGGAATGAAACAACCTTATTTCTTGTCAATTTATTACAGATACTAAAGCTTAAAGACTTTAAGCCAATAGTTGGAGAATTTCAGATCTCAAATTCCTCTAATGTAAATGGAAGAGAATAATCCCTTCCAGCTCAAAGTCTGTGATTTGTAAAAGGGTGATAGAGATTTTTGAACCTTTAACTTGCTCCTTGATTTGAATCTTTCTCAAGACTTAACATTAATAATTAAGCAGATAACAAAGAAAAGAGGTCAATGCGTCTAACTTTCCCAGGTCAAAGGCATAAAAACTAAGAAAGGATGTAACAATCTCAGATGTTTATCTCAGATAAAAATTATGGCATGATAAACTAGGCAATCCCTTCCCTATAGTTAAGGAAGTTTAGGATTATAGATCTAGTGATTTTTCTCCCAGGTCAGATAGCTAGTGTAGCTAAATGGAGTTCATAAGTCATTTATACATTAATTTATTTGAAATAATTTATTAAGGCCCTACTGGGTGAAGAGAAATAATTTATTAAGTCCCTACTGGGTGAAGAAAACAATGTTATATTATAAGTGCATTAGAAATTTTTTTTTAAGTCTATATAAAATTTGAGAGGAAAGCCTTATCCAAGGCATCGGGATGGTTTATTAGAGGAGGTGACATTTGAATTGGGCTTAAATAAATATGAAGGAGAGACTCAATAGGCAAAATGGGATACATAGGACATTCTGAGCCTTAGGAGAGCAGGCTGAGGACCAACTTGGGAAACAGAAATGGGAGTATGTAGTTTCTGTTCAGGACTCAAAGTAGTTCAATTCATCTAGAGAATGCATAAGGGAAATAATAGATAAGACTGGAACACTTGAGTGTTCCATATAGGAGAATCTTAAATTCCAGGCAAAGAAGGTTGACCTTTGTTCAGTGGAAGGATGAAATAACCAGATAAAATGCATAAAAGCTATAAATCTGATAGCAGTATGAAGGATGGGTTGGAGTATCCTTGAATTGGAATTCTATTGTTATGTAGATTGAATTGGATGGTCTTTTTACCAAACGTTTATTAGGTACTTACTATGTGCAAGGAACAGTTCTAAACACTACTGTTAGAAAGAAAAGTAAAAATATTCCTTTCCCTCAAGGAGATCATATTTTAATTGCAGAGACAACATGCAAACAACTGTATACAAATAGAAACTTTGAGATAATTAATCTTAAAATATAGACACTAACATGAGGAAAGAAAGAGGAAAGATTTCTTGCAAAAACATGTGATTTTAGTTAAAAGTTAAAGGAGGTCAGAGAAGCCAGGAGGCAAAGGAAACCGGGAGGGTCAGCCAGTGAAAATACAGTCAGGATGACTGCAAGAAATAGCAAGGAGGACTGAGTCAGTGAATCACCAAGTATGTTGTAGGGTATAAAGTGCAAGAAGAATGGAAATGTAGGAAAAGGCCAGTATAAGAGCTTTAAAAGCTGGCAATGATCCTGGTGAAAGTAGAAAGTTGATGGAATTTAATGAACAATGGACATTGTCAGATCTATGCTTAGGAACATCACTACCATTAAATGGAGGATAGTTTGGAGTGAAAAGAAACTTGAATAAGGTGTATCAATCAGTCAACAGGCTATTGCCAGGAATACAGAGCCAGGAAAAGGGTCTGCACCAGAGTGGTGCAATGTCAGAGAATGGAGATGTATCTGCAAAATGCTGTGTAGGCAGAATCAAAGTGACTTGATAGATTAAATATCAGTTGACCAATAAACATTTATCAAGTGTTTATAGAGAATAAGAGAGCCTGAGGAGTTTAAGAGAATGATAAAGTCCTCAAAAGAAGTAGGGAAATTTAGAGAGGAATGTTTAGTGAGCGTTAAGGGGAGGGAAACAGATGAGACCAATAATGGAAATGTTGAGTTCAGAGTGTCTACAGGACATCCACTTTAAGATGCCCAGTAGGTAGTTGGAGACGGGAGACTGGGAGTCAGAAGAAAGGTTAAGTCTGGATAAATATATCTGATAATCCTCTGTAACAGTGAAAATTAAAATCATGGGAACTGATGAGACCACCAGGCAAATGTAGAGGAAGAAGAGAAGAGAAGAGAGCCTTGGAAGGCACGCACTATTAGTGGACATAACATGGATGAAGATCCAACAAATTTGACAGAGAGGGAGCACCCAAACAAGTCAAAGGGGAATCAAGAAAGAGTAGTGGCAGAGAAACCTAAAGAGAAAATATCAAGGAGAGAAAGGTAATCAAGTGTAAGATACTACAGAGAGATCCTAAAAATGAGAATCGAATAACAGACTATCAGATTTGTCAATTAAGAGATCACTGGTAACTTTAAAGAGAATGCTCTCAGTTTGAATTGTGAAGTTGGAAGCAAGAATAAAATGAAAGAAAGGATTTGGAGGCACTGATTATAGATTTCAACCATAAAAGGCAGGAGCAATATGGGATGATAGCTGGAAGAGAGGGATAGATAAGTGAGTTGCTTTTTTTTTTTTTTTTTTTTTTTTTTTACAATGAGGGGGATAGAAGCATTTTTGTAGGCAACAGAAATACACCCACAGACAGGAAAAGGTTGAAAATTAATGAAAGAGTGAGAACAATATAAGTAGGAATCTGCTGGAAAAGACAGGATAGCATGGGATCATTTGTCCTGTAGAAAGGCCACCTTTTCAAATGAGACAAGGTGAAGGAGATAGTATCTAGAGGACCAGTATTGAATAAGTCTATGTACAGGAATAGCGATATGAGATACAAAGGGGGAAAGAGGGAGCTCTCAGTTTGATGAATAAAAATAGTAAGTCACATAAGCACAGCATTTAAAAAAGATTTACCAGGTGCCCCTCATAAAAATTACTTTATGAAATATATATACTGCATCAATGATTTCATTGATCACAAATAGGAAACTCCCAAATGAGAAACTTTTTCAACTGGTGCAGGTTTATCAGCTTTTACATGTGTCAAAAACAGAACTTGAATCCAAATCTTCCTTGAGCATGATCAGGCTAGTTCTCTCTACTATACCATACTTTTTAAAAAATATAGTACTGATATCATTCCTTTATTATAAATAAAGAAAACAACAGTCATTTGACCCATATTCACACAGCAAATCAGCTATAGATACTCTGTATTATGTTTGAGGTGAACTAGAATGAAATGGGATACTTTCTGATTACTTTTTAGAAGACCTAAATTTTTTTTACTTGCATAGGATTCTCAATATAACTGCCAGAATTCTGTCTGGCCCTGAAAAACTAAATGTGTTTCCATGATTGTGTTGTTTAGTATTACTCACCACTCTCTTCCCAAACTTTGCACACTATCATCTAAAGAAGCTATCACAATTAAAGCATTCAGCCTGAGAGAGGCAGCAGTTATTAGGTCCATCACGAAGGTACGATAAACTCTGAATAATATTGGAATAATAAAAGAACAAGGGAAGGAAGAGGTAGAGGTGGGAGTAGGTTATTCCCTAATTCTTTTCAGATGGCCTGAAATCTTTCTCCTCTTTTTTTTTTTTTTTTTTTGGATAGATTTATATCAAACAATTTCATAGTATAAGGAGAAAAAAAAATCTGGAATCAGAGTTCAGAGACTAAAATTTTAATCTCACACTTTCAACTTACTTATTATATGATATAGGCTTACCTAACCTTTTGATTCTTAGCTGACTCACTTCTAAAAGAATATGATCATATCTTCCCTGCTTCTAAGAGTGTTATAATGATCTTTGACAGCATGTCGAAAAGTGCTGTACAAATGTAACTACCTATTATCTGGTAAGTGATAATGGGTTAATAATTATCTGGTATCTGATACTATTTGGTTTTTTGCACAAAGTATCTGTTTAATATGTTGAACTGAAATGTTTATTAACTCAAAAGATTTTTCCCAATTGGAATGGTGCATGCAACATTCCATTGTTGGATATCTCGAAATTTTCTAATGGAAAATTATGTGTAAATATATCTGTGTGTGTACATATGCTTATACACACACATTCTGATCTATATATGTTTACATATGTGTATATGCATACATATGCATACACATTTATGTGTCCTGCATACTATGCAATACATACATGTAAAATATATGTGTGTATATACAGAAAGAAATGCACATGAAAGCATTCCTTATTTTACCACTTCATACACCATGATGAAAATGAAAATAATGTAGCACTCTCTTCCACACCCCAGTACAATTTTGAAACCAGAATGATAGTTTTGTCTTTTGTAGCTTTCTGTATCTCCTGCTAATAGAATTAATTTAAAATTATGTCTGAGTGATGACTACATACAAAAGTACTGCACAAGTTGTTATAGAGATAGAGAAAACTTGATAACAGCTATCAAGAAGCTCATAAACTAGTTGAAAAGCTAAGACATATACATGTGGAAAATTAAATAGTATCACAAAACAATAAATTCAGATTTACATTTGAAAATTGTCCCTAGTTCTCACTGGCTAAAGAACATACAATAAAATAATAATAATTAAAATAGTATTGTGAGTTGTATAAAGTGCTTTGCTTCTAAACATAGTGAAATAAGGAGTACAAGTGTGAAGATCCTGATATTAGTACACCCATTTAATAGTTGAGTAATCCAAAACTGAAGAGAGGTTAAGTAATTCATTCATAGTCACACGATTAGCTGCAGATGGTACAGCTGAGGCTTGAGCTCAGGACTCTTGAATCCAAACCCTATTATTTCTGAGCCCTATATTTTCTACTAAAGTGTGTCACCAGTAGAAAATGAGTATAGCAGAAGCTGATACAATACAATTTTCCAGATAACACATCAGTTTCTGTTTATCATCAGCTCCACTGGGCTTGTTGGAACATAGGATTTTGGTTTAGAGAGAATTATATAGAATATTTCTTCCAACCTCATAATCTTACTAATGAAGAAATTGAGATTTGCAAGTTAAGTGCCTTATCCAAGGTCACACAGGAAATAAATAGCAGAGGCTGCTTAGAAAATATAGGTATTAGAATTGTCTCCTTAGTCAAAACCAAAAGAATGCTTATTTTGTCAACAGCTGAAGTGCCTGGAAATGATGGTATGATATTCAGTAACACAGCTGAAAGCTGACTACTACATAACATGTCAGTTTGTGAGTATAGATTAATTAGGAGTCAGGCTGTTTTCAAAATCATGTTTGTAGCAATGCTGAGACTTTACCACAAGGAATGTTTATATCATAAGAATGAATTCTTAATGGGAGTTCAGTTTCTAGCAGTATTTGATATCATTTACCAATTGAATATGAAAATCACAAACAGACAGTAAAGCCTGCATAGGCAGTTGTTCAAAAAGTCTCAAAAACAATCTCAAAAAAACAAACCAAAAAAAAAGTCTGTTTGCTTTGTATTTGCAAACAGCTTTCTTCCTCATGGTCTAACTTTCTTAGCATGGGCTTTACTTCCTATAGGTGTAATCTTTTTGCATTTTGTGCTTAGAGATTTACAGAACTTACTTCATGTGATCATGGGGAAAATTCAGTGGTTTAGTGGTAGGAAATTTTTAAGAAGCACTATAACATTTTGTTTCAGCAACTAATTCCATGAAGTAGCCATCTCTATCCACTTCCTTCTTCAAACTGCCCTTTCTCATCTTTCATTTTTCAAGTTCCACATCACCATACTTCCCTGAAGATAAAAAGATAGAAAGCACACCATTTAAAAATTGACTTTTGGATTGGACTACTTAGAATAAGGGTGCTTGAAGTGTTAGCTAAAACACATACAGAATCTCAGCACTACTTTATAAAATATCCCAAAACTCATTTGAAAATAACTTATAACTGTGCATGTACAATATGTAATTCTGGTTTAGCATCAAAGCCTCTAATCCAGATACAATACTTCTAATTCATGAAGATTCCCCTGGTTATGGGTCGGGAGGGGGCTGTTTCTGTTGAGCCCTCTGTGATTTGTTTTTCACATCACATGTTATAAGTGTCAGACTGCGAAGGAGCACTTGATAGTTATTCCCTTGTTGGTTGAGTTCTTTCATCTTGCTGAGCTTCTGTTTCTTCATCTTATAGTCCAGATAGTGTCTCAGAAAAAAAATGTATGCTAAAGAGAGTATTATACAAATTTGAATGTTAGTCTAGTTCAATTTGGATACACAAACTAATGATTTACACTTATAAGAAATAATATTATTTAGTGTAAAGATTGTTAGTGGCAGAATTATTTATATAAAGAATATCTGAAGTCACACCTTCTAAACAGATGTTCATATTCCTTCTGCCAACTTGATGATGAAAGAAATGAACAGAGCATGTCAATACCATTTTCCCCCATTTTATTATTGTTGATTAAACATCAAAATTGACTTCATTATGAAGGAAAGCAATTGCAAATGATTATTAGTCAATTAATGTGTGGTCAGTAGTTCACAGGATTAGATTTCTATAAAAGGATAAGAATGCTAATTCAGTAATAAAATAGAATTTTGTTTAATAGGTTGATAAATTATTTGAAAATATGGGGAAACCACATTAATTAGGATTTATACCTAGACCAAATTGAAGTTTATATTTACACTCTCTCTGAAGAAAAATTTTGCTAAACAATTAAATGGCTTAAAAATTTGTAAAGGATGTGTTTAACCTATTTGAAAAAGTTTAAGTTGCATAAAGACACTGTTTATATGCAACTAAAGCCCTGATTCACAGGGGCCCTGAACTAAGGAGAATTTTTTTTTTTTCTCCAGAATTCTGTTTTCAAGAAAATATTAGCAAATGAAAAGGTTAGAGAGGAAACCTGTATATTCAGCTCAAGTGTTTCTATCCACAGCATAGAGTTTGGCATAGGTTTCAAACTTAAAAGGTCATCATCAGAGAGGTTATCTAGCCCCAACCATTTTACTGTGGAAGTCTTTAAAACTGAGAAAATCCAGAAAGATTAAGTTATTTGCCCAGAGTCTCACTTTTCAGTGTCTGAAACAGGGTTTGGACTCAGGTCTTTCTGAATTCAAATCCTGCACTATATCCACTGTTAATTGCTTATGAAAATGAAAGAGCGCTACAATTACACAACTTGATTTTTCTTTTACAAGTTATTATTTTAGCAATACCCAAGAATTTAACACAATAGTATTTGTTTTATAGTATAACCCCTTCATTCTAAGTGAGGCTTATTTAGGAAAGCAGAACTAGTACAACTTCTGTTTGAAAATACTTTATAAAGTTTCCTTAAAATAATATAATTATATCTCATATATGATAGAGGCTAATATATATACACATCCATAAATATGTATTACCTCTTTAAGTCACACATTTCCATAATTCAAATGATTTTCCCTAATTAGATTAAATCATTGGGGTTTTACTGTACATTTTTCTACAGCATATTTTCAAAAGGAAAATATCCTTTTTTTTTTTCTTTTTTTTTCAGTTACAATTTTCCTCCCTTCTTCTATCCCCTACCCTATTCATTAAAAAGGCAAGAAATAATATGCCCAGTAGACATATGAAGAGGTACAAAATAGATTTTAATATCAGCCATGTTCTGAAAAAAAAAAGAGAACAAGAAAAAAATTAAAAACATCTTTTGTTATGGGCCAGAACTCTGTAGTTGAAACAAGGATTCTTACAAGGTGTTAAGTCAATAGAATTGATAAGACAATGGTTATGTAGTTTAGCATGGCGATTAATAGTTCTCTAATTCAATACATGCACTTAGTATTTAATATAGTTCTATAAGATTGACATGTATTTTATAAGATTCACACCTATGATGATGTAATTATAATAGAGTACATAATCTGGGATAAACTCAGCCAGATTCATTCATTCCATCTCACACCATCGTGGTGGCAGGCCTGTCCTCCTTCATTACTCCACTGACACCAAGGCCCACCAAGAGACCGACTCAGAGTGGGCTTGGAGACAGACTCGGAGAAGACAGAAGACTGGAAGCTGGAGCACAAGCTCTGGAACTAAGACAGACTTCAAGACAGAGAACATGATGGTGGTTCTCCTGCCTCCCCCACAGAAACCAAGACACATTCCGGAGGACATCAAGAAAGTTGGCCTAGGCCTTATACAAGGAATCTAGACTTTGAAGGATTTCTCTGAAAATATTCTACATTTCTTACAATACACAAAGTATTACATTACATTCCTATGTCATGATTTGCTCAGCCATTCCCCAATTGATGCATATCCCCTCAAATTCCTTTCTTGATAAAAATCTTGACTCATTTTACAACTCATGTGACTCACATCTACCTAAGGAAATTGAAGAATTTGACAAAAAGCATGAAGGTCCACAAAGAATAAGCAACAGTTACACCAGGGGAACAATTCATGACTAGCAGCAGCTCAATCTAACAACAACTTCTTGTTGGTGGTTTGTATAAAACTGAACTCATCATTCATGCTCAACTTCCCTGTTTCTATAGAAAACCTCGCCATCCTAGTCAATCAGATTGTTCACCAGAGCTTTGTTGTGGATTCCTCATTTGTTTTTTACTGTATATCCAATCACTTGCCAGATCAGATTGCTTCTTTCTCAATTTCTCTTCCTGCCCCCCCAACACAATCCACATACAAGTACCCCCTTACTTCAAGTGCTCACCACTTCTTACCTAGATTATTTTTAAAACATCCCAATTGTTCTTCCAATCTCAAGTCTTTCCCTACTCCAATCTATTCTAAATGCTGCTGCTTAATTATTTTTTCTTAAATACAAATCTGATTATGAAAATATCCTATTCAGCTAATTGCAGTGGTTTCCTATTACCTATAGGATAAATATAAATTCCTATTTTATTTTGATAGGCCTTCACAGCGTGGCCTCAATCTACATTTTCAGCCTCGTTGGATTCATTCCTACTGACCTTAACTCTTCTCATCTTTTCCAAAGCCAAGATGCCTTTTCTTTGTTCTTTACTAGTTCATGCCTTTGCACTAACCATGCCTCATGCTTTCCCTACATTTCTTAGAGTCCCTTTCTTCCTTTAAATTACAGCTTAAGCAATGTCTCCAAAGCAAGTAGGAAACATAGTGGATAGGGCACTGGGTCTGGAGTCAGGAAGACCTAAGTTCAAATATGACCCCAGAAACTTAGTAGCTACATGAAGCCTCTCCTGATCTCAGTGCCTTTACTATGAAACCAGTTTGTATTTAACTACTTTGATTATGATTTAATTCACTTTATATGTATATACACACATATATTTATATTAACACACACACAGTGTATGTATTTTTATATGTACTTGTAGTCTTATCTTTATAATGTAGGCTCCAAGTATAGCAACATTTAATTCTTTATACTTGTAGCCTCAGAACCTAGGACAGCGCCTGATACTTAGTAACTGCTTAATAAACACTACTTGATTAGTTGTTTGATTTGCAATTGAAAGAATAAAGAGGCCTTTTATTTTTTTTTAAATTTTTGCTTTTTGCCCATAACTAAATTTCTAGTTTGCAACTGTGTTGTGTGTGTATGTGCATGACCCTAAATTAGGAATGGAATAAATTTACAAAATTCTTAAATTCAAGTTTGATTTCTCAAATTTCAAATTATATCTCATTTTCATATAAAATTATATAAGTGATTATTGTAGCACTTTGCTTTGTGCCTCTCCAGTGCACTCAAATATACCTCTCTATCTATTGTACCTTCTCTTAAACAATAAGTTCTATAAATGCTGGGACCTACAAAGTTTTGTCTTTCTTAGAGCACAATTCAGTTGTGTGTACACAGGAGGAACTGGGGGGAAAAAGTTTATTGATTTGAATTTAAAAGCTTTTTAAACATGATATTGCTGATTGGTAATCTTGGGAGCAGAGAACCATGGTATGCAACCTGATCATAAGAGAGGAAAGGAAGAGTTTCCTTTTCCTTTACTGAAAACAAAATCAACCTTCTATAAAATCTGGAAATCAAGCTTATCTTTCCCACCCTTGCACAACCCTGCATTTATTTTTGTCATTCTCCCAGAATCTCTTTTCCTAAGCATCAAGTATCTTGAAGCTCTAAGCCCCACTTTTAGCTAACTGTCCCCCCTGCTTTCTGGGATGTTCAGTTTAGCCTTATCTGAAAGTCATTTATAGGGCTCAGTTGACCTATATGATATTTTTTCATAGTATCTCCTTTTTATTCTTCCAAATCCACAGATACTTTAAAAATTCAAAGTTAGGTAGGGTTGTTCTGTTCTGTTTTGTTTTGTTTCTTAGCAACCTCCAGAGCAGTCAACATTTGTGCTCTTGTGGAAATAAATTTCATATATGTCATACATGTCACATGTTCATAGGCATATAGATATCATAAAGAGCAGAAATAGCAATATCTTAAATTTGTAATACATGGAAAGAGGTAGATGTAACAATGGAAGAGTGTAGAATCAAGAATATTTGAGTTCAAATTCTTCCTCAGATTCCTCTTGACTTTGAAATCCTGGACAAGTCTTTCATCCTCTGTTTGCCTCCATTTCCTCATCTGTAAAATAGAGATAATAATAGTACTCATCTTTCAGGAGATAATAATAGCATCTACAAATGAGATAATTGTAAAGTACTTTGTACAGTGCTTGGCACATTAGTGTTAATAAATACTTACTTTCTTTCTTCCTTCTCATGTTTATAAAGTGCCTATTATATACAAGGTACTGGAAGAACACTAGTTATAGAAAGATCTTATTAAATCCAGATGCTTTCATATGTAAAGACTGGTAAATGAGCATTAGCTTTTACATATATACGTACTCCCAAAAATACAGTGTGCTAGAATTTACATTGCATAGACCTATCTGCAGTTAATTGTTAGAATTCTGTCTTAGAATAGATTTCCAAAGAAGGATTTTTACTATATTAGTTTATTTGTGATTAACTTTTAAAAGTTAACCTTGGACATTTTCCTACCATTTCCTAATGTAATTTCAGTATTATTTAGCCACTACTTTTTCATACAAAACATAAAATAGGACTTATAGGCTCATAATTTAAAATTTCCAAATGTTAATTAACATACAGACACTCCTAGAAATAGTGCTTCAGTTATTTTTCACTTTCAAATCTATTAAAAGTTTTCAAACTCTTCAAATATTAAGAGCTTTTTGTCTTAAATAGAATTTTGTGGATTTTTTTTGTTTTAAAAAGTGTCCTTCTTCCTTCCCCACTTCCCCACTTTTCTATTCTAGACTTTATCCTGGTATTAATTACTTCTGTAGTTTGGAAATCATATTAAGATGCTATGGAATCTTATATCAATTGGCACAAATGAAGTTTCCTGCTATTTTCAAAGAAACAACATGAAAAGCTTTGATGAGATAAGTATTTCAGCTCTGTGCCAATCAATTACATGCTTTCTGCCTTCTACCCTTCCTTTTTGGAATGGGTGAATTTATTAATATTGGTGCATCAAGTTGTCACCCATTGGTGATATGTGAACAAAATTTAAAGAAATGTGTTTCATTGTTTCTTTGTGAAGTGGTGTATTATGAATTTGTGTGTGCATATGAAAGAGTGGCAGAAAAAGAGTCTTGGGATATTGGTGATGAATTCAATCAGTGACTGCACAGAATTACAGGAAACCAGGTTCAAAGCTGAGACTTTCCTCATCCCTCTTGCTAGGTCTAGAAGGAATGCTATATTTTAAAAATAGTAAAATTCCAAATTTATTAAGAAATAAAACTTACTATAGATGATTAGTTCCTGTATTTGTGATAATGGAACTCAAAACTCTTTAAATTTTATAGTAGCTTTTATCATTTGTGTCCAGGTGTACATTTAATATGCCATGTTTTTCATCAGGGTCTTGCCACATGATTCCAGATCTGAACTGATTCTCCTGGGAATTGATTAGCTCATCCTGACTCCCAGAGCTTTGACGCACTATGACATCAATATATCCAAAGGGAGATGCTGTTTACCAAGCTCTTCTTACTTGGGCTTAACAAGTGGACTTCATTTTAGTACGCATTTATCAGCTTTTTTTGGAAATTAGAATTATGAAGTGAAACTTAAAACCCTATTTTGTGGATGAAATTACATGATTAAAGTGGGAACATACTTGTTTACATGCTTATTTTTATCTTTCTCTTATTCTCCTGTGACTGACATCTAGTTAGGTGTAAGGTGACAGCTCTGGGCTTTGCAATCTAGCTGTTGATTTGCTTATCAAAATGTTTAGATGCTTTAGTAAGATAATTGCATGATCATTACATTCCCAGAAGTTACAAGAGAAAGTGATCCTTGTTAGATGGAGGGAGAAGAACTGGGGAGGTTAGAAGTTCCCAAGAGCTAGTGCCTAATTAGGCTGGCACCAAACAGGTGCAAAAGAAGACTTTGAACATTATCCTTAAGCTGGTCCTCTGGGTATTAGGGTGGCCATTGCTAAACAGATTTTAATGATTCTTAAGCCATTGCTTGTGTGCTAATGAAGGTTTAAATGAAAGAACTGTTGAAAATTTAAAGAGATCTAATGGCCATAATTTATTTTTAAATTATCTGTCTGTTTGTATCTTTGTTGCCAACTGAAAGAGTTGAAACAGCTGGATGTTTTTTCTGTAGCCATAGCAGAATAGGCTCCCTTGTTGAGTGAGGGATACATACAGGAGTGAAGGATGGGATTGGTATAGCCATAAGGGACACCCTTTGCATCCCAAACAAAAGGCTGATTATCAAGAGATCATACTTGTTTGTTTGAAAGTGATGAGGTGATTTTTCTCTAGGGTGTTTTACTTGGTGAAACCATTTTTTAAAAATCTTATGACCAACTTTGCACTTCCTAAACAAGATAAAAAATTAATGCAATGACATTGATTTGCCACATTTAAGAAAAATGTGATTTTAAAAATTATCCTTAATTTTCAATTAAGGTAAAATAGCTACTACATTCATTAGCAGACATTTATGTAGGGCATCATATAGTAGAGGCAAAGATTTGACAAAGAACTTGCTATCACAGAGTTTACAGTCTTGTCACAAAGATAGAATCTATCTGTATCTCTATATTTATATTTGCATATCTATATCTATATCTATCTATCTAGGATAATACAGATGGTATGTAATTGTGGAAATTTTCAAAGAGCTACATTGACGCTTTGGCTACTACACCAACTTTAAACTATATCTTGCTTGATTTTCAAGGTTTCCCATTATCTAGTTTCAAGTTATTTATTTATCCCTTTTAATTATTCAAGATATTAATTCAAGGTGCTGTTATTGTGCCTATGTGCAAATTGTTATTGCATTAGAAAGCTAAAAGATACAAGTGCACGAACATGTATACTTACATGCACACACATGCATACCCACTTCCTGCCCTCAAGGAACTTAGAAGGTCTAGGGAAACACAAGACCCACACAAATATAATAAACATCAAACCATCAGAAGCATTTTATTCAAAGTATATTTAAGGTACGGTGTCCAATTCTGAACATTTTAAAAAGGACGTTGATAGCCTAGAGAATTCAAAGGAGGGAAGCTAGGACCTCAAGATTATGCATAATTCTTGTTCAGGTGTAGATTGGATTCTGTGGCATCTGAAAGTCCTTTTCAAAGTGAAGATTCTCTTGAGATGATTGTAGAGAGGAGAAAGTACAAATAACTCCAGGAATTGAGGAGGCTTCCCTCACGCTTTGAAAGGAGATAAGGATTCTCAAAGTAGTGAATGAGGAGAATGCTAATTAAAAAATAATCAAGGGAAGCTTCATTGGCTATGTCCCCAATTGTTTCTGAAAAGAGAAAGATTTTGAAATTAGGGGATGAAGAGAGAGCATTCCAGATAAGAAAGAATGTTGTATTCCAAAATGGCCTAATAACCAAGCTTGGCCAAAAGGGAAGCAATATAAAATAAAGCTGGAAAAGATGGGTTGAAATAAGATTGCAAAGAACCTTTAGTGCCAAGCTAAGAAATTTGTATCTTTTTCTAAAGGCAGTAGGGAGGCACTAAAAGTTTTTAATATAATTAGATCTTTGTGTTAGCAGGATTACATGTTCTTCGACATAACATATTGTGTCAGTCTACTCCATGAATCCAATATATATTTTATCAATGTGTAATTCTTATCCATAGTTTGTGATTTTCCCCTAATAAAAATGTCCTTTTTCTTCTCTCCTATCTGTCCTGGAAATCAAAGCTCAAGTTTCAATCTCCAACTATTTCAACTTCCATTTTCTGATTTATGATTGAATCACACTATTTAGCATTTAACTGTACTTATATCTTTTGTTTTGTTTCAGGGCATTAAATAGGTAGTTCCATAATGAGAATTCAGAAAAAAAAGTTCAGAAAATTTTCTTAATGAGAGTCAGCATGGCTTAATGAAAGAGACAATGGATTTGAAGTCTGGAAAACCTATAATTCTGGACAAATCCCTTAGCTTTCCAGTGCATCAGTTTCCCTATCTTTAAAATGAAAGAATTGGACTCTATAGCTAGATCTGGTCTAGCTATAAATTTTATGATCCTGTGACTGCATTTTAAGGGAAAAGACTATGGTATATTATACTATTATTATTTCTTCTACAATGCCTGATAATAATAAGAATTGGAAATTGTATAATTGGCTTACCTGAAAAGTTTTTAAAGAATTACATATCCTAATCTAAAACCCATCTTTTTTTTGTTCCTTGGGAAACTACAGAAGGTGGTGTAGGTAGAATACTAGATCTAGAATCAGGAAAACAAATTCACATCTGATCTCTGAAATCTACTGGTTTTGTCACAACCTTTTTTGGGTCAATTTCCTCAGATCTAATGTGGAGATAATAACACCTACACCCTACAGTTATTATTAGGATAAAAATATATATTTGTAAAATGTTTTGCAAAACTTGAAATACCATACAAATAATAGCTATTTTCTTTAAATATACATATATATGCATATATATATTAAATGGAAAGAAAAGTATGAAGAAAATTAAAGAGGCTTGCCAGTTAATTGTGCATTTTAAGTTTTATAGATTTTCTGTATCACAAGCAGGATACTATTAGTTCTTAAAAAACAACTTATCTAGAGGCCTTAATGTTTCAATTTTCTAAGCTGAATATATAATTTGAGGAAGGCACTAGATCCAGAATATCTCTAAACAATTTAGCAGAGAATACCTCGGTGGAGCAGTGGATTAGAACACTAGCCCAGAAATCAGGAGGACCTGAGTTCAAATTTGACCTCAGATAATTTAATACTTCCTAGCTGTGTGGCTTTGAGCAAGTCATTTTATCCCAATTGCCTCAAGGGAAAAAAAAACAAACAATTTAGTAGAATATTAAATTCTCCATCTTATATACATCCACCATTAGGAAAACCTAATTTCCCATGATATTTTGTGGAATATATTTTATGATAAACTTAATAACTGTTAGCAAAAACATACAAACTAATAGTAAACTCTTACATAATCTTTAGAATTTTACATAGATGGATATAGTAGAGATAGATACAATAGACAGAAGACTAGTTTTTTAAGTATATATTATCTGTTTGAGGTTGTCCTTTTTTTTTTTTTTTTTTTTGCTGAGGCAATTGGGGTTAAGTGACTTGCCCAGGGTCACACAGCTAGGGAGTGTTAAGTGTCTGAGGTCTGATTTGAACTCAGGTCCTCCTCACTTCAGGGCTGGTACTCTATACACTGCACCACCTAGCTCCCCTGAGGTTGTCCTAATGGGGATATAAATACCAGCAAACAAGGGAAAAATTCAATTGAGAAATATAACAAAGAGTAGCTAGAAAGTGAGGCATAGAGGCCCTGGTTTCTGGGAAGAAAAAAACTCCTTTATAAGGGACTAGAGTCCCAGGAGCAGAGGTGTATATGAATTAGAGGCAATTAGAGGCATTTCTGATGTGTATGAAATAGAAGTGTTGACCTGAGCGGCGGCAGCCCTCGGTGGAAAGTGGATAAAATGGATGTGCCCTGGAAGCAAATTCCAGGCAAGATCAGATGAAAAAACAATTATAAAAGCTCCAAATGAATTAACAAATTAAAGGGGGATATGCTTTTGTTCTGTGTCTCCTTCTATGACTGTAGTAAGTTTTATTACTTCGAGCTTTTGTGAGGGTTTTTTTTTTTTTTCTATTCCTGTAAGTTCATGACTATACTTGTGGATCTTTAGATCTTTGCATCATTTCTAAAGGTCTTTTCATAATTACTTGTATGCTTTGTATTTATCATTTTGTGGGAGCCTACTATTGAATTACATAAATATTTATACTATACTTTATTTAGCCATTCTCCAGTTATGGGACATATAATTTTTATTATTTTTGGCATCACAAATAGAATAGCTGTGAATATTTTTGTACATATAGCCTTTTTTCTAATTTTTTTTGGGGGGAAGGGGCATAGGGAGGATAAAGTCCTTACATTTAAATCAAAGACATGATCATTTTTGTGACTCTTTTTGCATATTACCATATTGCTCTCCAAAACATTCATACTAGTGTGTAGCTATACCAACTGTAGGAGTACATTTTTCCCATGGTCCTACCAACACTTAATTAAATTCTATTTTTTAAATGCTGTTTTTGCTATTCTGATGAGTGAAGATTGTTTTCCTGTGAATATTGAGTAATGTGGGATTTTTTTCATTTTAGCTATATTTCTTTTTTGGTCATTCATGTCCTTTGACCATCACTTGCTTGAAGAAATATTGCAATTAAGAGCACATTAATATATATCACTTCCTTTCAGACTCCATAAGGCTTTCATTTTATATATTAAGTGTAGAGTTTTTAGTGTTGCACAAAAAACTATTCCATTACTTCAAACAATTTTGCCTCCAATAATTTCAGCCTTTTGTTTGGCTCAGACCAATTTTTTTCCTTTTTCTTCAAGTTTTTTTTTTTAATTGTTTTTAAAAAATAATTAGCTCTCTGATCCAATTAGGCATTATTCTGTAAAATGTGAAGTATGTATCTAAACACTTTCTGGGGGCCATATAGCCATATAACCAGTTTTTTATTGAATTCTCAGGGGTTTATTAAATACATACCTTTTCTATTATTTCTATTATTCTTTATTTCCATCTTGTCTTTTTTTGTCCCATTGATCTTGTTCTCTAATCATTTCTGTGCTAGATAATTTTTGTAATTATTGATGTATAATACATTTTGAAATCTAATAGTGGTATTTTCCTTTCACAACTTTTCTTTTTCATTATACTTAATATTTTTGCCCAGTTATTTTATATATGTATTTGTTAAAGATTTTATCAATTTCTATGAAAAACAAGCCAGGGTGTCTTAAAACTGATTATCCTGACTTGTGCATGGCACAATACATCAATTAAGAAAAACATGCTGTGCATGAATGTCTCATGTTACTGCAGCCCCCTAAGGCCATATGTGAATTTGATGAAATCAATAACTCACGTCAGAGGGTACAAATAAACAAGATCATCAAGTGACCAAATCCAGGAAGAGAGACATTTTAAAATAGAACTTCTTAATATTGCTATAATATTCAGTTAAATAACAAAGTGGAGAAGAGCAACCATGATCTTGGTATATGCACAATGGGAATTTGGTGAATTTACAACAGAATCATAGTATTTATAGCTTATATCTTGTTGCCAGGTCTAAACTTTAGAGTGAATAAATATGTCTACACAAACAAGACATTTCATGGTAAACTACTGCTAAGAAACAAATTATTATTTTTAATAGTTTTTATTTACCAGATATATGCATGGGTAATTTTACAGCATTGGCAATTGCTAAACCTTTTGTTCTAATTTTTCCCCTCCTTTCCCCCCATCCCCCCATGGCAGGTTGACCAATATATGTTCAATATGTTAAAGTATAAGTTAAATACAATATATGTATACATGTCCAAACAGTTGTTTTGTTGTACAAAAAGAATTGGATTTTGAAATAGTGTACAATTAGCCTGTGAAGGAAATCAAAAATGCAGGCAGACAAAAATAGAGATATTGGGAATTCTATGTAGTAGTTTATAGTCATCTCCCAGAGTTCTTTCACTGGGTGTAGCTGGTTCAGTTCATTACTGCTCTATTGATACTGATTTGGTTCATCTCATTGTTGAAGATGGCCCGTCCATCAGAATTGATCATCATATAGTATTGTTGTTGAAGTATATAATGATCTCCTGGTCCTGCTCATTTCACCTAGCATCAGTTCATGTAAGTCTCTCCAGGCCTTTCTGAAATCATCCTGCTGGTCATTTCTTACAGAACAATAATATTCCATAATATTCATATTTTATTCAGCCATTTTCCAGTTGATGGGCATCCACTCAGTTTCCAGTTTTTGGCCCCTACAAAGAGGGCTGCCAGAAACATTCTTACACATACAGGTCCCTTTCCCTTCTTTAAGATCTCTTTGGGATATAAGCCCAGTAGTAACACTGCTGGGTCAAAGGGTATGCACAGTTTGATAACTTTTTGAGCATAGTTCTGCTCTCCAGAATGGCTGGATGTATTCACAATTGCACCAACAATGTATCAGTGTTCCTGTTTTCCTACATCCCCTCCAACATTGCTCATTATCTTTCCCTGTCATTCTAGACAATCTGACAGGTATGTAGTGGTATCTCAGAGTTGTCTTAATTTGCATTTCTCTGATTAATAATGACTTGGAGCATCTTTTCATATGGCTAGAAATAGTTTCAAGTTAAGAAACAAATTATTAAAAAATTCTATAACCCTTTTTATGAAGATATATTTTGTGAAATTTTTAGATGGACACATTAGCATTTCATTCTAGGATTTGCTCATTAAAATTACTCCCCCCAAAAATGATATATGCTATTGGTCCCTGGGCACATTTCTAAGGTATTCTTTATATATTTAAAGTTCTTCATAAATTTAGCATTTAAAGAACAAAAAGGAATCTTTGAAATTGATGCTAAAATGAAACAATCCCAAAAATAATTTAGTAATTTAATTGTGAATACTAAATATTTAACTTAGAGAAAATCTTTGTATTATATCTGACTTAGTAATTAACATAGAGTTAAGGTTCTGAGATACAAGTATAGTTTGCTACATTCCATAAATGATGTATCTAAAATCTGTGAAGGAATATGGGATCAAATGATATTGTAGTCAGAAAATAATTTTCTGAAATTAATTTTATTTTTACTTTGTGTAATGTTTTAATTCTAAAAAGAAAAATCAAGTGAGATATTATTACCCAGATTTCTAATTACTTGTTTTAATTTTATTTCTTTGTAAAAAAATTTTTTTAATTAACATAATATAATGATGGTCATGATGGGTAGAGAACTGAAAAGTCTGGCTTAAAGTCCTACCTCTTTGACACATACTGAGAATTATTCTGGATCAAGTCACTTAATAAGGTAATCAGTTGTACACCTGCTTTGACAAATGCATTTAGTGTTATCATGGTGGAGCTCCCTATATCAAATAAATCACAAGTGGGAATTTAAAAGAACAAAAACTAAAAAAGCCATCAATATCAATATGATGTGTTTGGAATAACAATGAAATATGGTGATAAAATAAGCATGGCAAACTACTACTATTAAGAAATCCTAAAAAAAAAATCCTAAATCCTAAAAAAATCAAGTCTATAAACCTTTTTGTGAAGAAAATGTTTCCTGAAATTCTTAGGTGGAGGCAATAGAAGTTTTTCTCATGAATCAAGAATATCATGATTAACTTTATATGAGAATTTAAAACTATACTCAGGCTCATTATTGAATTTGAATATCCTAAATAATGAAGGATGGGAGAAAGTTTAATTGGATTAGAGAAAGGGAATAGAAGAGTGTAATTAAAGGGAATTCCTTTTCCATCTTAGCACATCAATGAATTATAGTAATGATGTAATCATGTATTCTACCTTGGGAGCAGAGAACGTAAAAGTAAAATCTGATGTTTCTCAATTCTTCTTATTTGTCTTTTTTTTCATAACATAATAATATTAAATCACATTCACTACAAAAATATTATTGATCCATTCTCTGATGCAAAGACTTCTACTTTTTTTTTCTCATTTCTTTACTAAAAGATTAGTTACTGTGATTCTTTTTTAGTCTTTGATTCTTTGGAGTATATACAAAACAGTGGAATCTCTGGTTAATGACTATATACTTTCTAGTCACTTTTTTAAGAGAATAATTCAAATTGTTTTCCAGAATGGTTGAACTAATTAACAGTTCAAACAACAGAAAATTAACATGCTTCTCTTGCCAGAACACCTCATGACTGTTTCCACCATTTTCTCATTTTTGCCAATTTCTAAGTATAGAGAGAAAACTCAGCTGTTTTGATTTATATTTCCCCTTTAGTAATGATTTGGAGCAATTAATCATCTGGCTGTTAATATTTTGCAATTCTTATTAGAATTGCTCATTCATATCCTTTAACCTCTAATTTATTGAAGAAGGATTCTTGATCTTCTATATGAGTGTTAATTCTTTACATATCTTGAATTTCATATTTCTAACTAGACTATTTGAGGCAAACATTTTCTTAATGCAGACTTAAGTAATTTCAGAACAGCAAGGAAACTATTAGTTTATGTGATAATATTTTTTTCATTTTCAAGATGAGGAAACTGAATCAAAGTGAAGTGATTTAACTGAGTTCACAGAGATACGCCTGGAGAAACTAAATGTCAATTTTCTGCTTTTCCTTGTATAGCTTTATTAGCTGTGTAATCTAGAATAAGTCAAAACTTAACCTGTTTGCCACAATTTTCTATAGTGCAAAATGAGGATAATAATACCATCTATCTACCTCCCTGGGTTTTTGTGACTATCAAGTGATATACTATTTGTAAAGCACTTAGCATAGCACCTGGCATAGAATAGGTGCTATATAAGTGCTAGCAATAATAATAGCTATTATTTATTATTCTCATAATAATTTCCTATTCTCTGTAATGTATTACAATATTGAAAGCTTATGGATAAACTCAAGATTTTATAACCTATCACTAAAAATTAAATCATTCATTCTCAACAGATTTTAAATGCCTGTTTAATGTTAAATGCCTCAAAGTGATGTTCAAATAACAAACTTTAATTTTTGAAAAGAGGCTTCCATTCTGATTCTCTTAGTTAGATGAAGCATTAGTGGCAGGGTCACACATCTAGGATGCTGTGGCCTCCAATTCAGGAAATAAGAAAGAGTTACAAAGTTTTGACATGTCCTAGAGACCCTGAGCAACTTGAATGAATAGTTTCAGAGATGTGTGTGAAATGAGGTTTTTTCCCTTTGTCGACTAGTTTGGAAAAGAGATCACATTGTTCACGAGGAAGGAAATTTTGACAAACATTCTGGGGCACCTATTATCTGTACATCCTTATGTTTGGCATAAACATAGATGAAATTCAGTCTCTTCAATCAAAAACATTCCAATCTATTTTATAGATGATGACAGCTAAGATTCATTGAAACTGTTAGAATTAAAATTTAGTCCTCTCTCAACAAAACCAAACTATTTCTCAAAAACTTGACTAACTTAATATTCAAAAATGAAAATAGAAAATGTCAATCTTTCAGTTGGTGACTTGATTTCTAAACTTGGATCATATTATTAAAAGGATGGTTTTTAAGACTTGGAACAGGGAACAGTAATAATTAAAAGCCAACACAATTTCATTAAAAAGAAGTTATGCCAGGTCAACTCACTAATTTATAGTCTGCCACTTCTGCCCTTTTTTCATTTCTTTAATAGATGGACAGCATTTAAAATGCCCTGTCCTAGTCTTGTAGCACTTCTGCCTTTCTCAGATTATTGACGGGTTCAGAATCATAATTTGTCACTTATTTGATTAATCTGTAGTTACACCTATAACTCAATATACCTATAAGCGTTTGAGCATATTAACTTCAACTCATTAAAATTACTTTCTAGATTTATCTTTTCCTATTCTAGGTTTCCATTTTTTAAGAAAAAAAATTGATTTAGTCCATTTGTATAGGAGCTCAGCACAGATATTTTCTCTATCAATGAAAATCAACATCTAATCTGTAATCATAATGAATTGCCCGGGGCATTAAGATTATAACTAATTTGCCCAGAATTTTACATCTAATGAATGTCAAAGGCAGGATTTAAACCCAGGGCTTCCTCTGTTAAAGAGATTCTAGTACACATTTCCTTTCTTTCCATTCTTTGCTAAACATTTTCCCTCAATTTATCCCAGTATAAAGATCATTCAAAAAGTAAAACAGATCTCTTTTCTTACCATCGTTCATTCTCATTCCATACAACTTGAACATGCATCTTATCTTCTAATAATCATCTTTTCCTTTTTTTCCCTGGAGCGTAATTTTTACTTTTAGTGTTGACCTTGACTAAAATGAGAATCTTATAACAAAATTTGCATTTATGTAGCATTGTTTTAAAATATATGTAGATTTAAAAGCAATTTGTCTACTAAAATTCATCTTTCTAATTCTACTTAACAAGACTGCTATTAAAAATATATATAACATATGTCAAGGCATTTTTTGTAATGATTTTTAGGACCTCTTTATGTTCTTGTTGTCACCTTTGCCAGGCAAACATATATAGCATTTCTATGCAATCACCCAATTAATTAAGGCAGCCAAATTTCTAAGAGATAATGATATTATAGAAAGAGGACTGGATTCCAAGCATTCCTAGCTCAGCTACACCAGCCATATGAACTTTTGTGTACCTTCCTAGGTCTTAACCTTCCTTATTTGTGAATTAAAGAAATTACACTAATCTCTAAGGTTATGACAACTCTGATATTTTATATAGAATTCTAGGCTTTACTTCTTTTTAAATTTCAGCAGTATGTGTGATATACCACAACCTTTATGTACTTAGAATGAAAGATAGCTCTAACCCTATGAGTGATAACACCAAGAAAATAAGCTTCAACCATCACAGAATGCTTTGGCTATTTTCTTTATTCAAAATAAAGACAAAGAAAGATTGAGTTTCACAGGTCAAGTCCCATGCAATGAGTTAATGACAGAGATGGAATCAGAATTGTGATTCTGACTCTGTTGACTCTAAACTGAGTTGGCCAGACTCTTGCGTTCTTTTCCTATGCCCTTTAGGTCACAAGCCATGTACTCCCTCCCTTTTTTTAAAGGAAAACTGACATCTACAACTGTAGGAATTTCTTTTCACTGGAACATGTGTTCCTCTCCTATCTTTTTAGGTTCTAATTAACCTTTGGGCTAACAACAATCATGAGGGTGTTTCTTAAGCTGTTATCTGAAGTATTCTGTTTTCCTAGATCATTGAGGATTCCTCATGTTCCCCTGTTTTTGGGATCATTTTGTCAGTTATTGTAGGAGGATATCTTAATTTAGATAATTCATCTTTTTCTACCTTGGACAATTATTTATCTCATACTTAGCCTTTTTCTTCAGTTTATCCCATCTTCCATCCAAAGTGATATCCAAGTAATACAACTAGTGCATCAAGATTTTCATATCACTCCTGTACTCAAAAAATTTCTATGGACTCCATTGCCTCTGGAATATCAATTATAGACCCTACCACCAATGTTGGAGGCATTCTGGCTCCAAACTCTTATCTGTGTAGTCTTGCCTCACTATTCCTTTTACATAGTCTATGTTCTAACCAAATGACTACCCTGAAGTCCCTCTTTTTATCATGTATTCCATCTGCATTCCCTGGTTCACATTGTTCCTTAAGCCTGTTCCTTCTGTTCTTATCTCTTCCTGTTGAAGTTTTGCCCCTTTGGTCAAGCATCAGCTCCGAGGATATTTCTTTCATAAAGCCATCTCATGACCTTTCCCACAGATGAAAATTACCTTTGATTTAAAATTTTCATAGCATTTTGCCCACATCTATTTCTCTTTTGCACTTAACTCATTCTCCCTTTATAGTATAATTGTTTATATATATATATTTGTCCTTCACACTATTAAATGGTAAGTGCCTTTATTCTAGCTTTGCATTCCTGACACTAATTATGGTACTTTGTGCAAAGGAAATTCCTAATTATTGTTTATTGATTTGAATTAAATTGAACAGTTGTTACATCACTTTTCTTTAAAAATTACATTTACCTCCTAATAGTGTTCTGTGTTCAGAACCAATAACCAATGAAAAGAAAGATCATCCTATAGCATTTTCATACCTTGTCAAAATTATGCTCAGATCACTGTCAGGTACTTAAGGATAAGAATAACAACAATGCGTCATGCTTTTTTTTAAAAGTATTTTTAAATCATAAGCTCGGTTGACTGTTCCAGAAAGAAATTAAGAGTATGACCAAGGGTGGTATAAGCCCAGAAGTTAGAGAAGATCTCTTAGTAGCTGTGTGTAGATCTTAGATTTAGATTTCATGTAGCAGAACGCAAGGCTCTGAATTGAAATACAGTGAGGCATAATAAGTAGAGATCTGGATTTGGAGTCAAGACAAACTGGGTTCAAATCTCACCCTTCACATTTAATGATTGTGATCTTGGGCAAGTCACTTGATATCTACCAAGTTGTAGAGGTTTTATGATCTGCCTTAGTGGATTGTAGACATTTGAAAGATTGATGCTGAGGTAGGTGACCAAACAGGCATCTTGAGAGTTAACCAAGATTGACGTCTGAGCACTTTCATAACCAAATTTGATGCTATTAGACCAATGGAAATCTTAAAACTAGTAATTATCTTCACCATCTCTGAAATAATTGTTGGTTATCTTTATCTTTTTTGCTTCGTGTATGAGACCACTTCCTTCATTTGCTTAAGACCCAGTGCTGATGAGGCCAGATTCATGGTTTTGAGCTCCCTATGAGTCAGCTTCTCTCACTGCCACAGTCACAGATTGTACCCCTAGTCTCAGCCATCTGTCTTGCAAATGTATACTATTTGTAAAAGGAATTGGGTGAGAGACTGTTTGAAACAGTGCAAATCTATCAATACTGTTGGAAAATGACTCGAAGCTCGCAGAACCCTTCTGATTTTGCATGACTAGAAGCTAATGACCAGAAGGGTCACTAGCTTCATCTTTATGGACATTATTATGTGTGTATAGAAGCTCAGTTTCTATTAAGAGTGATTTTAATTTTTGGCAAATTGTGACCACACTGATATTTGCTTGAAATTATAAAATTTCAAATTTAGAGAATTGATAAAAGAAGATTCTATTTAGCCAGCCTGTAATAGCCAGCCTGATTCCTTATATCTGAGTCTCCTAAGCTAAAGTCACAAGAATTAAAAGCCTGAATGTTTATTCTGACTCTTATGATGACCTATTAAAAAACCTTTCCTCCCCCCCTACAATTCACATTATTCACCATAATTCAGTCATGTGGCTAGTGTTCTTATGACTATTTACCTAGCTTCTAGTTACTGGACTTTTTCTTTATCTGCTCAAGCTTGTTTTCAAAAAATTAACATTCTAATAGACTTCATAATAGGAATGTTTAGCTTCAAGGAAGATAGTAGTATCCAATTGTCCAGGGAACCTAAAGGCAATGGAAAGTCAAGGAATTGTGTTGCCTGTTGATCAGCATCTTGATATTAAAAAAAAAAGAAAAAAAAAGAAAAAAAGAAAGGAAAAAGCATCTTTACTGCAGGATTGAGCTTCTACCAGTTGTAGACAGATTTGCACATAGTACCAACCCTATGGCTGCTACTTTCTTCTGGATCCTGGCTGTCTCTGTCACAGATACCTAAGCCTCCCCTGCCACTGGCTAAGGAGAAGTATGTAGTGAAGCTGAAGGAGCCAGAATTGCATCTCTCACAGAACAGTTACAAGTAACTCAAGTCCACCTAGAGCCTCCTCCCATCTCTGCCTGGAAAGAAAATATTTTACTTCTACCAGATTTCATCTAATTATGTGACTCTAAAAGATTACAGATTTAAAGGTGGAAAAGACTTTAAAAGTTATCTAATCTACTTTCCGAGAAGCTAGTTAATGTAATAGATAGAATGTCAGCTCTGGAATCAGAAATACATAACTAAATGAGTTCAAATCTAGCCTCAGACACTTAATTAGCTATGTGTCCCTGGGCAAATCTCTTAAGTCAGTGTACCTCAGTTTCCTCATCTGTAAAATGAATAGAGTATTAAATGGCAAACCATTTCAGTATCTTTGCCAAGAAAATTCTAAATGGGATCATGAAAGGTTGGACACAACTGAAAAATGGCTAAGCAAAAACAACAAAAAAAATCTAATTCATTTTTACAGATAAAGAAAATTGAAGTCCCAAA
This sequence comes from Sminthopsis crassicaudata, assembly GCF_048593235.1. NCBI lineage: Eukaryota > Metazoa > Chordata > Mammalia > Dasyuromorphia > Dasyuridae > Sminthopsis > Sminthopsis crassicaudata. The sequence goes on along the minus strand of NC_133617.1, from coordinate 219,459,189 downwards.
TGATATAAGTAGATCATCCAAAATAATAAACACTAAAACTGGTATTTAAACCAGTTCCTTTACTTTCAAATCAAGTACTCTCCCCACTTGCTTTTTCTAATCCTTGCCTTTACCATATAAGCAACATTTTAGTACATAATTTGCTAACTTTTAATATTGCATATATAATATTTATTTGTTTATTTTAATATTGCATATATAATGTTTATTTGCTTATTGTTTCACATGAACATATCTTGCCTTCTCAATTACATTGCAGGATCCTTATGGTCAGAAAAATGTTTAATTCTGGGATAATTCAGGGCTCATTTACTTTATAAATGCTTGTTATAGATTCATTGATTAAAATCATTCTTCTAAGTTACAACACATACATTGAGCCTTGTCACTTTTGTATATCAAAAAAACCCAAAAAACCTTAATTCAATATTTTGGGATTTTCTGTCTTGTACTCCCCAGGAATTTATCTCTGATTTTATAAAGGAAACAAAATAGTATTAAAATGATATTAGTATTAATCAGTATTAACATTAGCATGTAATTAATATTAGTATTAAAAAAGAAATAAATAGCATTTACACAAATTTATTTTAGTTTATTTTGTTCATATATGCTGTTCTGTAAAGTGTGTTTATATCCTATATGCCTGCTGATGTGTAGAGTAACAAAAGTAAGATTAATCAAAAGAGATGATTAGTATTTCAAATTTTGGATAGCTCCAGTTCAGACTGTGTACAGCAAGCAAAATCTTTATGAATGTAATTTAGATGTTACCTTGTCTAGAAAAAGGTATGAAATAGTGACCTTTGGGATCTTTTTTTATTTATAAATGGATCATATTTTTGCTTATGTTCCCACACAAATATATTTCTTTTATGGAATCCCTGTGGCCTTCCCCATATGCATAGTTGTTTAGAGAAACAGGATTTGACAGAGCGTCTTGGGTACAGGAGTGGGAGTACTGTGAAGAAAAAAATCTAGAAGTTGAAATGAAAAATCTAGGAGGGAAACTTAAGGGAAAAGTATGTGTTCATATTGGAGGTAGATAGACTCTTGTAATATAGAAAGTAAGGTGAGTTGTTACTAGGCCTTGTCCTAGGTATTACATTGTCCTTTCTAAAGATGAACACTAAAAACACTTATTTTTCTAATACATTTATAAGACTATGATCAACAAACATTTCTTAAGGAATTGTTGTGTATTAGTACTGTGTATTGTACCTTAACTCTGTAAGGTACAAAGTGATACGGAAAGTGTAGCTGAAATGTAGATCTTCTCCACATTGGGCTTATAGTCTAATAACATTTTAAGATTCTTATATAGATAACTAAGGCTCAAAATCAAATAAGTATACCAAGAAGTTGTAGTAAAATTATTTGAAGTCCACAGAAGGTCATTATGGACTGGACAGATCAGAGAAGGCTTCATGGAAGAGAATATTTTTCGAGTTAAAACTTTTAAGATTTCCTAGAAATTCAGTCAGCCAAGAAATAAACATAGAGAATAGCTTAAGCAGAATCACAGATGTGGGGGAACACAGGGAATGTTTAAAAATCAGAGAGCCATTCAATTTGGCTAAAGCACAGAATACATGTCAGGGAACAACAAACAGAGAATCAGAATTGTTGGACATAGTAAATGCTTTAGAAATGTTTGCTAAATTAAATAATATGAGAGAAAGTTGGATATGTTAGAAAATGTCTATTTAAGGCCCTCTGATGGTTGTGAAGACTGTGAATGAAAAGTAGTACAAAGACATAAAGCATAATCCATGAGAGGAAACTCTGAGTTGCTCTGTCCCTATACAGATACTTTGAAATTTGGGGATTTCTTTAAAACTCTTAGTTCTGCATATGTCATCTATACTATACTATGCTATATATGTCATCTTGCATGGTTTTGCAAGCTTCCTTCATCCCCTTGAGGCAGCTAGACATGTGTATGAGAATGACAAAGGGAAAAGGAGTTAGAATGGAAAATAATGACTCTGTGATGTTCAAAACCTAAGAAAAGTCTCATTAGAATCAGGTTTTTTAATCATACTGCTTTTGTGTACAACGTAGTGTCTTGCTTCTAAAGTGCTCCAATTAGACTGTATTGTTATCAGGATGTAACCAAAACTCTTGTCATCAACTCCTTTGATTGAAATACTTTAAAATCCTGAGAAGAAATGTTAAGTAAGATTGGAAAACTGAAAATTGTTCATTGTTCCCCCTAGTTAGTTGTAAAGAGTTTAAATTTGCAAGTATATGAAGTTACCAGGAACTTGGTAGACTTTGATCAGTTTTTGTATTTTCATTAACATAGATTCTGAAAACTAATTCTGAGCAGTTTTACACAGGAGATAGTTGATGAGATTAGGGGAAATACAAAAATTTTAAGTAATAAAATCAGAGTGACAAGATATGATACATCCTATGCAGGCTTTTAGCCTGATATTTGTCACAGATATATAGATATAGGTATAGATATATAGATATAGATATAGATATCTGTCTGTCTATCTATCTATATAAAAATAAGGGCGAAAATGATCCTAATAAAACATATTAGCTAGTTCTAGAGTCAATGGGGAGCTGAATATACAACTAGAATGTAAACTAATCAACCTTTCTAAATCTGAGCTTTAAAAAATTCAATTAAAAAATGGTTACTGTCTGAGAATACTGAGTTCTTTATCTGAACAATTTGAGGTAGACCATTCTTATGACAATTGCAAAAGGGATTTCTGATTGCTTTTATTATTATCCTTCCAGAGGTATGTATATGCATGCATGCATGTGTGTGTGAATTCATGTGTTTGTACCCGTGTGTGTATATAAATAAATGAAACTCCCAAACTGAAAAGGGTGGCAGCAACATTTCTTTAAAAAGTTAATACACAAGCCTTTAAGTTTAGATAAAAACAAAAAGTATGTATTCTGAAAACATTTACCAACAATCAATTCTGAGCAAACTTTTGTAGTATGGGTATTAGAGAGTGAAGAATCATTAATAGGTCATTTTTCTATTGTTTATTTTTGGTTTAATTTAATTGACTTCTCACTGTAAACAAGTATAAAATATACATACGTGTGTGTGTGTGTGTGTGTGTGTGTGTGTGTGTGTTTTAAACTGGATATCAAAGTTAGTTTATCTCATCAAGTCTGGTATATATAGAAAGGTAGTCATAAATATAGCCAAGCTGTCAGCAGAGATGAGGAAAGAAAAGGCCAAAGGAAAAGTTTCACACTTTTTTTTTTATTAATCCTTGAATTTTTTTTACTCTAATTGTTTATTAATTAAAGTTTAAATTTTGTAAGTAGGCTTTCTTTTGGAAGATAGAAATGAAAACTATGATCCATAAGCATTTTTATGATTTAAATTGTATTTTTTAAACACCATGTCAAGAAAAGAAACTGAATACTAAAGGGGAAAAAAGAAAAAAATCTTTAGTGCTAGAGATATACATTTAATTATTATATCCACATTTGGATTAATATATTTGTAGAGCCTAAACCACCAACAGCCTCGACTTTCAAGGATTGATTCCTTAGATAAGATTATATGAAACTTATCTAAGGAATCAATCAATTATTACTTCATTGCTACCATTCATTACCTGCCAAGAGTTTTCATTTAACTTCAAACTTAAATTTTATGAGGTTTCATCCTAGTAAGAAGATGATCATATTTTTTGAAACTTCTGTAAATAGAGCACAAAGTTTTATAGCTTCCATCAAGCTGAAGAAACATGGAACTCCATCCTGCCTTTTGAACAGGGGAACTAGCAACTTAGGTAGAATACCAGCTTAGATGCCATCACTAGAAGGTTGGCCACATCCATCCATGCATTTAACTTCAATGTATTTTCTCTGAATAAACATTAAACATTTATTCAAACTTATTTTTGAACAATAACAATTTTAGGGCATGGAGAACAGAGACTAGACCTTCTAGTTCCCTTCTGTATATACGAAGTCTTTTTGAGGGAGAATGAGCCAGTTGGGGCTAAGTGGCTTAAGTGCTACTAAGTGTTAAGTGACTGAGATCAAATTTGAACTCAGGTCCTCCTGACTTCAGGGCTGTTGCTCTATCCACTGTGCCACCTAGCTGTCCCTACAACTTATAATCTCATGAGAGCTGCTGAGGTCTTGAATCCAGACTTTTCTGAACTCAAAAGTCATAATTTTATTCACCATAGTAAATCCCTATTCCTAGTAACAATAATTAGAATAATACCTGACTTTTATAGAAGTATTTATACATTTTTTCCCAAATAAGCTTCACAGCATCCCAGTGAAGTAGGAACTAGGTATTATTATATTCATTTTATGGTTAAGGAAACTAATAATGATAATAATGATAACTAATATTTAAATAGTGTTTTAAGGTTGCAAAAGTACTTGTATAAGTTTTATTTTTGCAGTCAAACTTTATTTCAAATTCATTATGATTTGATTATTTGCAAATCTCCATTGACTTTCACAGTAATCTTTTAAGTTGTGTGCTATTGTTATACTCATTTTATAGATAAGAAAATTGATAGAGGCTAAATAATTTGCCTGTGATTCGCCAGGGCCAAAATTTGGAACTCAAGTCTCAACTGACTCTGAAAATAGAGCTCTTTCTCTTATAATAACCTGGTGCAGAATCCAATCCAGGTATTAAAAAGACTATTCATGTATTCATATATTTAGAGCTAAAATGAACAGTAGAGGTCAAGTTCAACTCTATTTTTTAGTAAAGACATTAAATTACTGAGATTGTTTCTAACTAAAAGGGAAGTTAAAAAGTCATCTAAGTTAATATCCTTCACTTATATATGAAAAAAACCGAGGCATAAATCTCCATCTCCAAGTCCAATTCTCTTTCCATAATTTCTTCATAAATATAAACACAATATTATGGAATAAATACTTTGGAGAGATGTGAACAAAGTTAACATCATTAGCAATAATGTTCCTAAATACTATCCTGTTTAAAAAGAAGGACAGTGGAATAGAGGAAAGGAGGAAAGTAGAAAAAAGGAAGGATGGAAGGAAGATGTGAGAGGAGAAAGAAATTAAATTCACCTCAAATCTACACATAAAATCACAGATGGCTATTAGTCATGTTTTAAATTTGCTTGTTTTTTCTGTTCTTGTAGCTTTACTTGGTGAAAGCAGTAACACTTCTTTTGAATCAGAATGAAGAATGTACTGCTTGCTATATTATCTGTCACAATTTAGGCTGAACTGTTTTAGAGTAGAGTGCTTTATCAGCATTACAGTAATCCAAGCTTTTCTTCCAAAACACACTTGTCATAGTTTAAAAAAAATAGCTAGAAAATAAATGACTTGATATGCCCAAGCTACATAATATAATGTGCATTATCAACAATTTTTCTAAAGTTTTTAAAGCATGCTATTTGTGAATTACCAAAATATTATATGTAATGCACTATGACAAAGTGTCCTTCACTGTAAAACTATGAAGTGTTTTTTTTTTTCAGTAATGCTAGTAATTTCATTATATTTCCTTTCCATGCCTTTGAAGAATTTGTCAATGTCATTTCCCAAGTGCTCAGTTATTTCAAGGGTACATCATGTGAAAAGTACATATAATTTGTAATCTTCACCAATTTAAAGTAAAATGAAGAGGAACATTAAATAATCTTGAATCTTTTTTATTTTTTTTCTTTTTCTTCTCTACTCCCAGAAGTATGAAAAGCAGGTCTGTTTTACTACATATAATCCTTTCCATCACATACAGAGATTGAGATTTGTTTTGATTTGTTTTTGTTCATGTTGGTTGCTAAACTAAATTAAAATGTTTTTTTCTGGTTTGTTTCCTGAATGTTGGACAAAGTTCATTTAGGATGTTAATCCAGCAATGAAAATAGGATTTAATTCTATCACTAGGACTGGATTTTTTTAAATTTAGTTTTCAGAGAATCTTCCTTTTCCGAAGCGAAATTATTTGGTATAGCATTGGCATATCAGCACTGGTATAGCAATGTCTTCCATATCCTTGTCTCTAATGTAAACTCACACCCTTTTTGAGGTTTTCTAAGGTTTTTTACTGCTAACAACAAATTCAAGAATCAAGGAGTAAAAAGTTTCCCTTTTAGATTCTCTTCTTTTGAACATAAGTACAAATGCAGTCAAAGCATTAGCATGGGGTGTAGGCTTTTGCTATCTAAGGAATGAAGTAAAATTTACAGGTATTTCATTGTGAAATTTCTGAATCAGCTATTTTGATGTTTTGGGTTTTTTTACAAGAACCAGATCAGATTCAGGCTCCTTAGGTTAAACGAGAGACCAAGTTTCTGAATAGTTCAGAGAATACAAGTAGAGAAGTGAGGATCTAGCTGGGGAGACCCACAGGGCAATCTTAGAAAGTACTGGAGGAAGCAACAACTAAAGTAATTGTTAACCATCATTCTCTACATTATACCAGAAGCAAATTGAAGAATGACGTTGGGATGAGTGTATAGGAGGGACTATGGGGAGAAGAGAAAAATAAAGGAGATTGGAGAAGAGAGCTCTTATTTTAAATGGTCATTTTGCTTATATTAAACAGTGGCTTTTTTTCCCCATCCAAAAAAGTTTAGCTCCCTCTCCCCCAACTCAGCTTCATCTGTGTGGGGACACTTAAACACATGCAAACCTCTCAGTGAAAGGTGTCTAACATTCTCAATGCTACCAGCCTCTCAGGGAGTTGGGGTACATATGTATGTCACTAAGCCTGAGACTAGTATGTGTACTGAATGAAGGAAAATGTCCTGTGTCTTTTCTTAGGTTAATATAGGTTGCAGACACTCTATGCCCCTAATTTCTTGCTTCATTCCCACTAAGACTGTTATTTTTATTGGGAGTGGGGAGTAAAGGAATGAGTAAGAGGTGTTTAAAGAATGCCTTAACACCCTTTTATAATAGTATTATCTGTAGTCTTTCTTATCATTTTTTTAGTGAGGCAACTGGGATTAAGTGATTTGCTTAGAGTCATACAGCTAATGAGAATTAAGTGTCTGAGGTTGAATTTGCACTCAGGTCCTTCAGACTCAGGGTCAATGCTCTGTATCCAAGATATATCTATCTATAATCTTTCTTAAATTTAATGTAAAAATTTTAAATGTTTTGAAACACTCAGAGAACTGATTGTTGGTCATCCTTTAGAGATGTAGCAAAGTAACTGATAAGTTTGTCTTTTCTTTCTTTTTGTTCAGACTGTAGGCTTTGAATGATCACTGACCCCCACCAGAGTTTAGCCAAATTATTATTCTGTTGGGACAACAGAATACATTTATCTCAGTAATTGGACTTCCATTTCCACATCTCCCGTGCCAAACTGTGACTTTTAAAAAAACAAAAATCATTCCCCTTTACCACTCAAAGGAGGAAGGGAATCTCTTTGGCCTGGAGTGGGGGGCAGGAAGGGATTCTTTTTATACCTATGTAGAGTCTTCACTAAGTACACTTCTGAGTATTACATAGCTGATAGATGAATTGATCTGATCTTGAATATAAGTATTTTGACCATTAGTCAAATCGATGTTGGACTGTGTTAGGTAGATTACTGCTGTTCAGGGCAGACTCTACACGTTTGGTTGATGAGCTGACATTTTTGGTTCTTCTGACCTTTTAAAACTCACAAGAGCATAACCTAATCCATTGTCTCATTTGTAGTTATTCTCTTTTTTAAAAATTTATTTAGAAATTAAGAATCAAAACAAGCATTTCCATACCATACTAGAATAGGGGAAAGAATGATTGTGCATAAAATTGAAAATCTATTATATGCAGTTTCCTATTCCTTTTAAATATATATTAGTATCATCATGTGACTTTCTTATTTTGCCTTTTTTTCTCCCCCTCTCTGCTATTGAGATGGCTGTCATTAAACACATACATTATGTATGTGTATGTGTATGTAAAACTACTTTATACATACTGCTATTTAGCCTTTCTTTCTTTGAATACAGATAGTATCTTCCTTCATATGTCCTTTGTAGCTAATTTGGGTATATAATACTCAAAATTATCTTCCTAAAAGATATCACAATATATTACAAAGATTACACATTATGACCAACTGGGATTGGAAAGAGGAAATTAGGGTTAATTTAACAGTTCACTTTTGATAAAGAGTAAATGCAAAACAAAACAAAACAAAACAAAACAAAAAAAGAACAGACACTGGTTATTCATAATAGCATGGTAGCTGGATGAGAAGATAAGGTCACCGTGGCAACTACTTCATAGACCTGGAGGCCCTCAACATTTCTTCCTCTTCATTTGAAAGCTTCCAAAAATGAGGCTTCATATTGAATCTTTTGTATGTCAAATGAAGTTTTTCTCAACAGCCAATCATGAATTGCACTACTTATGTTGTAAGGACTCAACCCTCATGGACCAGTCCCTTCCATTATATAATATAGAGAATCCAAAGCATACATTAATATAACAATTAAATAAATGAAAAGGCAAGTTAATATTATAGACAATAATCAATTTAGGCTATAATAACATGAGATCTGCCCTTCATTTGTTTGTTTTAGGGGAATATTCTGTGGTTTTCTGTATGTTTAAGCTATTTTTTAAATTTGTTTCTTTGTTTATTTTTTGCAAAACAGAATCCTGGCTCTCTAGGCAGAAGAATGAGGTTCAAACCCTATCTTTGTTCTTATTAGCTACATAATCTTGGTCAAATCATTTTGTTTCTCTGAAACTCAGTTTCCTCATTTGTAAAATAAGGAAGTTGATAATGAGGTTCCCTGGGGCCCTATGGTCTCTAAATTTATGAGCTTAGGAGAATTAATTTGAGTACAGACGTATATTAGGTAGCTAATCCAGGTAAATATCAGTTGCTCATTGCCCACAGAGTTTGTCTTTTATTTTTGCTCTGCCTGTGAACTGAATATCTGCCATGATATACTAACTTGAAAACAAATTCAGAAATAATCAAATCAACATGTGACTTCACACCTCAGGAAAGAGATCATGGAGAACTAGCTAATGCGAAGGAATAGGGCCCTGATGTCAGTTTAGAGCAAGAATTAGAGAACCAAAAATTTCACTAAAAGATCAGAGTGGCTATTACATATCCACGCATAGCATTATGTATTTCTGTTCCAGGATAGTGACTGTTAGATTCAAAACTAGGATATCAAAGCAGACTCCACAAGAGGTGAAACCTCCACATTATAGGAGTGTTTCCAGATATCATATTTTTCTATCAGAAACTTTGAGTTTAATCCACAATACAGACTGAACTGGATTAGGATAGTCAAAATAGGAAGAAGATTCACCTGATAAAAGAAAGAGAACTGAAAAAGATAAAATGTATAATATACTTATATACAGAAGATTAGACTTTCAGTGTTGTAAATCTAAAACACTTCCCTGTTCCTTAACTTTCCCCCTATGTCAGCTTTCCTTTGGTTTATTAGTAATACATTAAGGGAAGTGAGTGAGGATCTTGATTTTGTTTAGATTTCCTAATCTAAAGTTTCTTCTGCCACTCTAAAAAGTCACTCAGAAACATCATTATAATTCTATAACAAATTATCATCCTATATCTACATGATTCCAATCAGTTATTTTTCCTTATAGGCCTTGGATTGATTATATTGTATATTTTATCATGCCACAATGTGTATAGCATTATGTATGTAATTTTTCATATATATGCAGCCTCAAATATAGATGTTGCTTTTATTTCCCAACCACGACTGGGTGATGGCATAGGTCTGATCAAAAATTGCTTTAAAATCTTCAGAGGCTAACTATTACCCCTGGGATAAGATATAAACATATTTTGCTTTTGCAATCAACCTCCATGTGTCTCTCTAGACTTATTTCCTATTTCTTCTCCCTTTATACACAATGCCAGATTTCCCTACTATTTCTTAACATTAGATTTCATTTCCCATCTTTTTTACCATCCTGTCTTTTCACAAACTACCTACCGTTCTGTTGACATATACTGTCTTCACTTCTGCTTCTCAAAAACTTTACCTTCAAGACCGGAGTTCAGATGTCACTCTCTTATGTAGTGTTTTTCCTAATTCCTCCGGTAATTAGTGCCTTCCTTCTCTTTAGTTAGCTAGCATTTACTTATGTGTATACATTTTGTATTTTCCAATTTAAATTTATCTGGTGCAAGGAATGCTTCATTTTTTTCTTTATGTCCCCTTTTCCCAATATGCTTCCATGTTAACATCCTTCCTGTCTTATAGTATAGGTGCTTAAATGTTTATTCTGTTACTGAATGGATTCAAACTTCCAACTGGAGAGTCTATATATTCTTAACATATATAATTGACAGCTTTAAATATTGTTCATGATTCTATGATTCCTTTATTTTTCATTTTTCTCCTAAGGACCTCTAATGGTCTAGATTCATTTTGTTAAGTAAAATATATTTTCCCTAATTGCAGAAATATAAATCTGTAGTTCTACCTTTACTTTAGAATTAGAAAAACAATCATTTTGGAGAGTTCTTCATTATAATTTCCAATTTTATATAGGTGCGGAGAAGTAATTATGCTATGGTAAAGATTGGCCTTAAAGTTGGAAATACTTGGGTTTGGGTTCTACTCCTGATGCATACTAGCGATATGATCATGGATAAATTACTTAACCTCAGAGAAAATTGTTTGGAGTAACATCAAGCCATAAGGAACAGACCATTTGCTGATATCCTTCAGCATAGCATTGTGAAGAGACTTTCTACACTCTTAAGCCCTCAAAGTCTGGCCTCTGTCCTTCACTCCCAAAAGTGATTGTTCCTAGTGCTATGACCATTTGTTTAGAATATACAGATAAATACCAGTTTTGATACATTTTTGCCACTTCATAGGCCACATTAAATAACTCAACATTCTAAGAAGCAATATTTGAAATGTTGTGTTTTTTTTCCTTAGGGTTATTCTTTTGCAACCACAGAAATCCATTTTCTCTATCTTGTCTGTGACATAACCATGACTAAGATAAAAAAATCTCAATGACAGGAACTAAGGCAGCACCTGTAATTATAGTATATTTTTTTAACTACTGAGGTTGAAATGTTGTTACTGATTATTGAGACTCTAAAAGTTGTACTGGCAGCTGTATTTGCAGTAAATGAATACCACTAACTTTCCATTTTTTCCCCCTTTAAAGTTTGTGTTTGAGCCTTGCAAATTTTTTTAAACAAATATTTTATTCTTAACTTTTTAAAAGATGAAAATTATATGCTTCCTAATTTGTAACTTCTAATTTTCAGGAATTCTTTGATCATGTAAAAAAGCTTTGGGATGACGAAGGAGTGAAGGCATGCTTCGAGAGGTCAAATGAATACCAACTGATTGACTGTGCGCAGTAGTAAGTGTTGGTTTTTATGAAATTTATGTAATTTACATGTCATCATGTAAAATAGCTGTGAAGAATAGTTATATTCATGATTTATGCTGCCTACTTAATCCTGCTCTTGTTTTAATATGAATTTATGGAGGAAAATAGGTGAACTTTTTATTATGGGAATCAATAAAAATTTCTTATACTTTTTTGAATTTCTGGCTTAAAATCCAATAATATCTGTATCTTTACTGGGGATACAAAGAGTAAATTTCAGTAATGAACATCCTAATTTCATTTATTTTTAAATCTAGCTATTTTGCTTTTATCAAAATTTTCATTTTCCTTTAGTAAATGATAATTTATTAATGATAAATGATTTGATTTTTCATTAAAATATTTAAATTTCATAACAGGGACCTATACTCAGTCATTTATTTCAAGAATACTTTTACTTGTAATTAATGCACAAAGCCTTTCTGAGAAAGGCTGCTATTGAGAAAATTGCTACTACAAATATAGGTATATTTAACAAAAACTAGAAAACAAAGTGCTTCCAGCAGTTTTTGAACATTTGGGATTGTTAAATATTTTAACTACTTTTATATCAAGAATTAATTAATTGGTTCTTTTCCTCTATAGGTATTTCAATAGCTATGATATAACCATTTTAAAGTGTAATAAAAACTAAATTTGACATAATAATAGAAGGGAACAGAAGGTCAGACAATCCACAAGTAATTTACATTTTTCTTTGGAATATATTCTCAAGTGTATACTTGAATATACATTTGACTAATTAATAATCAAGGAATTCATAATACTTCTTAATAAATAATCAAGCCACATTTTGAAGATTGGATCCTGGAGGACATAGGAAAATTTCTCCATCCTGCTTCCTTTCTAAACTTTCCCTGTATTCTGAGAATGAATAGCATCACCTTTCAGATTGATTAGAACATCTAACTATAATCAGTAAAACAATATGAATTTTAGAAAACATTCTATGAATCAGAGAATGCTGACAAAAATGAAACTCTCTACTCTCAAGGATCTTGTATTCTACCATATAAAACTAAGTTGATTGAATACTTAGGATAGATGGGAGATAGTAATCAAATGTATTAATAAAATATATTTTTTCTATTGTACTAGTTTTAAAAGACCCTTATTTTGTTAAGAGAAACTCTATAAGTAATATGGCAAATAACAGCATAAATTGAAACCAAGTTATAGAGTTTCACTGTTGTGAAATTTAACTTATGTTTTTCCCAGGTACATTTGATTTAAGACCTAAATAAGTCAATTGTAAAATAGTGTCTCCAGGAAACATTTATAGATATCTTTCATTGAATATAATTATGAAATGTTACATGTGATATTTCTTTTTCACTAAATAATCTTTCCATTATTGTGAGAATATTCTTTAGTTTTAGTATTATTTTGTATTAAATGTTTTTTTAGAAATAATTTATAAATCTAGATCATATTACTATCCTTTAAGCAGAGTATATACAGTCATGAAATACCAAATCAACATTGTATATTTTTAGACAATTAGCAAGGACTTTTGCCCAACCAGGCCTTTGTCAGAAAAAGTCAAATGATACTGCTTTAACAAATGTTACTTGCAAGTAATTTTCCAGCAAAATGACATTGTTTTGGTGAGAAAGATGTGGAATTAAGGTATCAACAGGTTACAATTATATTTTTAATCTTATTACTACCTCGATTCTTAAGGAAAAGCATTGCAACAAAGAAATAAAGGATTAGTGTGCTAAAATTGCTGCATCTTGGCAACTAAAGTTTAGATGACTGTGAAAATGAAAACAGATTTCATGCCACAGAATGTTTTGATTTGTTCCCATTTCCCATCTAAAGAACACAAATAGTAAAACAAATAAAACCAGCAAGATTTTGTAGTTTTATAAATCATGACTGACTTTGAATAAGTGGGTTTCATGAGAATCTTTGTATAAACACTTTATAGTTATTAATCTGGATTCAAGGCTCTTCTCAAAGTCAAATCAGATTAATGCTCTCTACTTAAGTGCAAAATTGATCAGAACCAAGAGGTTGGATGGCTTACCTAATACCACACAAAATTAGCAAAGAAGTTGAAATTGAAACTAATCTTGGCAAATCCATCTTTTACATAAACTCTATAACTGTGCTTCCAGCTTTAAAATTTGCAAAGTAATTATTCCAAAACAAACTTGAACTCTCTTTTCCTTCCCCAATTTATGTTATTTTGCTCTGCCTCTTGCTAAAAGATTATTCCTTGGAGCTGCTTCCTTGGTACACCCCCAGAGAAAGTAGAACTCCTTGAAGTAAACTGTAGTTCTAGTGGGCCTTGAGCCATGAGGTTGGGTTTCTGGCACAAGAATACAGTTCTGAGTGAGGACCTACCTTGAAAATAAATATTGAATTACCCATATGAAATGTTAAAAAGGAAAAAAAATCAAAGCAAAAATAGTAGTGAAAAAGTCCCCAAACATACATAAATATGCCATTTGTCCTCAGTTTTTCAAGTTCCTTCTTCCCTCCTCCTTATCTCACGTCACTCAGACATATTCCCCTACTATTGCCTCTTTCACAGCAGTCTTGAATGAAATGGTGACTCCTCTCATTGCCAAAACAAACCCTTCCAGATGTACCTTTCATCTCATTCTCTCACATCTGTAGCATACTGCCCCATTGACTTCATCATTCCCTCTCTAATCTTTATTTTCTGCTTATCTGTTGGTTCTTTTTCTACTCTCTATAAAGTTAATATTTCCCTCCTCTTTAAAAAAATCTTTGCTAATACCAAATCCCTACTACCTATTGGCTATTAATTTCTCTTCTCAGCTAAACTCCTGGAGAAAGTCATTTATACTTGTGCGTTCACCTTCTCTCCTCTCATTCATTTTTAAACTTTTTGTAATCTAGCTTCTGAACTCATCATTTTACTGAAACTGCTTTCCCTGAAGTCATCAATTATCTCTTAATTGCCAATTCTAATGGCCTTTTATCAGTCTTCATACTTCTTTATCTCTCTCTTTGTCATCCAGACATGAATGTCTTATAGGCATCTCAATCTCAGCAGGTCCAAACCAAAACTCATTAACCTCCTTATGCAGTTCCTCCACTCTTTCCAACTTTCATATTATTACCCAGGGCACTACCATCATCCAGTTCACAGTATCACAACCCCAGTGATTTTAATCTTGCTTACCCCCTACCTACTCAAACTTTTGTCAAGTTTTGTCATTTCTCCTTTCAGATCTTTCATCTCTGTCCCTTCTTTCTACTCAGGGAATGCTGACAAAAATGAAACTATCTCTGCTCTCAAGGATCTTTGTATACTACCATATAAAATCATAAGTAACATAAGTTACTTATGATGGATGGAAGATAGTAATAAAATGTGCTAATCAAATGTGTTAATAAATGTATTTTTTCTAGAGAAACTTTATAGATAACATGGTAAATAACATAGCATAAACTTGAAACTTAATTATAGAGTTAAAAATATCATAATGAAGAAATTTCACTGTTGTAAAATTTATTTTATGTTTTTCCCAGGTACATTTGATTTGAGATCTAAATAAATCAGTTTCTATTCTACTAGACTGTCTTAGTAGACTTCTGTCTATTTTATCTCCCTGTTTCAATAAATCCTTCTCTTAGCTGCCCAGATGATCATCTTAAAGAACTAGTCTGACTATATAAATCCTCTACTCAATAAAATCCAGCAGCTCTCTATTAACTCCACAATCAAATATAAAATCTTATTTGGCGTTTAAAGGTCTTCATAACCTGAGCCTCTCCTCCATATATTCCATGATTCAGTAGCACTGACTTCCTTGATAT
Source organism: Sminthopsis crassicaudata (assembly GCF_048593235.1). Lineage (NCBI taxonomy): Eukaryota > Metazoa > Chordata > Mammalia > Dasyuromorphia > Dasyuridae > Sminthopsis > Sminthopsis crassicaudata. The sequence goes on along the minus strand of NC_133617.1, from coordinate 219,444,033 downwards.
CTTTCACACGTGATACTCCATCTCTTGATACCATGTTTTTGCATTGGTCTTCTTCTCTCCCCCCCCCAAACCCCATACATATTTCCTTCCTCTTCATCTTCAACATTTATATTCCCAAGATGCAGCTTAAATTCTACCTTCTGAAGGAGGCCTTTCTCAAATCCTGCTGCTATTAATGCCTTCCCTCACAAGTCATAATTATTTCATTATTATCTCCTCCATTAAAATGTGTTATTAAGCATATAGATAAAGTTTTGCCTTCCTTTGTATCCCCAGCTATTTCTGTGCCATTTCCTGGCACATACTAATCACTATTTTTTGATTAATTGATGATATTTGTTTTTAATTTGTTTCTAATTTAAGTCTGAAGATATAGGTTGAATGTAAATGCAGAATTTGAAAACAAATAATCCAAAACAAATATCATAGCATTTTCTCTTATTTTGTATCAATTTCATATTTTACTCAAAATGATCTCAAAAATGTAGGTATTTTCTCCAACAATAAAGATCACAAACTATCCAAACCTACCTATGGTGACTAATTCATATTCTTCCATTTAGTATCGTATCAGCTGTAAAATCAGTACTTTAGCATATTGTGCATTGTGGTTTTATGGGTTTAATTGAATTATTTCAAGGTTAATACATATTAATAGGATTGAAGAAAATCAGTAGAAAAATCAAACTAGTTGGTGCAGTGGATAGAGCACTGGCCCTGAAGTCAGGAGGACCTGAGTTCACATACCGTCTCAGATACTTACTGTGTGACCCGAGGCAAGCCATTTAACCTCGATTGCAAGAAAGAAAGGAAGAAAGGAAGAGAAGAAAGGAAGACCTCCTTCTTCTAAAGAAAGGAGACCTTTGCCGTTCTCCATCCAATCACCCACTCATGTGTCTGTCTTCAGTACATCAGGACTTGGGGACCATGTCATCTTCTCCATGTCTTTGTTCATGTCAATGCTCAAGTGGTTTAGCCCTGGGCCCTGCAGTTTTTTATTCCTCCTGCTCTCACTTCTCTATCTCTAGTTTCCATATGTCTATGAACTGAACCAGGCTTCTCCCTCCACAGCACAGGCTTCCTACCCTTTCTCCTTATCTCCCTTACCCATATCCTTTGGCAAATTTGCATTAAATAAAAATTGTTTTGCTTAGAGTTTTGTGGAAAGGTTTACTTATGGAAAGTGAGAATTGTCTTTAATCTAATTTAATCTAAGGACAGTTAAGCTCTACTTGTACTACCCCCAATGGCAATGGCTAAACAGTTGCTAAAATCAGTGGTTAGAAATGTAGAAAGAGACCCAGAGTTATGTGTTCTTTCTGAAACCAAGAGAAAAGAAGTGGGAAGAATGATGCAGTTACTAGTGTTAAACGGGAACAGGAAAAGTAGGGAGGATTTTGAATTTGGAAATTAATAGATCATTTATGATCTTTCTAAATTCAAGAGACTGCTTTCTTAGGTTTTGGGAGACCTAAGAATATTTGCCAAAAAGTTAGAACCTACCCAAGAGGAAATATTGAAGTTGCATTAGAGTGAAGACATTGCTAGAGAGAATGATGTCAAAAATTCAGGATGAAGAGTTAGCCATATATTGCTGCTAATTTTTTTTTTTTTTTTGAGGAATGGAGAAGAGATAAGAGTTCAAGTCTGACCTTTTCTGTGATCTAGGAGGCAAACTTTAGGAAGTTTAGAGTATCATCAATATTAAGTAAAAAGAAGAAAGGATTTGGAACAACTTTTGGGAAAAATGAGATCAAGAATTAATAAGGGTATAGTAGAATTAATGTCAGTGATATCCCAGGCAAGATCATGTACCATAAATTTGTAGTAGAGCAAGTTATATTGTTTTGATTATTTTTCTCATTGAGATCATCAGTCCTAGAATAAGAACAGAGAAATTGAGTGGTGGGAATTTTTCAGAGTTGAAGATTTTCAGATAGAGAGTAACAAAAAGTTAGAATGGTGAGATATCCTGTTTAGTAGTGAAAGTAGTAGACTGTGAAGTCAATGCTAATAAGCAAAAAGTATTTATTAAGTGCTTGTTGCATGCCATGCCCTAAATTATAAACAAAAAAGCAATCTTTGCCCTGAGGAGTTTACATTCTAATAGAGAAGATAATATACAAAAAGGAACTGAAAAGTGGTGGGGGAAGGGAAGAAGTTGCCCATTCAAGGGACATGTTGTCCCTAAGTTTACTGGGAATGGGAGAGGGTAAAAGAAGGAGGAAGGCCTAGGGAGGAAGCCCTGGCTAAAAGAGGGCTCCTTTTATAAATTTGTTATTGGAACTCCCAAATATAAATTTGTGTTATGACTCTTTTTCCAGGTCTCAGTCACTTAAGACACAAGGAGTTGGGGGCAGGGTGGCAGAGGAAGGTATGATAATTAGTAGCTTATTAAAAGTGGTGCATGGAAAGAGTGATAGTGTTGATTGTGCTCAACATGGAGTTGCATACTTCTCCACAGAACCTTTTCTGCCATCTGGAATTTCATCCTTAAAATAAATTCTTATATTTCATGTGCATATTCAAATTCTGAACATGTTTTCTCTATTTTACTAAATTATTAGATTTTTGGCCATGTCTTATTCTTTGTTGCATCTTATCTCAACAATTGGCATAATTCCTTGCACATACTAAGCCTTTCAATAAATGTCTATTGGTTTGGGTGGAATGGAATGGGTTAAAATTATTGTGTTCCTTACAGACATCAAAAATTAAAAATCCCAGAATTTATGACCTCTTATTTTCCAGTCAAGCACTGACATTTTTTATTTTTCTTTTATAATAAATTGCTCTTATGATGTAACAAATATATAGTGAAATAAGTACATGTTTATTCATATTTTACAGATACATATTTTGAAACACCAGATAGATATTTCAACTTTTATTTTCTCATTCTATTCTTATAATCTCATTGCTTCTTCTTGATTCATTCATCCTTTGAATCATACCTCCAAGTTCTATTCATTCCTGCCATACCTTTATCACCTTCTACTTCCTTTTAGGTATTACACAATTTGCACACAGAAAAGCACTGCATAAATAATATGAATGACATAAATTTGTTAATAATAATATTGGTGTGAGTTGTCATTTATCATCAGAGTATAATCTCCTTAAAAGAGGTACCATCTTGCTTAGTTATATTTGTATCCCATCACTTAGCACAATGCCTGGCATGTAGTAAGCACTTAATAAATGCTTTATCATCATCATTGTTATTTCCTTTTCCAAAGCTATCATCTTTCTTGAAAGCAAAGACCATGGATCTGCTCCGAAGACCTAAACTATTTTTCTGTAGCAATGTGTTCTTTCATTGGACGGCTGTTGCAGAAATAATGAAGCATTAAGGCATGAGCTGGCAAAGGAAACAAAAGAGGAATGAGCTTAGGTGGACTAGAAGGGAGTGGGAGATGATGGATGCTACAATGTGTGGGCTGTGCAAAGAGCAGAATCTTGAACTTTTTGTAACAAGGAGAACACCAAGAAAGTTTTTAACTAGCAGATTTGTGGACAGAGAAGTAGAGGATGTTAGTGTAAATGGGTAATTTTTAGTTGGACTGGAGAAGAGGAAATGTGAGTAATGGAGACAAAATACTATGCCAGCATAAATCTGTATTATGGCTGTTGAGAGGCAAAGGATACATTTTAAAGCTGTCTCAAATTTGGAGAAAGGCAGCAAAATATAGCAAAATGAAAGAAAATGGGTATTAATTTAATGTCTTTAGATGAGTGTTTTCTGACTCAAGTAGAAACTGATCCCTGAAGGCCATTTATTAACTTAAAAAAATAACATTACTTTTGTTGTATTGTATTTTTATTTGTTTTGTCAAACATTTCTTAATTTCATTTTAGTCTGGTTCAGGCTGCACTCAGGAGTTTTATACTGGTAACGATGGGAAATCCATGAGAAAAATGAGAGAAACTTGTACTTGGCAAACAGTAAGCTAACATAAACATTAGTTTAATGGAATAAAACACACAGGTTCCAGTATTCATACTGTCAGAAAGCAAGTTGGGATGGAAATACCTGAGATGGGGAAAGGGCAATTATCTTAACAATTTACCTAATTAATATGCTATACTATTTCCTACTTCTTTAAGAGACAATATATAAAAGAATGATAAAAGACGGGGTTGCTTTGACTTGAGTTGTTTAATTCCTCTATAAAATAGGGGAAACCAAAATGTCTTATTTAAGATTTTTAAGATAATTTCACCCTCATCAGAGGGAATGAGTAAAGGGCCTAACTTGTAGCTTTATCATGGAGACAGTGCTGGACAGGGAAATATTTCTGGGTAAGAACATAGCTAGTGTTTCACTAGCACTTCCTACATATCTTTCTTTCCATGCTATCCTCCCAAATCATCATACCAGGAGAGGGGTGAGCAGGTAACTAAGTTGTCATCTAAAGGAATAGGTGATTAATCTTAGAAGCTAAAAGAAACCAGAAAGATTATACAATAAAAAAATTGAAGCCTAGAAGAATTTAAATAAGCTAGCAAGAGTTTGGTGGTTAGAGTTAGAGAGAGGACCAGAACCTAGACCTTTTGACTTAGTGTCAAGTATTTCCATTCATGGCTACTAAATCCAGTTATTTGTGTGTGTGTGTGTGTGTGTGTGTGTGTGTGTGTGTGTGTGTGTGTATGTGTGTGTGTACATGTATATAAACTATATATAATCACTATACACTTCTAGAACCTCCTTGTTTCTGAAATATTTAAGAACTGAGCTAGAATAAATGCACAGATACAAATGTTTTTGTTTTTGTTTTTACTAAGACCTGTTTCAGAGTACAAAAGCAGTAATGCTTGAGATTCAAATAGTTTTGGTGGGAACTGTCTGAAACTTTTCTGTTACTTATTTACAATCTTCTCCAGTGCATTTCAGCACGCCACAGGAGTTATTGATTGAACTATTAAAAGGGAAAAAGAAAAGAGCAAAACTGCAAGAGTCCAGCAGTGTCACAGATTAGATGATTTAGTTCAGTAAACCAAAAAAAAAAAGTAGAAAAAAAGAAACCCTGGTTCCAATTCTATTTCTTCTACTTCTTTCAGTTTGTTTTCATTTTTTACCACTAAAACCAAATCTTTTGTCACATTCAGATAACTGGAATTTTGTTTTACAAGCGTGAGGGAAGAATATTTTTTATTTGATCTGAAAAGTTCAATTTAATCTACACTAAAATTGCTTATATTTCAAAATTCATTACTCCCAAATTGGTCTTTGTTAACAAGAATGGTGACAAAAGTATATTTTTAAAAAGTAAAACTATGAAGCAGTTTATATTGAGCATCTCTTCCTGTCTTTCCTTGTCCCCCTTTTTCTTTTTATAGTTTTGGAGACCCTTTTCATTACATGTCATCAGGGCCTGTGTCCTCCATCCAAGAAATGTTGTTGCCATATCCCCTAATCCTTAAAAGGTGCTTGTCCCACATCTCAACATCTTAGAGTACTTAAGACTTCCAAAGTGGTATTGATACCCCATAAGTAATTAAATAAACTAATGGGCATGGAATCCCTTTCTCCTTCCCCTCTCAGGTTAAGAGTGACTGGACCCCTCAGTTTTGTGCCCCAACACAGAAGTATGATGTGAGATAATTGAAGAGGGTTTATTATATTGAGACAAATCAGGGGACAAGTAGGGTTTGGGAACACAACTCATATCTCATCACAGGCCTAATCACTATAGGCCAGAACTAATTAGATAATTTGTACAGTCTTCCCACCAGCTGGAGAACAAAAAAAAAAAAAAAATGAGAAACAAAATTCCATCTTCTTTTTCTCTCCTTATATTCCTTTCTCTTCTTGGACTTAGCTGTAAGGGGGAATAGAAGGGAAGGAAACCAGCATAGCATTTATTAACTATTTACCATCTGGCAGACACTGTGCTAAGTGCTTTATAAGTATTATCTCATTTAATCCTCACAGGAGAGTTTGTATTGGATCATATTAACATCCTCATTTTGTAGTTGAGGAAATTGAGGCAGAGATGCTAAATGGCATTTAAAAAGTGACAACTTGCCAGTGTCTGAGACTAAATTTGAATTCAGATTTTCCTGATTAAAGACCCGTCATTCATCCACTGCACCATCTAGCTATAAAGCATCCATTTATATTTGTCCCCCTAATTGAATAGCGCCTACCAGAGTCTTCAGTAAAGTGATTATGATTGTTTGAGACATGCAGCTGAGTCTATGCCAACTGCCAGCCATCAATGTCAGTCCTAGTTAATTTGACTAATTATATCATGTAATTGGCCACATTAGAGAAAACTCTGACTTAGAAGGGCCCAAATTAATAAAGTGATTTTTTTTTTATTTTTAAAAACTCTCCTCAGTAAGTAAAGAACTTAGTGCCAAATATCAGATAAGTTATAAATCAAATTTTGAGTTGTGGAAACATACTGAATAAGTTTTCAACATTATCATTCAGAAATGATTCAGTAATTTGTATAGCGAAGGAAAAAGAGGAGAGACTGTGGTAAAATCAGGGATCCTTGTCAATGATCCACAAATTAAAACTGTAGCTAGTAGGAAAGAAAGCCTCCCATATTTGCTTTGATTTGTCCCTCCAAAGTATATTTTGAATGTAATCTACATGGTTGTCATATTAGCATATGACAGAAAACTTAGAACAGATGAAAATCCATGACCGAGCTAGATTTTCTCCTTGAGAAAATAATGATTTATAATAGAAACAAGATTTGAACTATTTCTCCTTACAATTAAAATCATGCAACAAATTTCTGCTTCACACTGAGAAAAGTATTTCACAACTACAGACTCTTTTTAAGAAACACAGTAAATTCTTGAACATCTGTGAAAAGTTCCCTTCCAAAACCAATAAGTGATTTTTTACTCTTTAATTCTCGGGTTGTTCTATTTTGACTCAATTTTTATATCCCTGTTAATAATAACGTTTTTTCCTCTGAGAAAATGTTTTAGAAGAATTCTCATGTCCTATGTATTTTATGATTATATTGCAATAGTATACTATTTCAGATAATTGTGATCATCAGTATGTTGATGTTTAGTCATTTTGAGCTGTGTCTAATTCTTCATCATCCCATTTGGGATGTTCTTGGCAAAGTAGTGGAATGGTTTGCTATTTCCATCTCCAATTCATTTTACAAACAAGGAAATGGAGGCAAAGAGCATTAAATGATTTGTCCAAGTTCACTTAGCTAGTATTTGAGGCTGCATTTTTACTCAAATCTTCCTGATTTCAGGTCTAGTGCCCCATCCCCAACTGTCATCTAGCTGCCCAGTCACAAATAGAGCATATGCTAGAATTAGAAGAAATTAGATATAGTTTTCCTCTCATTATTCACAATATCTAAATAGTCTTTAACTTACCTCATAATATGGTTCTAACTGAATAAATGTTTCCTATCATTTGATATTTCTATTCTGTAGTATAACATTTTATTTTTAGATCACTCATACAGTTATTTGGGGTCTTTGTCCTTTTTAAGTTACTGCTCTGTTATTTCTTTTATTAATAGAAAGCATTGCTTTCAGAGTTGTCCTAGTGACTAACCTTTAAAGAAATGAAAATGAATGAAACATAGAGGAAACAGTGGAGTGTGACAGAAGGCTGAGTTTGAAGTCAGACATGCTACCTTTGTGACCCAGGAAGTTAATTAAATTCTCTGAGAATTTAATGCTCTGACTCTATAAAGTGAAGGATTTGGACTAAGTGACTCAAAGTCTTTTTCAATTCTAAATTTACTATTCTCTGAGTAGCATATGTGTGTGTGTCCACAATTACATAAAGAAGAATACACAAACATGGGGAAAAAAACTAAACCTTTGGCTCCAGCATTTAATTGATCCCCTAAATAGCTTACTTTGTTTTAAAGATGCTGTCTTCAATTTATTTCATTTTACCATTAAGGGCAACTAGATAGAGCAGTAGATGGAATGCTGGGTCAGGAGTCAAGAAGACTCTTCTTTTGGAGTTCAAATCCAGCCTCAGATATTACTAGCTGTGTGATCATGGGCAAGTCCCAGGATCTCTACCCCAATTTTCTCATTTGTTAAATGAGCTAGAGAAGGAAAAAAGGGCAAACCAACTTTGTTAAGAAACCCTCAAATAGAGTCATGAAGAATTGGGTATGACTAAAAAAGCGCCTGAACAACAACCATTAACATTAAAATTACCTGAAGGCATAAGCTAGAGATATTTAATTAAAATACCTCAGAAAGAAATAGCAATAATCAACTTATGTGAAAACCAATAGATTAAACTTTTTAAGGAGCTATTTTTATATGTTATATCGTGAAAGCTAGTAAACTTTGACTTTGTCCAACAATGGCACGTAGTAGATTTTATAAATAAGAATCCAGTGTGGAAAATGCCATCACCCTTCAATCACTGGAAAATTGAATTTAAGAATGGTCATATTGTACTTTTTCAAATGAAAAATGACAAATATTTCATAGTTCACAGAAGAGGCAGTCATAATTGTATATTAGATTCAAGGATTCAGAACTTTGTAAACTCTTGTCAGGATCTTGATTTTGCATTATAAACAAATAAATGGCAAAAACCAGACCAAGAACACTTTGTATGACCAACATTCTGGAAGTGCATTTATTCTTCTCACACTAAAGCTGCTATGTAACTTTGTTCTGTCTAAAGCCTCTGAAGGGTCTTAGGTAACTTTCCTACTTTGTTAAACCCTGAGGTACAGTAAACTGTGAGGTAAATATTATTTTCTTGATTTTTTTTAAATGGAAAAATTCAAATATGCATTAGGTAAAAATAAAGATTGGAGAATCAGTGAAATTAGCAAAATATTTTAATGTTTGTAGTTGGATTTTACTAGTCTATCCCCATTTTAGAATTAAGAAATAAATATGAATTATTCACATGTAAAAATATGTGTCTATGTATAAAAGAGACTTTGTGCAATCCATTAGATATACCCCTGAAAAGTGTTATCTAGTTCTCATGTAGTCACCTACATAGCATGATTTTAAAGATTAGGAAAGGACCTTCTTTCTCCTAAGAAATGCTATCTTTCATTCTGCAAATTTCCTAGTAAGAAAATTCCCCTAGATTTGGTCTCTTTTAAGAAGTAGAAAAAGGAAAAACCTTGAGATGTTGTTTTCACTTCAGTGCAAATTTGTTTTTCTTTGCTTTCTAAGGGTAGATTTTGATAGGGAAAAATGTAAGAATATGTAGAGTTTATAAGTGAGTTAGGATGCTCTCAGAGTTATTTCATGATTTTGCCTAGGATTTGAGTTGGGTAAATCCCATTTGTATCTGTAGGTTATCTGAACTTTTATAAGTTGATGTAGTTCTTCATAATATTCTATATTACATGAAGAAAATTTTAAAGCATTGATATATTACTTTTTTCAACAGCAGGGATTGAAATTATATGTTTTTTCAACTGAACAGGTATAGCCAATTATATGCAGGCCCCACAGTGCACTAGCAGTTCTTATAATCCCTGAACTAGAAAGACCACCTTGGAGAGAAATGCCGTAATCCAGTCCTGAGTCTTAGGTGTTTCTGATGGGGCTGCCAAGAAGAGTGCTAGTTGTGTTTGTGATTTATGACAGCATAAAAAAGTTCTGTATGTCCATGTGAAAGCACTGTGGAATACTTATTTCCATCTTGGTTTAGCTGCCCTTAAAAATAAATTGATGTTTTCAGAGGAAAGTGAACTGATTCTATAACCCTTCACTTACATCTGAGATTTACTTTGTAATTTAAGAATTATACATGAAGTTCAGTTTTATAATGTACATTAAATATTCCAACATTTTAAATTCTTAGTTATTGAAATTCACATATATTATAAAATGTGAGACATCAAATTGAGATGAAGACTATCTTAATTCCCCAATCTTCTAGTACTGTCCCAATCACCTGGTATCTAATTCATATGTATGGATATGTATGTGTGTGTATAGTATGTGTGTATACACACAAACATATATTCTTATTGTTATTTAGTCTTAAAGTCATGTCTGACTTTTTGTGACCCCAATTGGCACTTTTTTGGCTAAGAAACTGGAATAATTTGCCATTTCCTTCTCTAACACATTTTACATATGAGGAAACAATGAGGCTGTTTCACCCAGCAAGTGAGTATCTAAGATGGGATTTGAAATATGGTCCTCCTAACTCCAGTGCCTACCACTTTGTCCATTGCACCACATAGCTGGCCCAAACTGCTTCTGTTGTGAATAATTTTAACAATTTCTTTAACTTCTTAATTACCTTTGCTTTCTTTTTAAAAAATACTAATTAGGTCACTGAAAGGTGTGTTTGTATGTGTGTGTATGTGTGTCTGTATACAATATGTACTTATGTATATGGGCATTCATATATAAATAAATTACATTATATATATATATATATTTCCATGTATTATGTGTATGTATTTATATAAGTAATGCAAAAGCTATGTCGGCCTACATTCTATTCAAAACAAAGCTAGTTCTGATAGCTTATATCTGATTGATAAATAACATAAATTTTTTTTGCAATAGGCAGCTGAAAGTGTATATAAGTATCAAAGAGATTCAAGCTATGTACATAAAAAAGATATATATGAAATTACCAGGGTTAATTAACTAAATTAATGACTTGAAGAAATTTACTTTGCGCTGGAAAATAGACAAAGATTAAAGAACTAGAAGAGTATAACAGTATTGAGAAGAACATGCTTTGAAAAAAGTTTCAAAAGTATTATTGGTCTAAACTACTTTTGTTGTTGTTGTTAAGTTATTTAGTTATATCTGACTCTTCGTGATCCCATTTGGGATTTTCTTGACAAAAATACTGGAATTATTTGCTAGTTCCTTCTCCAACTCCCTTTACAGATGAGGACACTGAAGAAAACAGGACTAAGTGAATTCAGAGTTACTCAACTAGTTAAGTGTCTAAGGCTGAATTTCAACTGAGGTCATCCTGAATTCAGAACTGACACTCTATCCACTGTACCCAGCTGTCCCAATCTGCTTTTATTTATGAACCAACTTTAATAATTTCTTTAACTCTCTAAATAATTATTTTTCTTTGTTTTTTTTTTAATAATACTAACTGGGACACTGAAAATTATCCTGACTTTGTAGATAGAATGTTTGCCGTAGAATCAGAATGACCCAATTTCACTTCCCACTCTTGATTTACTGTCTATATGGCTCTGGTCAATACACTTTTATCTTTCCAGGGCTCCATGACTCTATGTTGTAGAGAAAGAAGTTGATTGGCAATGGTAAAAATAAGTTCACATTTACATAGAATGCTAAATTTTTCAAAATTTGTCCCCACTTCCACCATAGACAATGGTACCAGTATTATTATGTCTCTTTTATTTCTCAGAAGGCTAAAGTTCAGAAAGCATTCATATGATCTGTTACTTGTTTAGTAAATGTTGAAGCCAAGATTTTAACATCCATGTCTTCTGATTCCAATTCTAACACTCCCACTCCATCATGCTTCCTCTACATCACAGAAGTTGCTCTGCCAGTATGCAGACAGTACTGTATCCGAAGTAATAAATAGCTGCATTTTGTTGAATATTTCACTGAAGTACAGAAAAGCTAGGTTCTAGTGACCATTTGAACTGCAGTAAGTAATTTATTTGCTTTGGACCTTAGTTGTAGTTCAGTTTTCCTTGTTGTAAAATCAAGCTTTCTAATGATCTTAGTCAAGTCATCTGAAAATTTAACCTTTTTAAAAATAGTATTCTGGTTAAAATATTATCTTAAAGATACACTTAAGGTGACTTTGGATTCTGAATACCCAGTGAGAAAGAAAGAAGCATAAAGAATGAAGCAAATAACTAAAATATAAAGTAGAAATACAAGTATACCACCCCAGGAGCCAGACTCAACAGAACTAGGGTTACTTGAAAATGATACTTTATAATTAGAGCAGCTAAAGCATGGAATGAGCTGTTTCAAGAGGTAGAAATTTCCCCATAACTAGAAATGTTTGCACAAAAGCTGGGCTTCTTAAAGATTTTATAGAAAGGATTTATGCTTCAGGTAAGGGGTTGGACTATTCAACATTTATGATTCCTTTCAAATATAAGAATATATGGGTCTGTGACTTTTTAAATATATGTTTAACCTATGTTTAATCTCTATCAGAGTGCTTGCTGTCCTGGGAAGCATGAAGAAGGGAAAGGGGAAGGGGGAGAAAACTTTGGAACACAATGTTTTGCAAAAGTGAATGTTGAAAACTATCTTTGCATGTATTTGGAAAAAATAAAATACTATTTAAAATGTATATACATATTTATGTAATTACTTTTGAGATATGATACTATCTCAATAATTGAAAACAATAGTATGGGTTTCATTAGAATGATGAACTTCCTTTAGGTGGTCAGTTTTCAAGTTATATTTTACCTGTCCTTAGAAACAGACAGGATATAAAATTTAATTAAATAAAAATGCTAATTAGCATCAAAATCTATCAAGTAGACAGATTTTATGAGCATAGAAAAGATTAATTTAATCCCTAGTTTTATTTAAAGATCTTATATTTCTATGATAATACTTTTTATGATACATAAAAATTCAAACACTACTGCCACAATCACCATTTTCTTCTTCATTTTCCTCAAGATTCCTCATCCCATTTCCACACTATCCATCCACTATGAAGAAAAGCAGAAAATTTTTTTCTGGGTCTGAGCATATAAGGACAGATAAATTTCCTGAAAGTAAAAACTCATTTTGTTAAGCAAATTTTGCTTTCCAAATTTAGGAAGAAACTCTTTCAATTTATTTGGCAAATAATGACTCTGCTATTGGAACACAAACTCTGGCAGACCTTACCAACCTGGACAATTTTCAAGTCCTAGGTCTTTGGCTGTAGTTGTCTCACGTTCAGTCCAACTCACTTCATAGAGATTCATCTCTAACTTGGTGATGGGATGATTTTTTTTTTTTACTTTAACATCTCTCAAAGATCATTTTACTAAGTGAAGAAGGGATGCAATTTTTCCCATGGAAAGAATATTCACACCAACAAAATACATACTTGAGGTATAGAAGCATAGACTTAATAGTTTGAAATGTTGGCATTTTGCTTAAGTGGTGGGTAAGAGTGATAACAGTGAAATTTAAAGGGTAGGATTCTCTTTAGAATATTTTTTCTTTCTGTGTTATAATAGTAGATTTTTAATTTTCAAAATACATGCAAAGATTTTTAACATTCACCCTTGCAAAACCTTGTGTTTCAAATTTTTCTCTCTCCTTCCACATTCCCTCCCAGACAGCAAGTAATCCAATATATGTTAAATATGTGCAGTTCCTCTAAACAGTTACCCATTTACCATGCTGCGCACACACACACACACACACACACACACACACACAATCAGATTAAAAGGAAAAAAAGAGAACAAAAAGTAAGCAAACAACAATAGAAAAGGTGAAAATACTCCATTCCCACATTCAGTTCCCATATTCCCCTCTCTGAATACTGATGACTCTTTCTATCACAAAATCTATGGGAATTGGCCTGAACTCCACCACAGTTGATGTTTACATAATCTTATTGTGTACAGTGTTCTCTTGGTTCTACTCACTTCCGTTAGCATCAGTTCATTTAAGTCTCTCCTCTTTGGAATAATTTAACAAAGAATAATTGAAAATAAATTTAATACTCTAATTTGGGATATAAAAGACAAGTGAAATGGAAGTGTTTATCATTGAGGGATAGACGAGTTCTTTTAAAATAAAAACGCATTCTTAAGTATGAAATATTACTAACAATAAAATATTCTCTAAGCACTTGAAACAAAAGCTAGTCTCTGCCATTTTTACATGCTTGGGAAAAAATTATTTATTGTTCATTTTTTCTTTGAGGCAACAGGGATATTAAGTGACTTGATTGGTCACAAAGACAATAAGTAGTAGTGTTGGAATTCAAAACCTATTTCTCTCATTTCAAATCTTGTGCTTCACCATACCCCTGCTTCCTCCTTCAGTCTAGAAAAGGAGACACTTGAAGCACTTGAACACATTTGGAAAAATGGTGTCCTAGGTAAATCTAACATAGTCACCAGTGTGTCATTAATAAATCTTACACGTTTTCATAGCTTCTGCTCTGTACTCCACTCCACCTCTGCCTCCTAATAATTGAGTATTATACTATTGTCAGAGTAGAATCATCTCAAATGAGTTTAATTTTCTTAAGTATATACTCCATTTTTTCTTAAAAATATGATTTAGAAAAGGATTTAATAATTTAAATTAAATTGTCTTTTATTTATATTATGTACTTAAATTGTCTTTTGTTAGCTAAAATACTTTTACTACTCTAAAAAAATCTTTCATTAGAGTTCTCATTTTTCTCTTTTCTTAGACTATCAGTATTAAATCAAATGAGTTTGAATGTCATCAAGTCAACAAGCATTTATTGAATTCATATTCTATGCCACATACAATATTAAGAATATAGTGTGTGAAGGAAAATAAGGTGTAAGAAGACAGGAAAAGCAGGAAGGGGCCAGCTTATAAAAAGCTTTAAATGCCAAAGAATTCTTTATTTGTTTCTGGAAGTAATAAAGAGCTACTGGAGCTCAATATGTAATAGGGTGATATGATCAAACCCATACTTCAAAAAATTATCTATGCAGTTGAGTGAAAAATATTACAGACAGTGAGACTTGAGGCAAGAAGATTAGACTAGCTTTGTAGTTCATTCAAGAGTTAACAATGGTCTTACTGGATTCTGATTGTTTGAGTGCAAAGAAGAGGACTTTTATAAAAGATATATTATTAATAGTCAGTTTTCAAAGTTGTTTTTTTAATTGGAAGTCAAAAAACTAAAGGGTATTGCATGCAATAATTCTGGCACCCTTTTTAAAAATATAAAGTCTGGCTTGTATAAAAGATTTGAAATCTTTTTTAAATAATGGAAAGTGGAAATAGAGGTTATTTGGAGTTTAGATAGTTTTTTGTCCATTTGTAAAGTTTGAAAGGAAGTGAATAGATGATGTTGCTGTCACTTCACTTTTTGATATTGAACACAAGCAGAGAAAAAGGGCTAAGAGTCATTATAAATCTCTGTATTGTATATGACTGTACTATTTTCACTTATGCAGTTTGCATGCACCATATCTGTTGCACGTCCATCTGCATTCACTGCTCCTACTCCATTATCCTTTAAGATATATATATATTTGGTTTATATATAGTAGTCATGTATGTATGTAGTCTTTATCATGTGAAAAAATATTGCACTATTAATTTGTACTCTCTTCTATTTGTATTCATTATGAAAAATTGAAAATGTATCTATTTTAGATGAAATAACAAAATCTACAATTTATCCCTTTAATAATTGTAAAAATATAAATCTCTAGACTCTGGCCAACCTCAATGTTTTGTTCTTCATTATTCTAAAAGATTCCAGAATTCTGTTATGAAACTGGACATATGTAAAGATACATGTACATCTATCCATATGTGTATATATTTACATACATACATTTCTATATTATATATATATATATGTGTGTGTGTATTATATATGATATATATTAGTGAATCTGTGAGTATAGGGATCTGAAACTCCTTCCAAGGATGCAGATTGACATTTCTTCTGAACATTATAATTTTAAAAAGTTTCTTTGGCCACTGACAAATTAATGTCAGTTTAATTAGCATACTATGTATGGGCATACAAAGGCTATAGCATAGAGCGCAGAATTGTAATCAGCTAGGAAAGGTAGGGGTGAAGTAAGATTTTGAAAGGCTTTAAGTGTCTAACACAGATGTTTCCATTTTATCCTAAAGAATTTAGATGTGATTTTGAACTGAAAGACAATGTGGTACACCAGGGACTCCTGATCAAAGTGACATTATTAGACCTGCACTTTAAAATTGCCAACTTGGCAACTGAAAGGAGAATATAATGAAGACTAGAAGACTATTTAGGAAGTTACTTTAACTTGTAGAAGCTTGTTGTACAAATACAAGGTGATAATGTGGAAGTAAGATTAATAAGACTTAGCAAGTTGATTGGATAGGGTGACCATGAGTGAAGATTGTGGGATGTTACCTAATTTGTGAGTCTGGGTGACTCAAAAGACAATGGTGCTTTCAAAATAAATATCAGATTTAATAAGTTGGAGGAAAAGATTAGCTGTCTTTTGGATATGTTGAATTTAAGATGTCAATAAGACTTGCCCACAGTTACCCAATTAATGATGTGTCATATGCATGATCATATATATGGTAGATGAAAAAAGCAAGACTTGCTGACTCAGAGATTAGTCTTCTGATCCATTGTTACATTGCTTGCTTGTTCTTGCTATTATTCTCATATTCTCTGTTTCTGTCTCTGTCTTTGTCTATCTGTCTTTCCATCTCCCATTCTGTTTTTCCTTTTCCTCTGTCCCTCTCTTCCTCTTTCCTTTTTTTCTTCTCTGCCCTATCTCCTTCTCTTCTACTGCTTCTCCCTCTTCTGTTCCCCTTCTCTCTGTTTTCACATATAAAGGTGTATTATATTTCTAACTATGAAATCATCATATATTAATTTTATTGTATTTAGGTTTGTAAATATCTCTTTAAATCTATTTATATTTAAATATCTGTGTATGTGTATGCATACTAATAATATGTAATAGTGTAATGCTTATAATAATATCATAATGTTGAGTTATTGGGGATATAGTTATAATAGTTTTTTAATGATTTTGATTGGAAGTTTTATTATAATTCATAACATTGTTTTAATGGTAAAAGGTGTAAATGGTAAAATGTGCCAAGTTTCAAATGAACCTAAATGAACTTTTAAAAAGTAGTCCATTTGAGAAATGGAGAGTTACATATATTTATATACAATATACAAATTTGCTTGACCGAAAGAGGAACATTTTTTATCATTTAATCCTAAATCCATAGATTTATATGTTTTAGGAATTTTAGAAAGAGACCTCAGAGGTCATTAATCCAATACACTCAACTTGAAAAAAAATTTAAACAGAAAATCAAGATAATAAGAAATATCAAATAAGATTTAAAAAAATCTTCTTAGTGTCATCACCTAGGAAGTTTGTGATCAATTTTTTACATGTCATAAATAATACAGTAATCCAGTCAATGGAGCAATGATCCCATCAAGATAAGACTTCACTCAAAGGTATAGATCACAACCTATCCTCATTTTTTTTTTCATCCTTTGTAACTCTTATTGATGTCTACCCATAAATATTCAGTCTTTCTAGCATATTTGAAAATCTTTCTAAGGTCTTTGATATTGCAATTCTAGATGATTATCTATTTGTTATCATTCACAATCATGATATGACCTATCTAGGTTCTTTGCTCTTCTTAAAGCTTCTGTATAATAGTATTTTTTCCACTCAAGAGTGGATGGCATTGTTGATAATGTTGTACAGCCTATCCACTCTGCCTATATGTCAACTATTATATTGATTCTTCAAAGATTGTGTTGTGCTATGATTTACTTTTATTAATAAAACTCATGAACCGTTATCTTTTGATTTCTAGCATAGTGTGTAGATTGGTTATTTTAGCAAAGAAAAATTGAGGAACAAAAATATCCAGTTTTTATTTGGAACCTCAGGATCTAAACAAAACTCTGCTGAGAGCCTGTGTCATACATTCCAATGGTGTGTCAAGGCTCTGTTTATACTAACTGTTAACATGAACCCTAGGTTAGACTCTAATTTTGTGTTGTTTTGTTTTAAAATTACATCATTTAGAGGGGAGAGCCCTGACTTTTTAAAAAGATACTTGGTTATAGGATTTAGAAATTAATGGATAAAGAAAACAAAATTTTAACCCTATTTCAAATGACATTCTGAACTTATAAAAATGAATTCCTAAAGTCACTCTTTCAAAACTTTTCTATTAAATGAGATCAGGACTCCACTACCTCTTTCTAACTTAGATCTCTTAAGGTGAATAATTCTGCGAGCCATGTGAGAATGTTTTTATTTTTATGTCGTTAAAATCAAATTTTATAATCTTGGCACTAAACAATAATTGCCTAGAAAAAAATGTTATTTGTGTGTTTAAAGCAGACCAGTTCTACTGTTTTCTTATCTCTTCTTAATTTTCCCAAATTATATTTTTCTTGGGAATATTAATTTATAATAAGATGCTTACTTTCTAGATTTTTGTTATAGCTTAAAATTGAGCAAAAAGAAAAGAAAAAATTTTGAAATATTTATTTTGGAATTTTTCTTATTTAATTGATTCAGAATATTGTTTTGCCAGTCAATGAAAATATCCTTGTGAAGCTATAGGAGTCCAAAAGATTTTGGCTCTGAAAACTCAGAGAAACCTTATATTACTTCCTCTTAAAAATATTTCACATTTTACATAATAATGTAAATTATGTAAATTTACATAATTTAGTATTACTGTTATTGTTGTTTAGCATAAATGCAATATAATAATCATCTTCTTAGCCATTAAAGTTTAGATTAAAACCTATTAATAGGCTTTTAAAATCCAAGTAATGCTTTGCAAAAAATTCTGCGTATTTTTAACTATGTCTTTACTTTATCATCATTTCTTTATTTCTTTCTTTTATGGAGAAGAAAGGTGAATAATATACTTTTTCTCAGACATTTTATAGACAAGTACAAATGATCAATACAGTATAGTAATAGTATAGCCAGTGTCCCTTTACCAACAATTAGTGAAAATGGTAACTATTGATCTTTTTATATACAAGAATACTAATTTAACATTCATCCTATAATGTTTATCAAATAGATCAATTTCCTTTATTAGTGTTAATTTTCTCTGAAAGAGCAATTACTGAGATACTGGACCCATGTTCAATTACACCACTGCAAATCACTTAATTTCTATGAGCCTCAATATGGTTGATTGGTTGATGTCCTTCATTCTTGAAGAGGACCAAAATGATATCAGTATGTTGGAGTCAAATTACAGTGTCTGACCAATACAAGCTGACCACAGGTCAGGCACAAATGGTGCATATGAACATTTGGTGGGGATATTCTCTAAATTTGTACATTTCACATTTCTTTTGAGCTGTTGCAATTCATCTTTTCTCATAAGAGCACAATTCCTTCTTTGATGCGGGCATGTCATATACTATGCAGTTCTTTGCCAGCATCTTACATTTCACACAATAAATTTCAAAGTTCTTTGGAGAGATCTTGAGAATATCTGTTGTATCACTTCTTCTGACTACCATGTAAGAGCCTGTCTTGCATGAATTCTCTATAAAATAGTCTTTTACGAAAAATCTAAGTATTTGCTCATCAGGTTAGATTAGTTGACTTTCAGGATCTTTTTCAACTCTAGATATAAATTTCTTTGCCTTACCTAAGGTTGTTCAAGTAAGCCCCAGTACTGAATTGGAAAAAAAATTAATTAAATACATAAAAACTAGTTAAGACATTTTTACATGAAAGAGGTTTAGGGCCTGAATTGGGATGTTTGCAATAGGATTAAGAAGGAAGTTTTCTTTAAAAAGAATGGGTTCAAAAGACTGCAAATGTAGACTTTTCAGGGCCTCTTACTGATTGGATATGAATAGTAAGGGATGGACTTTGAGCCAAAAAGTTCTTGGTACATCATCAAGAGAAAAAGAAAAATTGTAGGGACTGGGACAAATTTTGAAGGAGAAAGATCAGTTCTGCTTTGGACAGGTAGAATTTAAGACATCAGTTGAAGATTCAGGTAGAAGTGCCAGATAGGCAATTGGACAAGACCAAACTCAGAATTATATCTCTAGAGGTGATAATTAAAGTTATGGGATTAGATGAGATCAGTTAGACAAAACATAATAAGAAAGGGTGGAAGGATAAAAAGATGCATATTGGAGGGATATAAGAAATGGACAGTATATGAAGAAAGAGAAAGGAAAAACTGGATCAGTGGAAAAAGGTAAGAAGGAAATGATATATCATATAAGTGAAGTGAAAATAGTAAATCAAAAAGGAGAGGATGGTCTATATCATGAGATATTTTTGAAAGAAATTATGGGAGAGCACTGGGAAAGGGCATTAGAATCAATGATAAAAAGCCCTTAAGAAACCTTGAAGAATGCAATTTCAGTAGAGTTCTAAAAGTCTTTATTACCTATCATTTAGGCTAGCACTATGTTGTTGTTGTTCCATCATTTTCAGTCATAACTGACTTTTCATAGCCTGTTTGGGGTTTTCTTGGCAGAGATTTTAGTGTTGTTTGCCATTTCCTTCTCCAGATCATTTTACAGATGAGGAAACTTAGGCAAACAGGGTTAAGATACTTGCCAAGAGTCACACAGCTAGTAAGTGTTTGAGGCCATATTTGAACTCAGGTTTTCCTGACTCCAGACTGTACCACCTACGTGTTTTAGACTACTATACCAACCTCTTAACTAGTCTTATTCTAGTTTTTCTGTCTTAGCCAGAAATCCTTCATAATGATGTCAAATAATCATCCTAATAAATTCAAAGCCTTAGTAAAATGGGGATACAGCACCATGGAAAAAGGCCAGGCTCTTGAATCAAAGCATCTGGATTCAAATCTCATCTTTGACACATATTATCTGAATATTCTTGGGCACATTACTTAACATCTCTGGGTCAGTATTCTTATATATAAAATAAAGAGGATTGAGCCAGAAGGCTTCTGAAATCCTTTCCAACACCAGATACATACATGATCATATAAAATCACATCACTCCCCTGTTAAAAAACTTCAGTGATTTCTAGTTGCCTACTTTGCAAATTACTTGCGTATTAATTTTTGCATGTAAAGAATTCCATAGACTCTGTTATTCAGTTTTTTTTTCAGTTGTGAACCACCTTTTATGATATTGTTTGAAGTTTTCTTGGCAAAGATATTGGAATAGTTTTCCATTTTCTTATCCAAATCTAACTCTAATCTATCCCTTTTTTTTTTCATAGTATTCCCCTATTAACACTCTTCTCATACTTCAATGTCTTATATTTTACCCATATATATCATACCATCCTGCCATCTCAGTAAAATCAACTGGTCAAGTAACCTCATTTTATAGATAAGTTTGATGATAAAGCATTTGTTAACTACTTGCTATGTGCCAAGCTCTAGGAATATATATTTTAAAAAACAGCTCCTCCCCTGAAGAGCTTAGACTCTTTAAGAAAAATAGTATCTAACATGAGACAAATTGTGCACCAAAAAAGTGAACTGAATTACTGAAGCATGTATAAGTGATTGATAATAATGGTAATAGAACCTAGGTCTCCTTTCTCTCATTCTAGAACTTTTTCCAATAAAAGGGAGGAACAAGATACAAGACCAGGAAAAGAAAGATTTCTCAGTGACTCTCCCTGCCAGCACCAATATTTTTCCTTTCTTCTACCAAACTTTTACTGTCTCCTGAAATTCATTTAGGGGAATGTTCCTCTGTCATGAGAATGAGTTGTCAGAGTGAAAGGCTGAAAATACCTTCTTGTGTCATATCCTGGGACCCATGCCTGACTTTTTTTTACTTAAAGACACTGCAGAATTACATCTGTTTATTGTAACAGCAAGGACAGGGACCCAGAGACAGTTATTGCTGCAGGCTAAATGACATTAAACTGAGGTCTGGAACTAAGAAAAAGATACCATTTAGATAAGATACAGTCTCTGCTTTCATGGAGCTCATATTGACAATAAAAACATCAGCTAACATTTAGTTAGTGCTTTAAGGTTTACAAAGTGCTTTACCATATACACAATAGTACCAAAAGGCCAAAGAAAAGGTTGAGCTGCAAAGTACAGTTTGAAATTCAAAAAGGGTGATTAGTTAGGTTTTTTGGTTGTTGTTGTTTTTTTTTTTTTTTTAAGGGAGCATTTGAGGGATTTTATTTAAGGAGCTTTAAAAATATTCATTCAAATATTCATCCAACATGTAGGAAAAAGAAATAAAGAAATAACATTCCTGGCATAGGAAAAATGTGAAGAAAGATCCAGTAGTGGGAAAGTACATAGCACTTGTATTGGGGTCAACATGTGAAACTGGAAGACTTCTGGGAGAAGAGTCACATGACTAGACCTATATCTAAAGAAGAGAAATTTAGCAATGGTATAAATATGGAATTAGTACAAGAAAGTTAAAGCACAAATATTTTTGGAAGGCTTTTAAAATAGTCTAGCCACTTAGCTAGCCGTACACATGTATACAAGAATGGTGCTAATAGGAATAAAGAAATGAATGAATGTGAACAGGAGTTAGTAGCTGATTAAGTAAGGAGTCAGTGAAACTGTCCAATAAAATGTCATCAAAACTTCATAAATGAAAATAGAGTGCTTCTTTCCCCTTATTTCGATGGTGTATCAGGTTACTAAACCCATTCATCAGATCACTCCTTAGACTTTTTAGACAAACCATCACCAATTGGTAAAACTTTTATCAAGGAACCTATTTGTTCTCCATTTAACGCATTCAGGAAGACTACCATGTTGATTAACTAGATTCTTGTCTTTCTTGTCCTTCCTATCATCTGTTATAACTTTGTTTTAGGGTCTATAAAAAACTATATATTTTTAAAAAGTCATCTTTTCTCTTCTTTCTTTCTAAGGGAGGGGTAAGAGAAAACATGTACCAAAGCAATGCAATTCTGAATGAGATTTACTTCCAAAATGCAAGATTGACCAAAAAAAAAAAAATTCAGTGCAGAAGTTTTGTTTTTTAATGTCCCTTGCAATCCTATTCTTTCTCTTTCTTTTTTTTTCCCCATTATATTCTACTTATTAAGTCCAACCTCCTATTTGTACTGGCTTTGTGACCCTAGGCAACTATTTCAGTACCTTTATGAGACTATAAATTGAAAAACCTTTCCTGATTTTCATTGGTAGAGAAAATTTCCTCAACAGAAGTTCCTTACAACTGTGAAATCAAAGATATTATCTAAAAATAAATTAAAATTTTACTTAATAGTTCCTTGCACCTTTTAAATTTTGCCTCTATAAAAGGAAACTTCAAAGTAGGACTCAGAATGTTAGCATTTCAGAGATAGAAAGAATCAGGGAACTTTACAATTCATTTTCTCACTCTTTCCATGTGGTAATTGAAAATACAGAAATTAAGAAATGTAGGTTTCAGCTCTTTCCCTGGCTTTAATACAATTAGGCCAGTCATTTGCCTTGCTGTGATTTCATTTCCTCAATTTGTAAAATTAGGGGAGGTGAGTTTGATGACCTAAAGTTACTTCCAACTCAAAATTCTGACTCTTAATTCCTCCATTATATTTTCTTGAATCTTGAATTTCATTGTCTTGGAATGCTAAGGTTTTAGTGAACATGTTGTAATTCCCATATTAGATGATTAACTCCTTTAGGTTGAGAATAGTGTCTTATTATATCTTTTTTTTTTATTCTCGGGGGCTATAATAATGCCTTATAGATATAGCAGATACTTAATATTTATTAAATTTAATGTATACTCATTACTTAATATGATGCTTATATGTAGAGTAGGAAAACAGTGGTTTAAAAACAAGCAAAGATAAATGCTTAATAGAAGTTTATGATCCATGGCTTTTTTTCTACTCCTTTAGATACTCAGATTTTTTGGATTGTTATTTTTTATAGTAGCTTTTTATTTTTCAAAATAAATGCAAAGATAGTTTTCAACATTCACCCTTGCAAAACTCCATGTTCCATAGTTTTCTTCATCCCTCCACACCTCTTCCCTCCCCAGAAAGCAAGCAATCTAATGTAGGTTTAAACATATGCAATTCTTCTAACATTTATCATGCTGCACAAGAAAGATCAGAGCAAAAAGGAGGAAAAAGTTGAGAAAAAAATTAAGCAAACAACAACAAAAAAAAAAGGTGAAAATATTATTTTATGATCCATATTCAGTCTCCATAGTTTTCTCTCTCGATATGGAATATAATTTTAAAAATCAATTTAGATATGAACCTTCACTGCTCCTTAATACTGTACTATTATGTTAACAAAATTTATTGAAATGAAAGTGTAATTTTGTTTTGAAGGTAATAATCATCAATTTCAAACATGCCTTAAGATGATTCCAAGGTACATTTTTTTTCTTTTCTACTGCATTTTTTTATGTACATCTTGCATTCTCAGCACTAGAGTATACTGAGAATTTCAGTGATTTGTTATAATGTTAACACTTTTTCCATTCCTCCCAAAAGAAAAAGAGATTAAATTCAGCAGCTACTTTTTTCAGAATTCTTGTTGTGGCAATTACATTTTAAAAAATCATTGACATTAAGATCATTATATCTTGTTACAGAGGAAGAGGATGTCCTTTTCAGATAACTCCTAAATATAGTCACAACATGATAAAAGGAGACTGTTTTAAAAATTAACAATGTAAAAATAAGTTGATCTTTGCTAACTTTATCTTCTCCAAGAGAAAACATATTTATTAGATATGGTGTGAAGTTTACATTATTTATAGAACATCATTGTTAGATTCTCAAGAAAGAAGAGGTACAATCTTCTTTTGAAAAAGCCCTGAAAGTTTTTTTTTCTATTTGTTTTCACATAGTATAGTGGAAAGACAATTGAATTTGGAATGTCAGAGATGAATTTCAATAAAGGATCTGTCTCTTAATACCTGTGAAGAATTGAACAAACTTGGCTATTGATTCATCCTGTTTTTTTCATCTGTAAAACAAGGACAAGATGATGTATGACACTACACTGAACAAACTATGAAACTTACTCTAGAAGCTAGGAACAGAATTCATTTTGTGAAAGAAGGTAAGGAAGCAGGTGTGTCTATCAGGTTTTTGCTTCCTCATATGATTCTATTGATATCCTTTGGGGAGTGGAGAACAACTTCCCTAATTCAGGAAATGAGTCATTAATAACTTGTCTTGTCCTCTTTTTCTTTTGTTAAAAAAAAAAAGTATCCAAAAGAAAGTAATTTTGCTTTTACATAAAAATCTTGGTCTCATTTTTTTCTCTTAAGATTGTACTATCACTGAAGAAAAATCTACTTTGAAACTTTTAAAACCAGTTTAATTGTATAGGTTGCAATATAGAAGATGTCTGAGCAACAGGGTTTGTTAGTAATCTTTCAGTTTTATATAATAGCAAGTATTTATATATCACTTAAAGATTTACCAAGTACTTTACATAGGTTATCCCATATCCTTCCAACTACCCTGTGAGGTTTCTATTATTGTACGTATTTTACAGATGAGAAAATTGAGGCTGAAAGATTAAACTACTTGACCAGGGTGCACAGATCGTAAAAAAAATAATAATAATAAAATAAAATAAAAATATTATTCCAACCCTTTACATTTTTTTAAGTTTTGCTTTTTTTAAAAAATAGTACTTCATTGTGGATGATGCTGGAAGCATATCCCCCCCTGATCTTGTCTCAGCTTCTATAGCTTCCAGCTATCTAGGTGATAAGCTTTTGCTACATTATGGTTTTTAGACATGTGGCCCAATAGCTTCTCATTTGAATATTACAGTAAATGATTTTATGATTTTATTTGTAACTTCTAATGTCATAAAAAATTATACATGAGTTTACAAATGTATTAATATATAAATAATGAGAGTCTTGATGATTGAAACCCCTATAGTAGTCTCTACTTGAGAACAATACTGGAGGGAATCGATAAATGGTCAAAGAATATGAGCAGGTTGTAAAGAAATAGAAGCTATCTCTAGCATATGAGGAAGCATTTTTAAATCGCTTTTGATGAGACAAATACAAATTAATACAACTCTAAGGTTCCACCTTACATCTATGAGATATGGCAAATAAAAAAGAAAAATAATAAATGTTGGGAGAGGAGGTGGGAAAACTAGAACGAATGTACTATTGGTGGATCCAACCATTCTGAAAAGCAGTTGGAGTGTGCCCAAAGAGCTATGAAACTGTACATAACCTGTGATCCAGCAATGGATTGAGTCTATATCCCAAAAAGATCATAATAAAATGGAAAAGGATCTACGTGTGCAAAAATATTTATAGCAGCCCTTTCATGTTATCAAAATATTGGAAAGTGAGAGCTTACTCATCAATTGGGGAGTAGCCAAAAAAGTTGTGATATATGATTGTAACAATACTATTATACAATAAGAAATGAAAACAGATTTCAGAAAAACCTGGAAAGATATATATATATATATATGAATTGATACAAAATGAAATGAGTAGAACTAAGAAAACATTGTATACAGTGTCAGCAACATTGCAGGATGATCTACTATGAATGACTCATCTCTTCTCAGCAGCACAATGATCCAAGTACAAGTCTCAGGAAGGAAATGCAATCCATATCACGATAAGGAACTGATAGACTCTGAATGGAGATAAAAACATACTTTTTTCACTTACTTTATTCTTTTTGTATGTGTGCTTTTCTTTTGATCTGTTTTCTTCTTTCACAACTGTGACTAACATGGAAATGTTTTATTTGATAGCATATGTTAACCCATATCAAATTGCCTACCATTTTAAGAAGAGGTAAGGCAGGGAGAAAAATTTGGAACACAAAATCTTGTAACAATGAATGCTAAAAATTGTCTTGATATAGAATTGGGAGAAAATAAAAAGACTTTTAGACTTTTTTATATTGAGACTTGAATAAAAAAAATTTTTTTTC
Source organism: Sminthopsis crassicaudata (assembly GCF_048593235.1). NCBI lineage: Eukaryota > Metazoa > Chordata > Mammalia > Dasyuromorphia > Dasyuridae > Sminthopsis > Sminthopsis crassicaudata. The sequence goes on along the minus strand of NC_133617.1, from coordinate 219,417,468 downwards.
AATGAGGAAAAAAAAGGAGAATATAGGAAAGGAAGCTATGTCCCCTTACAAAAAGCCCCTAAGATGGCTTGGTCTATAGAATGTCTATTCTAATCAGGCATCATTGGGTTCTTCATGCTTCCAGCTTCAGTAACTGGTTTGTTATTACTATGCAAAAATAAGAGTCCACAGATGTTTTGCTAGCAGAAATCTGATTGCTGAGATGTCATTGATCACTCATTGCTTTGGCTCAAGCTCTTGCTAGAAGGTTCCTTTCTTCTGGAATTTTTTCTTGTGAGCAATCTAGTCCTTTGTTGGCATTGAGAACCACTGTACCTGGCACCTGACTCTGGCTGCAGAGGTTAAATGCTTTTCAGTCATTGAACATGGGGGATAATGGCATTCATTATATAAAAAGAATTTCTTTTCTTGTACCACATCTTCATTAGTGATGTAATATAAATATAATATAACAAGCAGTATTCTAGAAGGGGAAATGTTCTTCAGTAGGATCAGTGGGAAATTGTTGAACTGATAACTAGCACAAGCTCTGCTTCCTTCATCTCCTTCATCTACTGGAGATTTATTTTGGGTCTTCAGCCTCATGTCATTAAGTACATATTGTCTAATCAATTGTCCACTGATATAAAGGGAGAAGAGAGAACCCAGATCAGAGCTTTGGGAGATACTCTAAATTAGTAGACTTGACTGAATGAAAATCTGATAAAGAAAATTTAGACAACTGAAAGAAAACCAGGAGAAAGCAGTGTCACAAAAACCTTGAGTGTCCAGGATAAGATGCTGATTAACAGGCTACAAAGGCTACAGAAAGATTAAAAAGAATGAAAATTGAGAAAAGGCCATTATATCTGACAATCCAGAGATCATTGATAACTTTGGAAAAAGTCATTTCAATTGAATGATGAGGTCAGGCTGCAAAGGATTTTGAGGTGAGAGGAAAGAACATGGAGACACATAAAATAGGCAGCTTTTTCAAGGAACTTATCAGAAAGAAGAGTAGATAAATGACAATAGCTAGCAATGATACTAGCTTGAGGGTTGTGGTTTTGAGGTTTTCTTTTTAAAAGCATGGGGGGCCATGAGTGTGAGAGTAGGAAAGACTTGAGATGAGAGAGAAGGAAGAATTCAGTAGATAGGACAGAGATTAAAGATTAGACAGAGTGGATATGACAGAGGAGGAAATCTAGACAGAAAGGGGTAAGATCAAAGTATGTATTGATGAGTTGCCTTAACAAGGATAACATGGCTACCTCTTTACGCATCTCATATAAGTGAAAGAGGAGATAATAGGAGATGTGAAATGATGTGAAATGAGAAGGGAGAAGGAGGAGCTTTCAATAAATGATCCATAGGCTTCCCTTTCCTTATATGCCACACTTTTTGCTTTATAAGCCAAAGAATAAAGTAGAATAAAAGTGGTAGGGATTTCATCAGAAGGGATATATTTTAGGTGCAGCTAACTTTTGTCATTTCTTATCATTTCGTGCTTCTTGTTAGTCTATGTTTTTTGTAAAACTGTATGTGTATTTTAACAGAATCACTGGTGGGCCAATTCACTGTGGAAGTATGAGTGGAATCCATAAGGTCTAATAGCTATTAACCTGGTATCCATGAACAATTTCCTCTAACAACTATGGATGCTATGGATGGATAGGATAGGAAAAAAAATTGCATTTTATTTCAATATAATTAGCCTTCTTTACAATCTTTGTTCATTTAAAGTGTTATGTCTAAGTAATCCAAAGCTTTCACCAAACTGTCAAAGGAATGCATGATGTTAAAAAAAAAAAAAGTTAAGAACACTGGTTTAGTAAAAGTGAGATGTTTTGTATTCTTCTAATAGATATATATATGTATATATATTTGATATATATACTTTAATAAATAACTCTGATTCTTCAATAGGATCTACTTTGCAATCCTGAAGTAATTTGAACTATACAAAGAGTCCCAATCTCCCAGTTATCAAGAAACCCTTTCTTCCAAAATTTTAAAGAGAAAATATATAGACAAGAAGGGTGGTTTCACTGATACAGAAAACTATTGGTCAAGAAATTGCCCTCTAGCATGTAGGCCATTATTTTCTTTTATAGTTATGATCTTAGGTAAAGATTGCTTGTACTTTTATTTGATTTTTATATCCTTTATGCCATGTACAGAGCAGGTACTTGATATATGCTCCTTGAATTGAATTAACTGTAATTGTCTTCTTCATTTGAAAGATAAAATTTAATTTATAGATGTTCCTTTCTCCCACCAAAAAAAAACAACAAAACAAAAACAAAACAAAGCATATTCAAAGAAGAAAAAAGCTCAAAAAATTCCAATGTTTTGAGTCAATAGTAATTTTAAAAAGAAGAAAAGAGAAAATAACCAAATAAATATACCTGAAGTAGAAGTCATGAAGGGTGGGGAGGTTGAAGGAGATAACAAAGAAAATGATCTATTGGGATTGATGTAGTTTTAAGATTGATGAATCTTTAAAAGTTTCAGGAAAACAAAAAGATTGCGAGTTACTTAGGAATGATTAAACAATTTATACTATACTTGTGAGACTTTTTTGGTATTTAGCATATGCTATCTTCTATTAGAAATATAAAGCACTTAGCAGAGTGCTTATCATAGAATAGGTGCTTAATAAATGTTCCCTTCTGTGTCCTATCTGTAGTTAGCAAACTTTTACTACAAATTTTTACTGTTAGTGTGACAGGAAGGTAAAAGATTCTCCATCCTCAACCCTCCCTCTTTAGCTTTTCTCTGATTCCACTGAGACTTCCCTTAACACAAAAGGTTGTAATAATCATAAATTCACATCATTCTAATGCTTGAAGATTTACAAGATTATATGCGTATATACATATGGATACATATATTTCCTTGTTTGATACTTATAGCAACCCTATGAAATAGGTACTATTATCACTTCCATGTTACATCGACACTAGAAAACTTAGGCTAAGAGGTTTAGTTACTTATAAGGGTCCTACAGGTGACCATGGGATTCCTAATTCCAAATCAGTATTCTATCTACTGAACCTGGCAAGGATATGCTAAAGGCCACATCAGTCTTCAGTCTGATTCTTTGGGCACACACCAGAATCCTGAAACAAATTCATCTTCATTTCAGAGGAACTCCAGGACTCTCTTAAGTCTTAGTGTGTCTCAGGATCTAAATATGAAGCTCTTGAGCAAGGAAAAGTGAAAAAATACTACCTGTAAAACAAAAATCAGGATTCATGGGGAGAGTAGAAATGAAAACGTGTAGAAAACAATAACCAAAAGTGTTTTAAATATGACTAATGTGGAAATGTTTTATATGATTGTACCTGTATAACCTAATTCAGATTGCTTACCATTTTGGGGGAGAGAGGAGAAGGGAACGCAAAAAACTAAAAGGAAAGAAAAGTCTTGTTTCTAAAATCTCCTTTTCTCCATCCCCCTACCACCATGGATCCTATTAGACTCAGTGGGGACGTAAGGGAAGAAGATGAGGTCACTGATCTTACGAAAGAAAGAATATTATTAATGTGGAGTCAATAAATACAAATAAGCACAAATAAAAGGACGTTTTTAAAATGAAAGATCATTTACTTATACTTAATAAAGTACAGCTTTCCAGGGATTTTGGTGGTATACCACAGTTTAAACAAACTCTAATGTGTGAAAAATAAATTAGGAGAGCTATATTTGCTTTTGAAAAAAAACATTCATATTAATATTTTTCTAAATAACAAATTCCTCTAGTACAAGGGTTCTTGACCTGGAATCCATGCCCTTTTTCAAAATGATGATAACTATTTCAAGATAATTATTTTGTTTTGTAACCCTATGCATTTTATGAATTTAAAAAAATATTATGTAGAGGGATCCATGGGCCTTTACAGATTGCCAAAAGATAGTCTATATGCAGCAATAATAAGCACAGTGTTCAGACTGAGGAAGTGACATCAAACAGGTTAAGAATCTATTCTCTAGTATATTTAAAAGTTGATTTACCTTCAAACATTTTCATTAACAAAGACTTTTGGGGGGACCATTTAGTCAGGAAAACAAGATATACTTGTTTAAGTCTTAGTGATTTGCAATAGTGATACATTGCCTTAGGTAGCAGACGAGGCACCTAAGTGGCACAGGGCCAAACCTGGAGTCAGTATGACCTGTATTCAAATCTGGCCTCAGACAGTTACTGAATATGTGACACTGGACAATTCCTATCTGCCTCAGTTTCCTAAATCTAAAATGAAGGAGGGGAGAGCACATAATAGTAGCACCTATATCACAGAATTATTGTGAGAACCAAATAAGATAATATTTGTAAATCTTAAAGCATGATATAAATGTTATCTATCTATCTGTTATTATTCAGTGTGGGAGAGAAGAGATTTATTAGAGGACACATTTTTTTAATTATAGTTTTTATTTACCAGATATATGCATGGGTAATTTTACAGCATTGACAATTGCCAAACCTTTTGTTCCAATTTTTCCCCTCCTTCCCTCCACCCCCTCCCCCTGATGGCAGGTTGACCAATACATGTTAAATATGTTAAAGTATAAATTAAATACAATATATGTATACATGTCTAAACAGTTGTTTCGCTGTACAAAAAGAATCGGACTTTGAAATAGTGTACAATTAGCCTGTGAAGGAAATCCAAAATGCAGGCGGACAAAATTAGAGGGATTGGGAACTCTATGTAGTGGTTCATAATCATCTCCCAGAGTTCTTTCGCTGGGTGTAGCTGGTTCAGTTCATTACTGCTTTATTGGAATTGATTTGGTTCATCTCATTGTTGAAGATGGCCACGTCCATCAGAATTGATCATCATATAATATTGTTGTTGAAGTATACAACGATCTCTTGGTCCTGCTCATTTCACTCAGCATCAGTTCATATAAGGAGGACACATCTTTTGAGCAAAATTTTGAAAAAAGAAAGATAATAATGGATAAACCAAGTGAGAATGGTATGTGTGAGGTCAGCTCAGTCTTGGAAACATTTGGTTCAATATTTGTGTGAATAATGAATACAATGAAGTATTTACCTGCATTTGAAGTTACATATAAAATATGAATCATTGGTTCTATCACTGCTTAAATATGCAATTCAAATTCAAATAATGTTACCAATTCATAGGATCAGTATATAAAATGCAAGTAGATATATATTTGGTAGTGATAAGAAGTAGTGTGGCCATAACTTTACATTTTTCATCTTTTTAAAAAAATCATCTGAAACTTATGAAAGAAAAGTTCCATATCAAAGATTGTTAAGATGAATGTAGTGATCTCCAAAACAATTTCAGCATCTTCTACCATCAGCTGAAAAGTGGAAGAATTTCTACCTTTTTCATTTCATCCTTTGACTTCAACATAGATTTAGTGAAAATCATAAGCCCAAATGTGGATTTAATTCAAATTTTATACTGCGATTGGTAAGCAGCTGAATTTCTGCTCACCAGTAAAAGTAAAATCCACTTGCTTGTGTTCATCTTCTCTCTCTTAATAGTAAGGTTCTATCTTAGATCAGTGATCTTGTCTTTTTTCTAACTTCCCAAAGAGCTTAGTCATAGTAGGTATTCAGTAAATTAACTTCTTTATCTCATAAGATTAGCCTTAATTCTTGATTTCCCTCCTGATATTTCTCCTAACTTCATGGATAAAGGTAACTAGACAAAGATACAAACCATAAATAGAATATTAATTATAATGTCTCTGATAAATAGAAAATCTAAGAATAGAGATAAATGTTTTCAATCAACCATTCAACATTATTAAGCTCCTACTATGTGCCAGATACTGTTTTTAGCACTGAGGATACAAAAGGAGGCAAAAGATAGCCTCTGTTCTCAAGAAGCTTACAGTGTAATGGAGAAGACAACAGACAAAATAGATACAAAACAAGTTATATGCCAAATAAATTGGATACAATTAAAAGAGGAAAGACCCTAGAATTAAGAGGAGTTGACATGGGATTTTTGTTGGAACTTAACAGGAGGTCAGCAAAATTGTTAGCAGGTGAAGTAGATAAGGGAGTGAGCTTTGTAAGTATGGAGAACAGCTGGAGAAAATACTAAAAAAAAGATCTAAGAGATAGATTATCTTTTTCTTGGAACAGCCAGGAGGTCAATGTCCCTGGAGTTTATTGAGACCTGCACTTTAGAAAAATCACTTTAGTGACTAAATAGAGGATATTTTGTAGTGGAGGGAGACTTGAAGTAGGTAGACCCACTAGCTGGCTATTGTAGTAGTTCACTTTAGTATTGGCAGTGTCAGAAAAAGAGAAGGAGGTATATTCAAGAGATTATTGCAAAAGTGAAATCAAAGGTTTTGGCAACAGATTGTATATAGGGGTAAAATAGTGAGGATTTGAGGTTGACTCCTAGATTGTTAAATCTAAGGACTGAGAAGATAATGTTTCCATCTACAATTATAGAAAAGGAATGGTAGCAGGAGGGGAGGATTTAGGAGGAAAGATAATATATTTAGTTTGGGGCATGTTGAGTTTAAATGTATGGAAGGCAGGCAAGGAAATCAGAAGTTGGCAGAGAGATTAGAGCAGGATACATTGATTCGTGATTAAAAATAGTAATTAAAGCCATAGAAGCTGATGAGATCACCAAGTAAAAATGTGTACAAGAAGAGAAGAGAACCCAGGACAGAACCCTGAGGGGATATCTACAATTAGAGGACATGATCTGGGATGAGGATCCAGCAAAGGAAATAGAGAAAAAGCAGTCAGATTGGTAGTAGGAAAACTAGGAGAGACTAGGGTCCTGAAAATGTAGAGAAAAAAGAATCAATGAGAAGGTGGTGATCCTCAGTGACAAAGGCTAGAGAGGTCAAGGAGAATGAGGACTGGGAAAAGATCATTGGATTTTCAAAGATGCAATCATTGATAGCTTTGGAGGAAGCAGTTACGGTGGAATGATAAAATCAGAAGCCAGACTGTAAGGGGCTAAGAAAGGAGCTGGAGACATTTATTATGGGTGGCCTTTTCAAGGAGTTTAGCCACAAAGAGCAAAAGAAATATAGGATAATAGTTAGCTAAGATTTAAGAATAAAGTGAGTATTAGCTATAAAAAATACTACATTGCCTTATCAAACACTCAGTATTGGGGACAGTCATTGGAACAAGATCTTCAGAATGGATCATTCAAATCAGACCATAAACCACCACCACCCTTCACATACCTCCATAGACTACACTTCAATCAAACACATAACACACTGCCAAAAACAAAGAAGTTCAAAAAGTTGCAATTTTGAAGTTTTTTTCTGAAATATTTAAATACAATTTAAAATCTTTATTCATAGTTGCAGTTTACTAAAGAACACATTATTTCTCTTGCTTTGTATACAGAAATAAACAAAAGTAGGCCATTTTGTTTATTTCAAATCTTAAAATAGCAGCAAATTTAAATGTTTGTTCAATAAAAGAACAAAATGTTATATCCAAGATTGTAAGATTTTACTAGAAAGTTTGGAAAGTTTGGGAACAGGTTTTGATTCCTAAAGCCTTGTCTGAATTACTTCATTCCTCTATATTCCTGTGTTTGAGGTCTGTTCATCAGAAATATTTATTAAACATCTACTGTGTGCTCAGGACAGTGCTTAGCAAAGTACTAGCTATTCTAGGACTCTGTATATATCTAAATTCTCTGGTAAGGCTACCATAAGTTGTTTGGTTTCCTTTTGGTAGAGGTTTCTGTGGTGTTTGTTGTTGAATGAAAAGTCAGTTTTTGTAAGTCTCACAATTCTAGCATTTAATTTTATTTCCAAAACCCATCTAAATGGGTAAGGAATGATTTTTGCTTTGACTAGCAAGATTTCTTAGGGCATTTCTTGAAATGTGAAACAAAATCTTTATGTATTAGCTAATAAGGCATTTTTCTGTATTACAAAAAATGTACTCTGATGGTCCTACATTTATTCTATAAGATTAAAATTTAACTCAGAAAAATCCAGTTCAGCAAAGAGAAGTCTACTGTGTCCATAATCCTATGACAAACATAATCCAATAATACCATCAATTTATATGGTATACCATATTTGACAAGGTATTATCATATATACTATTTCATTTTAATTATTTTACAATACTGGGAAAGGATACCATAAGTGTTATTAACCTCTTTTGGCAGAGATAAGATTTCATAATATATAAAATTCAATACCAGTTTTTTAAAACTTTAAGAAAGAGGTCAGGAAAAAAAAAAACATATCATCTGTCACAAATTGGCAGGCTATTGAGGAAACTAAAGTATCTCCTACCTCAATACTTTCTAGTATCCTCAAAATCTATTCTCTTCCTTTACTATAATCACAAAAGAAGTAGCCTTATTCTTTTCCAAGTGAGGCAGAGCTATGTAGTACCATCAGCTCACCTCTGTAAAGAGCTAAACAAAACCTTAGTAGGCATCTAGCCCAGCTCCCTTATTTACATATGAGGATATTGAAGTCAAAGAGGTAATGTGATTTTTTTGCAGTTACACATATAAGTAGCCTACATAGTTAAGCAACTTGCCAAGAATTGTACATCTAGAGAGAAGCAAACCAGAGATTTGCATCCAATTTTTCCAACTGAAAGTGGCAGAACTATAATTTGAACTGCTGTCCTCTGACTCAATCCAAAATTAAGTGCTTTACATTTTAAAATGCTACATATGAATTAGGAAAATAATGTCATGAAAGCTAAAGAAAAAGAGGCTATCTTAGAAGAGGGGGCAAGCAATAGAATCAAAAGTCATAGTAAAAACAAAAATGTTCAGGACTGAAAAAAGAGCAGGAAATGTAGCAGGAGCCAAGGAAATTGGAAGGATGATGGCACTACTAACAAAAGTATCATAAGGTATGCTATCTTGGAAATCTGAGGTGTTTCTGAGTTATTCTTTCTAAAAAAATATATCAAATTGATTGTTTTGCCTGGATTAGCCAATCTATTAGTTTACCATTTGAGGAAACAACTATTTTGATTTTTTTTACTGTAGTATAAAAGAAAAAACACTATATCAGAAGGTGGAAAACCTAAATATGTTTCTTCAGTTTTCCATTAATAGTTGTCATATTCTGGTCAAGCTAATTGATGAGTTGAGACTATTCTACTTACTACCTATATGACATTGATCAAAACACTTAATGCTTTGGGATCTCAGTTTCCATATCTGTAAAGTGATGGGATTATTTTGATGTCTCCATCTTTTTATCTTATACTTCTCAAGTTGAGGGAAAACATGCTCTTTACCATAAAACTCTTGCTATATTTCATAGTCTTTTCTCAGTTCTCAACTTTCTTGTCCTTCTCATGTCCCTCTACATATAAGTTAAATAAAGTAATAGTATACAGCCTTGCTGTACTCTTTTTCCAATCTTAAATCAATCAGTGGTTCCATATTCAATTTTAACTTTGGTTCTTGGCCTGCATACAGGTTAACCTATAAATCAGGGATGGGGAATGTCCATCTTGTGGAGCCCACAAAATCACTTGCTAAAGCAAACACAGATGATGATGAGCTGAAACAGCTAGGTATTCAATCTCCCATTGCTTGAATTCCATAAGTTAATCATTTTATGTGGTCTGACATTGATGTTATAAATATCCAAATGGCTCTTGTCAGAAAAAAAAAAATTCCCCATCCCTGCTGTAGATGATCTGGTACTCCCATCTCTTTGAGGACTTCTCACATTTTGTTGTGATCCACACAACTCAAAAGTTGTGTAGTCCACAAAGCAGAAGTAGATGGTTTTGGGGAATTCTTTTTTTTCTCCATAGTCCAACAAACTTTGGTAATTTGGTCTCTAGTTCCTATGTCTCTTATAAAAATAGTCCACACTTCTGGTAATACTAAGTTCTCATATTGCTAAAGCTTAACTTAGGAAATCTTAAGCATAATCTGGTTGGTATGAAAAATGAATATGATTGGTAATTTGAACATTCCTTGGTATTACTCTTCTTTAAGACTGGAAAGACTGGGAAAACTTATCATTTCTAATCCAGTGGGTCACTATTGTATTTTCCAAATTCGCTGACATTTGCATGCAGTCCTTTAACTGCATCATCTTTTAGTTTTAAAAATTAAGTTTTTATTCCTGGTATTCCATCACTTCTACTAGCTTTGTTGTTAGCAATACTTCCTAAGACTCACTTGACTTCATTCTTTAGAATGTCTGATTCTAGATCAGTGGCTATATCATCATGGTTACTGATAATGTTAATATCTTTGTTATATAGTTCTTTTGTTTGTAATACTCATGATGGAGAATGCATCCACATTCAGAGAAAGAACTATGACAATTGAATACAAATTGAAGCGTAGTATTTTTACTTTGGGAGTGTATGTGGCTTTTCACTTTTATTCTGTTTCTTGCTTCACAACATGACTAATGTGGAAATGTTTCCATGATTGCATTTGTATAACCAATATCAGATTGCTAGTGTTATCTTGGGATGTGGAAAGGGAAGGGAGAAAGAGACAAAAAATTTAAACGCAAAATTTTATAAAAAGTAATGTTAAAACTATCTCTACATGTAATTGGTAAAAATGTTTACCCAAAAAAAGTGTTTTGTAATTGTGTTCATTTAATTCTTTTGTGTATCCTAATAGGGAAACAAATATTTTATACTCTCTGTAGTTTGTTTAAAATGTAGTTTCCTTTTCTCTCTCTTCTTGTTGTATTTTATTGGTAATATACAGAAATACTAATGACTGCAACTTTGCCCAAGTTGTTACTTTAGTTTCTTAACTGATACTCTAGAGCTCATACCATGTTCAAAAAAATGAAGTTTTGTTTCTTCTTTCACTAATCTTGTTTTTTAATTTATTTTTCATGTATTACTGCTCTAACTAGCTTTTTATGAACTAAGCTGGTTAGTAATTGAGATAGTAGACCATCACTCCTTTGTCTAAATCTTTATTTATTTTTAATTTATGGAATTAAGTATTTCTATTACATAGTATTAAAAATTGCATAGGAAACTGCAAATCTATTAAATACAACTTGCTAATCCTTTTAAATATATAACAATCATATAAATTTTCCCTTCTTCCCTGCCCTAGCTACCACCATACATAAATATATTTATATATAAAATCATTCTATACATACTTCTATTTGTCATTTCTTTCTCTGGATGCAGATAATGTCTTCCTTCATGTCTCCTTTTGTAATTAATTTGGATATTTAAAATAAGTGATAATGTCGGGTCTTGGTTTTAGGTAGAATTAGATAGATTTATCATTTTAAAGAAAGCTCCCTTGGGTTTTTGTTTTGTTCTTTTTTTAAGTATGACTGGGTGGTGTATATTGTCAAAAAGTTTTTCTACATCTTTTGCTATAATCATATTCTTTGTTCATTTTGTTATTACTAAGATCAATTTTGTTATTACTAAGATCAATTATTTTTATAGTTTTACTAATATTGAACAAACCTTGAATTCCTGGTATAAATTCAGATATATTATAGTGTATAATCTTTGTGGCATATTACTATAGTTTCCTTGCTAATGTTGATTTAAAAATTTTTAAACTGTGCATTAGGAATATTGGTCAACAATACTTTCTCTTTGACTCTCGCTAGTCTAGTTTTCAAGACCATGTTTGTGTTATAAAAGGAATTTCTTAGGACACCTTTTTGTAGTAATTTCATAGTGTTTATGTAGTGTTAGAATTAATTTTTCTTTAGATGTTTGGTAGAATTTATGAATCCATCAATTTCTACTATCTTTTTCTTTGAAAGTTCCATTATGGCTTGTTCAATTTCCTTTCTTAAGATAGATTTATATAAGCTCTCTATTTCCTATTTTCTGTTCGGTTCACCTGGACAATTTATACTTTTTTATAAATATTTTTATCCATTTTATTTAGATGGTCAGTCTTATTGACAAGTAATTGGGTAAGATAGTCCTTAGTCATTGCTTTTATTTCTTCATTGGTTTTGAATTCACTTTTTCATTTTTTTTGCTGGTAATTTTGTTTTGTTTTGTTTTTTCATTTTTTAAAAATCAAATTGGTTTAATGGCTGATTTATTTTACTGAGTTTTTTTTTTAATCATCTCCTGTGAATTTTTTTCCTTTGTCTTTTTAATTTCTTTTTTTATTTTCTGGACATCTTTTTTGGTTTTTAATTTGTTAATTTTTTATTACATGCATAATTCATTGATCTGATCGATTTTTTTAATTAAAGTGTTTAGGAATGTAAATATTCTCTTCAGTATTGCCTTAGCTGCACTCCTAAAATTTTGTCTTGTTGTCTCATTGTTGTCATTATCTTTAATGAAATAATTTCTTTATTTGTTCTTTGCCCCCCCTATTCTTTAGATTGTTATTTAATTTTCAATTCACTTAATTTTAAACTTTATTTCAAAAATATTTTATTAAATATTACTTTATGTTATTATGGAGCAAAAGATGCATTTAATATGTCTACTTTTAGGTAATTGTGAGGTTTTTAATACCTTAATATATGATTGATATTTGTGAAATTAATTTCTTATGTTTGACTGAGAAATAAGTATGCACCTTTCTATTCCCAATTCTCATTCGAGATCTCTATAAGTCTGACATATGTTAACTTATTAAAAATTGTATTCAATTTCCTCATTTATGTTATATTTATTTTTGTTAAATTTATAAAGATCTGAGAGGAGGAAATAAGGTCTCCTCTATTATAATTTTACTTTCTATTTTTCCTGTAATTTATGTTCCTTTAAGAATTTAGATTTCGTGCCTTTTGTTGTTGCATATTAGTATTGTTATGTATTTATGAGCTATGATCCTTTTTAGAAAAAATGTAGTTTTCTACTTTATTTCTTTAAATTAGATTTGTTTTTGCTGTTATTTCTGGGATTATGATGGTAATCCTTGTCTTTATATTTCAATTGAAGCATAAAGGAATCTGGTTCAGTTTTGTTTCATATTTGTTTCTTTTTAAACAAAATACTGTTAGATTTCAGTTTCTAATCCATTTTGCTATATACATACTTCTATTTTATGTTGAATTTGTTCTATTCACACTCACAGTATGATTGCTAATTTTGCGTTTCCTTCTATCATATTCTTGAATACTTGCTTTTTTTCCCTCCATTCCTTCTAATTTTTTGCTTCTAACTTGTTCTTTCCTTAGTCTACCCTCCCTTGTAGTCCTACTCTTTCCCCTAATGCTTTTCCCAACTGTGTGTATATATATGATTTTCCCTCTTTTGACAGTTCAGATGAGAATAAGTTTGTGTCACCTTGTTATATAGACTCATTGTTATATAGACTTCTACTTTTGAATTCCATTTTTCTGAGATAACTTTCCCCATTCTTCCTCTCCCACCCCTTTGCCAGTTTATTCTTCTTTCACCTTTCCATTAAGATCATGAAAACACAATAGAATCATTCCTAGACACCTTGTCTAATTAGATTCCTAGTCTGATTCTGACTTCTTAGAATTAATTGAGTTCTGAGGAAACCCATGTATTACCTTCTCATATAAAAATATAAATAGTTTAATTTTATTTATTTCCTTATGATAAAATGCTTTTGTTTGCCTTTTTATGCTTCACTTGACTATTATGTTTACATGTCAACTTTCCTTTTCAGTTCTTTTTTTTTTCATCTGTAATTCTTGAAAGCCCTCTATTTCATTAAAATTCTATTCCCCTCTCCTCATGTGTTTTCCTGCATGAGGTTTTCTTGGTCTAGCTCTTTTATCTCCTACAATATCATTTTCCAAGCTCTCTACCTCTTTAAATTAGTTACTGCTAAATCGTGTGTGATCCTAATTATGGACCCTTGATACTGGTCAGATTTGTGTTTTAAGAAGAACATTTTGATAGCTAAGGGGAGGATGAATTAAAGTAAGGAAAAAAATACTGAAGGCTACTGAAACAGCTCAGGTATGATATACTAAACATTGATGATCAAGCTTTTACTTGAAGTGCTCCAGTGAAAGGGAACTTTCTAGGAGGCTAGATTACTTATTCTACAGTGACAATTACAGTTGTTAGGGAGTTTTTTCTTATGTCAAACCTAAATCTGCATCTGTTCAATTTCTATCTAGGGCTACTATTTTTTCCTCTCTTCCCTTTCTTTGAGAACAGTAGAACAAATGTAATTGTTTTTCTATATTAAACTTCTTCAGAAATTTGGAGATACTATGATTCCCGTTAATGTTTAGTATATCATACCTGAGCTGTTTCAGTAGCCTTCTGTATTTTTTTCCTTACTTTAATTCATCCTCCCCTTAGCTATCAAAATGTTCTTCTTAAAACACAAATCTGACCACGTCACTGACTTATTCAACAAACTCCAATGGCTCTTTATAATTTCCAATATCAAATATAATATATTCTGTTTGACTTTTACAGCCATTCATGACTTGCCCCTATCCCCATCCTTTCCAGTCTTATTCTTATTCCTTTCCAGGTAGTCTATAATCCACTGACTGATTTCCTTGATGTTCTGCCATCTTCCTTTCTATCTCCTTACTCCATGGCATTTTCATTGGCTGTCCCCCTTGCCTTAACCTCATCTCCCTCTCCTGACTTTCCTCATTTGCTTCAAGTCTTAGATAAAATCACACGTGTAAGAAGTCTTTCCTGATTCCCATTTAGTGCCTTCCCTCTGAAATTATCTTCAATTCATTATATATATATGTATATATATATATTTATATATGGATTTTACACATTTGTTTATATATTATCTCCTCTACTAGACTATGAATTCCTTGAGATCAGAGACTATTTTTGCCTGTTTGTATCCCCAGTGGTTGGCAGAGTATGTAGCACATTGCTATTGTTCAGTCTTCCCATTGTGTTTAATTCTGTAATCTTGTGAACCCAGCGCAACAATGCTATTCATGGAGCTTTCTTGGCAAAGAAACTGGAGTGGTTTGCCATTTCTTTCTACAGCAGATTAAAGCAAACAGATTAAGTGACTTGCCCAGGGTCACACAGCTAGTATCTGAGACTAGATTTGAACTTAGCTCTTCCTGTCTTCAGTCCCAGGGTTTTATCCACTGAACTACTGAGCTTACCTCCATGTAGCACATAGTAGGTGCTCAATAAATACTTGTTTACTGGTTCTTGGCTTTATTTTAAAAGTATTCCTTTTCTATATCAGTTGAATCTTATCATCTTTTAGATTCTTCCAACACTGAAGTTCTGTGATTTGTGTGTGACATCTGAATATATACATGTTAGTGGATAGTGACATTATTCTTAGGATGGTTAATGCACACATAAATAGAAAGAAAAAATTGTAATCATATATAATGAGACATTAGGGCTCAGGGGACTGAGGTGCCTCTTGCCACCAAGGGGATCCAACTGTGGATTCACAAGGACTAGGTTAAATCCTCCAAAGGAAGAAGATTGATCTTTCAAACTTTCTGGCTCATGTTATACCTCTATCTTCAAAGGCCACTATTGAGGGGAGGGGAACAGAAAGAATTATTTCTCCTTCCTTAAAGCCAATTAAGTGTGTGAATCTTTCTGCTCAGTTACTAGTCATCTTTGACACTGAACTTTAGGGATGGTCTATAGAGACCAGTCAGGAGCATCAGTTCATACATATATTTTGGCAAGGGGCCTTGAGGGGAATACAGGACCCATCATCACAGATACTTCCAGCCCAGCAGATCATATATCCTTACCTGATTATCCTGATTACAGGAGTAATATTATTTGGAGCTCATTGAAGTCAATAGTTCCCATGCATTATTATTTCAGTGATGTTGGGCAGAGAAAACATATTTGAAGAAAAATGTTCAGGGGTCAATTTGTAACTTTTTTAAGATATGATTTTAGAAATGCTTGGTCTAATTTATGTTGTTTGAAGGAATTCAATCCTACATGAAATTCACTGGATAATTATTATAAACATGAATTATGCTGTAATACATATTCCTATAATGACAATGATAATTTAAGCAATGAGTATGTTTTTCAGTAATATTTAATTTTAGTGCTTTCTGATCATCATTTTCCTAAAAATATTTTCATACTGTATAAATGTTACCTGTTATCATTACTAATAATTATGACCCTTGTTTTTCTAATAAATCATACTCTATTATTTATTTGGCAAAAGAAAATTCCTTCATAGCTATTATAGTATGTTAGTCAAGTTGTTTATTCTTTGAAACAGTGATAGAATTTTAATTGCTCCTTTGGTACCTTTAAAGTCTCTTGTGTTGTGCTTAGCCTGTATGGTGCCAGACCTGCTCCTAGTAGAATTTCTATCAGGGGATGAAAAAAGTTTCCATAATACATAAGGGGTGCAAAATGGCATCAAGTAGTGGAAAGAGCTCTTAAATAGGAATCAGAAGACCTAGAATCTTTATCAATCTTGCCATCTTCTTGAACAAGTTGCATCAAGTTCAACATTAGGTTATCAACCTTGAACAAGTTACTTAGCCCCTTCAGCCTTAGTTTTTTTTCATTTCTAAAACTGGTAATAATTTCTCTTCTATTTCACGTCTATAAGGGTCAAATAAGATAATATATGATAAAAAAATTCTAAAATTGTATGATACTGTTTAAATATAAATTATTATGATATTAGTAGTTTAAGTAGTCTTTTCATGACCATTTTCTAGAAATTATGTTTTATTTATGAGATTCTTGGGTGATTTTTTTCTTCAATTTATACTTAACATTTCTTTACCAACCTGTTCCACCCTCTAAAACTTTGGAATAATATGTTACAAAATGAAAACTTCTAGATCACTTGTAAATTGGTTCTGAGCATTGAATTATTCCTACAAATAGTATTTTATAAGGGAAGTGCTAATGAGGTGGATGATATTTATGTAATAAAGAAACATGAACAAGGAAATGTGGTTCACCAGGGTCATTGTAAAAGTGTGTGCTGTTTCTGTCAGTAAAACAAAAAGTAAAGGAAATTGGCAGGAACTTCTGCTTTGCAAAAAGGGATATTATGATCCTTATACAATTCCTTCCTTGACCCACAAAATGGGAATACAATTTATATTGAAGTTCAGAATCTCCATGCAAAACAAAACTCTGAGAAGGGAAAAGGCTGTTGTTGTTTGTTTTTTTTTTTTTTTTTTTTGAAACATGCCAGAAAATTAATGGTAAAAGCAGAGGCAGGCCCTTCACAGCCTGTCGTATATCGCGCACCCACTTGGGGGAAGGGAAGAAGGGGGGGGTTCTTCTCTTTGTGCTTCTATAAACTAAAAGAGGAGCCAAAGCAAGCTGTCACTATTAATAGTACAAGAGCTGTGGTGTAGAACCAAAATGGGTGGAGGGTCACATGGGTCAGGCCAAATCAAAGGGAGGAGTCCAGCAATATAGTGCCCAGGGGAAAGGGTCTATAATAGAAATAAAGTTTTAGGTATAAGAGAAACAAAACAAACAATGCAGATTGGAAGTAATTATATAATGATCTGCAAGTTATAATGCCAAAAGATTTTGCATCTTCTACAGAGAAGTAACTAGTTCACTTTTGAAATCTATGGGATTAACTTTTTTACTTTATATGACATCATCAGATTGTAAAATCAATAGATTATATACCACCACAAAGAGAGATTTTTAAATTCTCTGAAAAATATATTTGGATTTTAAAATTTTTTTATTGATATTATTTGTTTTTATATCAACTTCATATCCAAAAATATCCTTTCCTCTGTTCTGCCCAGAGAACCATACAAAGAATTTTAAAAAGAGGGGCAGCTAGTTGGTGCAGTGGATCGAGCACCAGTCCTGAATTCAGGAGGACCTGAATTCAAATGTGACCTCAGACACTCAATGCTTTCCAGCTGTGTGACCCTGGGCAAGTCACTTAACCCCAATTGCCTCAGGGAAAAAAATTAAAGAAGAAATAGAAGAAGCATTTCCATAAAATTAATCAATATATCAACCTCATCTAAATGTATATGCAATGTTGTGTAAGTGTAGTCCCTCATCTTAGCAAAGAAGGATGCCAAGTACATTTTTTCATCTCTTCTTCAGGGCAAAATCTTCTGTCCCCCCCATTCCTCCTTTCTCCTTTTCCCCCCACTCCCTATTTCCTTCCTTCCTTCCCTTCCCCTCCTTCTATTCCTTTCTCTGCCTCTCTGTCTCTTTCTCTTTTCCTTCCCCACATATGTATATATGTGTGTTACTCAGTTGGGGACTTTTGTTATAATTATTTATATTGTTGTATATATAATTGTTTTTTTTCCCTAGTTCAGTTCATGTAACTCTTTGTATCAGTTCATATAACAGCTCATTTTGCCTGTATTCTTCATATTCATCATTTCTTATAACACTAATAATATTCCATAATGCTCATATAGCATAATTTGTTTTAGCTTAATTGGAATGGCTAATTCTCTGCTTCAAATGAAAATCTAGTAGTTTCCATATCTTTGCAGCTATATATGGTACCAAAACATGAGGTTTTTAAAAAAAATGTTTATTGGTACTTTTTGTGGTCTCATCATTTACATTTCACATCTTCTACTCCCTCCCAGAAAGCCATCCTATAATTAAAAAAAAAAACTTTAAAAACTAGTTTAGCAAAACCATCTCACATATCAAAAAAGTCGGAAATGATACCCATAGTTCCATCCCTTGCTATCTACAGAGAAAAAAAGGGGATGCCATCTCACAATTCTCTTTTGGAATACCAAGTAAGATTATCCACAGCTTTTTTGTTGTTATCTTCATTGTATTTTTAAATCACTTAGTTTTTAATTGTTATTATCTTTATTTATTTACATTTTGTACATTATTTTTTCCTAGTTCCTAATTTTCCTAGTACATAGGTTTTCCTAGTTGACTTCATTTGGCACCAGTTCATTTTTCCCATGCTTCTCTGTATTCTTCACATACATAATTTTTACAGCACATTGATATCCCATTTCACCCATGTACCATAATTTTTTATCTATTTCATTTCCGACTCTTTGCATCTGTAAAAAAATTGCTAAAACTCTGGCTTTTTAATAACTGCAACTTGATAATTTTGTTATCCATAATGTGAGGGGGAAAAATGGTACATTTTTTTGACTAAAGAAAATAGATTTCTCAAGTTAACTGAGGATAATTATTGTACTTCAGGATATTAACTTTTCAGTGAATAGGGCTACTCATGATTGTATACATTTCAGTATATTCCATCCAGACCAGGATCACAAAACCATACATCAGTATTTATGTGGGATGCAAATTGACTTTTTAAAAAGTATTAACATTATCTAGGTTTTATTGTATTTTTATTAATTTCATTAAATATTTTCAAACTACATTTTAATCTTGTTCGGATTCTGTTTGGGAGTGTTGTGGCTAGGATTTGACACTTCTGCACCAGACTGTACTACTTCTACACACTTTGTATATATTATATGTATATATTTGTAAAAATGTAAATTACTGGACAGCAAAGATTTTTTGCTTAATTACAGTGCCTGACACATAGTAAATATTTTTAAAAAATTTACTTATTCCTTTGCCAATCTGTTTTATTTATATATTTATATTTATCTATATTTTGTTTTTATTTATTTATATGTCTATATTTATGTATATTTTATATAACATATATTTATATAAATTGATATTTGTAAATGTAGTTATAGTAATAAAAATAATAGCTAGCATTTACACAGTACTTTATAAATATTATCTAATTTGGTTTGCACAAATACCATAAGAAGTAGATATTATTATTATTATTATTATTATTATTATTATTATTTTGGATGATATGGATGAAGAAACCAAGGCAGACAGTTTAAGTGACTTGCCCAGGTTCACTAAGGTAAAATTTGAATTCTGATCTTTCTGATTTCAAGTACAGAACTTTACCCCTTGCATCACCTAGCTGCCTCAAATATTTATGTGGAATAAGACGAATATTTATAAGCACATGTATTTCATGCAAGTATAAAAGCCAATAAACCTGTTTTTAAAAACCTAAATGTCCTGAAGTCAGGAGGACCTGAGTTCAAATTTGGCCTCAGACACCTAACACTTCTTAGCTGTGTGACCTTGGGCAACTCGCTTAATCCCAATTGCCTCAGCAAAAACTAAAAAAAAAAATCTAGATGTGCCTTGATACAAAATAATACCAAAGGTTTTATATATTTCTCAGTATTTTCTCTATTTAAATATTTTGTCTCAAATCCTATTGTTCCTAAGACATTGGATAGCATAGAAAATTGCTGGGGGGTTTTCTTTATTCTTTATAATATGGGTATGGTTTGAGATTTATTTTATATGGTGGTAGACTGGGAAAGGGTGATAAGATGAGAGTTATGATTCCACTGTTATAGGGAATTCAAGATAAAAAATATATATACTTTCTCTAATAGAGTTCATACCTCATATTCAAAATATAATTATCTAGGGTGCTGAAGTTAATTGGATTGTCCAGAGTCACAAAACCAAAATGTGTCAAAGCCAGGGCTTAAAGAACCCCAATCTTCCTTAGTTTTATGGACAACTGTCTACTCAATCCACTACAATGCTTTCACCATGAATTAGAGGAATAATACAAATGTGAATTGTGTTATTGAGACAAAAATAGGTTTTTGACATTTTACTCTTTTTTGGTTTTGAGATATTTATTTGGAAATGCTATTTCCAAAGCCTTTTAGAGATATTCATTGTTAATGATTAGCAATGATGTTTAAATTAATTTTATAGATTTAATATAGTACAATCAAACTATTGGAAGAAGGAAACTTTGAAAGGAGAAAAATTATAAAATACATTTGGAGGAACAAAAGGCCTCACATTTCAAGGAAAATAAGGAAACAAAGACTGAAGTACATTGACTTATTATAATTAAAACAATGTTGTGGAACAATTGTTCAATTTGATTATTAAAATTTAAAAAGAAAAAGACACAGTGTGTTCAGTAAGTTCAAGAATGGGAACTTCCAAAATAGTAAGGTCACAGTATTTTTTTTTTTTTTTTTTTTTTTTGAGGCTGGGGTTAAGTGACTTGCCCAGGGTCACACAGCTAGGAAGTGTTAAGTGTCTGAGACCAAATTTGAACTCAGGTCCTCCTGAATTCAGGGCTGGTGCTCTATCCACTGCGCCACCTAGCTGCCCCAATACTAAGGAAAGGACTCTGTATTTGAAAAGAACTCCTGGGAAAACTCAAAATTATTTTGGCAGAGAATTGATTTAGATAACCACCTTGTACAGTATATCAGTATAAACTTCAAAGGAGTAGATAACCTAAATACAGGGTGTCCCAAAATTTTTAGTCCAGTTTTAATCTCTCATAGCTTGAAAGTTTACATAAAAGATTATCACATTTTTAAAAAATTGAGAGGCAGGGGCAGTTAGATGGAACAATGAATAGAGCAGCTATCCTGGAGTCATGAAGACTTGAGTTCAAATCCAGCCTCAGACACTTAGCGAGCTGTCGTCTCCAGAAGCTGCTGGATTGCTCTCTGGGAAGAGATCTGCTGTGTCTACTCAAATCTCTCAGACAGATTCTTCTTCCTGTAGTGAACCGTTGTCTCCAGGCAGTTGCTTGTTAGGATTACTAAGTGAGAACTGAGGTTGTCTGGATAGTGACAAGGTGAGAATTCAGGTTTTCTGGACAATTACAAGGTGAGAACTCAGGTTGACTTGATAGAGGGGGCAAGCTCATTGGCTGGGGTGGTTCTTCCCAGAAGCCCTTGCATTATCCCACGCCCATTCTCTGGGAGGATAAAAGACACAATATTGGGCCTGGAGAGCAGATCGGCCTGGAGAAGGATAAGAGCTGGAGGAGATTCAGAGCCAGGATTCAAGAAGGAAGACTCTGAATTGCATCAGGCTTGACAGGGCTCTCTGCAGGAAGGGAAGTCACTTCTTTGGACAAGAGTTAACAGCAACTGCCTGGAGACAATGGTTCATTACAGGAAGAAGAATCTGTCGGAGAGATTTGAGTAGAAGACACAGCAGATCTCTTCCCAGAGAGCGATCCAGCAGCTTCTAGAGACGACAGCTCACTACAATTGGCGCCCAACGTGGGGCTCGAACCCACGACCCTGAGATTAAGAGTCTCATGCTCTACCGACTGAGCTAGCCGGGCCTTCGCAATTTGGCGCCCGAACAGGGACAGACACGGTCCTGATTCCAGTGGAAAAGCCTCCCATCCAGATCTCAGTCTCTCTGACCCAGAACCGTGAGTAACGAGGAAACTTTGTTAAAGATTAAGTGAGCGTGCTAATAGATAAATAAGGAACTTAACTTGTTAAGGGCTAAACCAGGAATCTCTTATAGCTGAAATGGGGCAGATGTTAGCTATATTCAATCCCTGGACCTCAGCCGACTCAACCTCAGCCCCAGAAGCAACCTCAGCTCCATTCAGGAGTGGTACTATAGAGAGTATAATCAACATAATTGAGGAGCAGAGTTTACTTGTAACCTGGGTACAGATTGCTAAACTCTTGGCTGCATTAAGACGCACATCCCCTTGGTTCTTAGAGGAAGAAAAGATAGATGTAGATAAATGGAAGCTAGTGGGATATGAAATGAAAGAATTTCAAGCAAAAAATGGGCCTCGTTCAATTTCTGCAGAAGTATTTTATATCTACAACATAGTTCAATTAGCCTTAAACTATCAAGCAAGTTGTAGGAGAAGGAAAAGTTCTAAAAATGAACAGAGGAGGAAGTGTGAGGAAAAAAGGAAAGATCAAGATCTTTCCCTAGAGCAAGAGGATTTAAATGAGGAATTATGGTATGATTCTCTTGAAGAAGCTTCAACCCTGCCTAGAGAACAGATTATTGACAGGCCCACAACAACCCCACCTTCAGAGATGGAGGAAGAAAGAGGAGAAGAGGCAGAAACACAAACAGAATTGCCTGTGAAGAAGCCTAAGCCTATGACAAGATTAGAAAAAGCATTGGTTAAAGCTAAGAGAGAAGGACAGGATATAAGTGATTTTATACATGCATATCCTGTGATTGAAGAGATTGACTCTGTAGGTAAAAAAAGGAGAAGATATGCACCTTTAGATTTGAATAAAATTAAGGATTTGAAAAAAGGTTGTACCCTTTATGGGGCTACATCAGCTTATGTCAAAATGTTACTAGATGGTTTGTCTTATGAAGTCCTAACCCCAAATGATTGGAAATCCATAGCAAGGTCATGTCTGGAACCTGGAGAAAATTTATTATGGCTTTCAGAATTTCATGAATTATGTAAAATTCAAGTCAGATGCAATTTGGAAATAGGAGTTAACACACAATTCACTTTTGAGCACTTAGCTGGTGAAGGTCAGTATGGAGAGAATTCGGAACAGATTAATTATACCATGACAATATATGAACAAATTGCTAAGGCTGCAATAAAAGCTTGGGGTGTCCTTCCTGGACAGAAAGATCGTGGAGAGGCTTTCACTAAAATACAGCAAGGTCCCAATGAACCTTTTGCAGATTTTGTGGGACGTTTGCAAACTGCTGTCAAAAGAACTATTGGAGAAAATTCAGCTACAGAAATAATGACCAGACATCTGGCTAAGGAAAATGCCAATGAGATTTGCAAAAGAATTATATGGGGATTAGACAAAGATGCTCCTTTAGAGGAGATCATAAGACGCTGTGCGACAGTGGGAACAAATGCTTTTTACACCCAGACTATGATGAACGTGGAAAGACAGGGTCCCTCCTGGCAAGGGACTTCTAGAGAAACTCAGCGATGTTTTCAATGTGGAAAAATTGGACATCTAAGAGCTCAGTGTAGGTATGGAGATACAGTGAGAAGACAGGGTGAAAGAAGACCTAAAACCCCATGTCCAAAATGCAACAGAGGACTCCATTGGGCATCAGAGTGTAGAATAATTCAGGGAAATGGGATGAGGGGCCCAGGTCCAGGGCCCCAGGCAAAAAAGACTTGGGGCATGATGGCAGCTGATGTTACACCTAAAGAGCCTTTAGAAGGTCAGGACTCTGTTTTGATCAACCAGCAGAAAAGCAATCACATGGTAGAAAAGGATTACCTGATAAGTGAGCCAAAAGGCAATCAGATTGCAAAAATGGATTACACTTGGGGAGAATACAGGCCTTTTAAACCAACAGGGCTGTGTCCAGTACAAACAATTCCACTGTAATTGCCAAATGATGAGAAGATATTTAGAAAGTGGTAAATAGAAGGTAATTAGATAGGTTAACTGCCTGGGAGAGAGGGTTTGCTTGTATTTCTTCAGCAGGAAAAGGAATCAGATGGGTGCCAACGAGTCATATTCACCTTGTCCATCAGAGAGAGACAGAAAAAGAGAAAGACCTCAAAATAAAGGAGAAGATCTAAGAAACATCTGACACTGAAAGAGCATGGCTAATAAAAAGACTGTTAAAGAACTTTAAAACCAGCAGGAATCATTGGACTTCCTCACACAAGATGAGACTAATGGACAATGGACTTATGGACATTTATAAATTTTCAATTTATGATTATGTTATATACTTCTAGCATGTGTTATGTTACTATGTTACTATGTGCTTATGTAATTTATGTAATTATCTGTAATACTTCCCATATTGATGGATTTATGTTTCAAGGTCATGACTGTCCTATGTTCTAAATCAAAAGAAAGGGGGAGATGTTAGGATTACTAAGTGAGAACTGAGGTTGTCTGGATAGTGACAAGGTGAGAATTCAGGTTTTCTGGACAATTACAAGGTGAGAACTCAGGTTGACTTGATAGAGGGGGCAAGCTCATTGGCTGGGGTGGTTCTTCCCAGAAGCCCTTGCATTATCCCACGCCCATTCTCTGGGAGGATAAAAGACACAATATTGGGCCTGGAGAGCAGATCGGCCTGGAGAAGGATAAGAGCTGGAGGAGATTCAGAGCCAGGATTCAAGAAGGAAGACTCTGAATTGCATCAGGCTTGACAGGGCTCTCTGCAGGAAGGGAAGTCACTTCTTTGGACAAGAGTTAACAGCAACTGCCTGGAGACAATGGTTCATTACAGGAAGAAGAATCTGTCGGAGAGATTTGAGTAGAAGACACAGCAGATCTCTTCCCAGAGAGCGATCCAGCAGCTTCTAGAGACGACAGCTCACTACAGTTGCTGTTAACTCTTGTCCAGAGAAGTGACTTCCCTTCCTGCAGAGAGCCGACTTCCCTTCCTGCAGAGAGCTGCGTCAAGCCAGATGTAGTGCAGAGTCTTCTCCTTGAATCTCCTCCACTTTCTACCCAGGGTGACCCTAGACAAGTCACTTAACCCCAATTGTCTTTTCTTTTCTTTTTTTTTTTCCTTTTCTTTTTCTGAGGCTGGGGTTAAGTGACTTGCCCAGGATCACACAGCTAGGAAGTGTTAAGTGTCTGAGGCCAGATTTGAACTCGGGTCCTCCTGAATTCAGGGCTGGTGCTCTATCCACTACGCCACCTAGCTGCTCCCCCCCAATTGTCTTTTCAAAAAAAAAAAAAAAAGAAAAGATGAGGCAAAAGAAGAAATAAGAGACCATAATACCACAAAAATGGATTTATTTATACATTTAAAAAATGCAAAATCTCTTAAAATTAGTCTCTCTATTAAATTATCAAGTTGGACTAAATGGTTCCCAGAGTGCTTTCCATCTCTGACATTTTAATCATAATTTCTATATTGCATAATTTTTTACTTTTTTCAAAAGCTACATATGTTAAGGAACTCAATGGTATGATTTTTTTCATGAATTAGATAAAAAAATCATAGGGAACCAAATTTTAAGTATCTCTTTTTCATGCAAAATGGTAGTACCAGTGAAACTGAATTTGTTACTTTCAGATTGTTTAGAATATATAATATAGAATTATTCTATATTTGAATTTTAAATAACTCAAAGTTTCATTTTCTGAAAAAAAATGCAGAAAGAATTTATTGCATATAGCCCACCTTCATGGAGGAAGATCAGGATGGAGAATCACCAAGCTAGTATGGATTAGAGGCACTACTTGAAACCAGGTATTTTGACTCCAAGACAAGTTCTCTGTCCATTGCACCAGGATATCTCTTATTTCATAATATCAAGTAAGACTCTTCTTAACACAGAAGAAGCCTGCCACAGTAGAGAGAGATTGAATGTCAGGAGTCAAGAAAACCTAATTCAAAATCTTGCTTCTTGACAAAAACTAGCTGCCTAACCCTGGACATTTAATTTCCTAATTATTCCAGATGACTATCATAAATTGTCAAACAGTTGCTGATCTGCTTTGCCAGATGGAATTTCTTCACCAAGAAGTCCCAATACCTATAAATTACAGATTGAGCACAACAGCAAATATATACATATATATACATACATGTATATATACACATTGTGTATATGTTACAACAGTGAACAGAGAAGGAAAGAGCATTCCAGGAATTGGAGACAGCTGGTGAAAAGATATAGGGATGGGGAAGACAGAGTGTAATGTGTGGAAAGGGAGAGTAAATTGTAAGAAGATTAAAAAGCTTTAAAAGCTAAATGATTTTATATTCAGTCTTGAGTAATAGCTCTCTAGTATTTATCAGCTACAGGTATTTATCAAATTGGAGGAGGAGAAACATTCAGATCTGTGATTTAAGAAAATCATTTTGAGATCTGAATAAAGGACAATTTGAGTTAGAAGAATTTTAAAATGGAAAGAGCTTATTGCTACAACCCAAGAGAGAGGGCATTAATGCTGAAATGAGATGGTTGGCTAAGGGGATAAGAAAGTGATTGTATACTAGAAATTTGTGAAAATAAAAATGACAAGACACTAGATATGGCCGGTGAATGAGAGATAGGAACTGCGGATGACACTGAGGGTTGTAAACTAGTAAATATAACCCACATTCAAATACACTAGCTAAGTTGTTGGATGGGGGCTGGGAAGGATGGAGCTTAGCCTACCTTCAGTTCCATTTCTTGAATAAAATACTTTGCTTTTGCTTCTGTTTGTAACGCTGTTTTCTTTACTCTGGATTTTCTTCAGCTGCATCTTTCTCTGGACAGATTCCAAGCTTTTTCATGATCCCCGTTTGAACCTGTCTTCTTCCTTATCCAAACGACTTTTTTTCAATCTCATTTATCACAAACCAGACCTCTCCCATCCTTTATGTTTGTCATATGCCTCCTGCATTGTTAATCATTTGATTTAATGTTATAAAAACACTGCATACTTCTCAAGATATTTTCCTTAATATGTTGGAAAAGCTGAGTATCTTTTCCTAGTGTTATTTTGTAAGTCAAATATAGCTTCATACAATTGAACATGCCATGCCTTCTATAAATTTGCAAATGGACATGATTTTTCCTGTTTCTGAAATTCAGTTTCTTGTTTGGCAAGTATAACCACTGTAAAGTAGAATATTTCAACTAGGGAGATGGTGTAAGAACACTGAATTAAGAGTCAGGATGCCTTGATCTCAGCTCCCAATTTTGACATTACTAAGTTACGCAAGTTTGGGATAGTCATTTAACCTCTCTGTGCCCTCATTTCTTTGGCATTAAAAATTAGAGATTTGGACTAATACATTTCTCAAGTTCTTTTTCAACTCTAAAATTATATGATTCTTTCATTTTTTTAAAATGTTTTTGTTGACATAAAAACATAGCACTTTAAAACCACTCCATTCTTTTCTTCCATGAAAATCAAGCCCCAGAGTTCAAACATAAATTGCCCAGGCTTTGAATACAAAGCTTAAGTGCACAGTTTGCATGTATGCACATGTTTACACACCCATCATCTTTTTCTCTGGTGACGTCAATGATTGTCTATTAAGCATAAATTTTCCTTATAAACCAATGTGATGGTCAAATATATTAATGTACTTCTCCACCTTGAATTGCCCTTGACTAGTTTCAGTGGATATACAACTGGTGAATAATTCATTTAAAAGGAAACAGCTCTTTATTAATCTCTGGTTTTAATATTATATTTAATACAGGATACCACTTCTTTTATTTCAGTTACTTTTAGACAAAAAGTTGCTTTTTTTTTTTTTTTTTTTTTGTCTTTTCTTTTGCTGTGGAATTCTTTTCTCTCTTTTTTGTCACTGAATCAAAATTATACCTGAAAATCAAAGAATAATTTATGGTAAGAGAACTAAGATGGCTTATATGGAAATGTATGGATTGTTAAATGGACACTTAGGAAAATAGTATTTGAAAATAAGAAACTTATATTTTAAAATATATATTTTTATAAAATAACTTCAACTAGTGTGCTAGAATTTAGTGGTGATCCAGGAATTTAGCAGGATCCAGGACATGTGGAAATTCAAGTTTTCATTTTAATACTTTTATACTTACTTTTATATTTTATTTATCCATTCACATGTATATATATGTATACATACATATATATGTATGTGTGCATCTTCAGCTACCTTTGAAGCAATTTGCAGATGATAGAAAACCAAGAGGGAAAGCAAGTTGAAAGAGAAAATCCAGGAAGATCTTAAATTAGTGTTACTGACTAGACCACATATATGAAATTTTATAGGAACAAATGTAAAATTTAACCCTTGAGTTCAAATAGTTCATTTCACAAATATAGAAAGGTGGAGATGTGGTTAAAATTTGTTGTTCAGTATTTCAGGTCTGTCTGACTCTTTGTGACCCCCTATTTGAGATTCTCTTGACAAAGATACTGGCATTATTTATAATTTACTTTTTCCCACTTGTTTTGCAGATGAGGAAACTGAGGCAAACCATATTAAATGACTTGTTTAGGGTCACGCAGCTGCTGTGAACTAAGGTCTATCTGAACTAAGGTCTTCCTGGTATCAGGCCTGGCACTCTACCTAGGCCACCTACCTGCCCAGCTGCAAAATAGTCTTCCTGAAAATGATCAAGGAGTTTTAGTGGACTAAAAACTAAGTATCAGTCAGCAATATGGTATAGAAACCGATGCAAGATTACATTAAACTGAGCAATATAGTGTCTCAAAAGAGCGGAGGTAATAGTGTACTGTATCCTGAGGAAGGACATGGATAACTAGAGCCTATGTAGAGAAAGATGGCAGGACTAGAAAATATACTAAAAAAGGATCAGTTGGAGGAAATGGAGATGTTTAACCTAGAAAAGAGAAAACTATGGGAGATGAGGTTAGGGTGGGGAGGAGGAATATGATAGCTGTCTAAAATGGAAATTGGATTAGATATTTGCTTAACTTCAGAGTTCAGAACTAGTGGTAATGAGAGAATTTTGCAAAAAGGCAGATTTTAGCTAACATAAAAAAAATTCCCTCCAAAATTATATCTGTTTAAAAGTGGAATATCACAAAGGCAAAGTAAAAGATGGTGAGAAGGAATCAGAGACAAACAAAATAGTTCAAGATAACACTGAGAATCAGTTATCTACTTTTAAAAAGGAAAGCTGCCTGAAGCATAGATCCATGGTTTCATATACAGTTTTCTGTTCCATTTTGTATATGAAAATGGTCATTTTAGAGGCTAAGTTTCAAATGAAAACTTTTTAAATCTTTTCCCTCAAAGTAGACTAGACTACTTCTATTATCTAGTAGATTGCCTTTCACTGGAGATTTTCCAAATAATTTTCTAAATTATTTGTTGCACCTAGTGTATATTTCACTTTAGACAGCAGGGGATGAAATGACCTCTCAGATTTCTACACTACTAATCTAAATTTTACTCTTTTGGAAAAGGGAAGCATAAATCTAGCACTAACATAAAATTTCTCCCTAGAAAATGTAGTGTTCAGTTTAGAAAACTGCAAACTGACATTTAGCTCTTCTTTTTTGTTAGCTTGCCATGATTTTAAATCCATTTGGTCACTCTGATAGATTTTCCATTCTGTTTGTGTGAATGCTCCCTACTTCTCACACATGTATTGTTGTTGTTTGTCCTTTGTTCTCAAAGAGGATCATAACATGAGCAAGATGATGTCATGACATGCGAGTGAAGTGAGGGAGGGCTGTGCAAAGTCACCAGCCTCACATACACACACAATAACTTTCATACACAAAAAGGAAGAAAACACATAAATTGTAAACATGCAGTTTTTAACTTTTTTTCATTATAAGCACATTTATGGCACTTTATGATAAATAAGGCATGTATTACAATTCTATAAGCTAAATATACATGCATATATATACACACATACAGTAATATCATAAAGGGAAGGCTAAGGGAGACTTGGTTATTGTCAATTAGTAAATATAGGAACTGTTTTAAGCCTAGGACTAGTAATTAATTCTAGCTCCTCTCTACAGTACCATTAACTTGTAATATCAAGCTTATGGTAGGCCTAAGACAGGAACTAGGTCAGTTTAAAAACTGAGAAGCAGAAATTAATACCATTCTCATGTTAGTATCTTCCTGAAGATAGCCTCTGAAACAAGTACTAGAATTCTGTAAGAAGAATCACAGTTTCACATTCAGTCCTGTATTGATAAAACTTAGCAAATATAACCACAGCCTTTCTTTACCCTCTTTTAAAAAATGTTATGACCTTTTCTTTCTTTCAGGTACCTAATGTCTTTTTCTTATCTTTAGAAAAATGTGCACTCCAGACAAGATTCCTCAGTTACATAAACTTTAGTATAAATTTGTCAACAAGTATATCAGAGATATTTTATATATACTTATAACAAAAACCTAATTGTGTAATGGATAGAAGACCAGCCTTGGGATGAGATGCACCTGGATTCAATTCCTAATGCCCATTGTAAAATATCAATTTTTGATTATCATCACCATCCACTGCTTTTACTCCTATTCATGGGCAGCTGAATGAAGCAGGAAGAAACAATGAAATTGCACTATGTCCGCTATAAATTTTTATTATGTAGACTCAATTGGACCCATACTGCAGCAAAGCATCCTTTTATATCTCCCAGATCAATTCATTCTCCTATTCATCATAGTAGCTATTCTAACCCACTTGCAAACCTCCTCAAGTCTCCTCAACATCTCAACTTCACCTCTCAACTTATATTTCATGGAAAAAGTTGAGATCATCCAATTAAAAGTCCCTTTTTTCTATCCTCTTCTCATATTATTCAGACATATATTGTATCCTACTTTGCCTACGTCTCACATAAAGATTTACCAAAACAAAAACAAAAACAAAATTCCTTAACAGCCGTGATTTCAGTTCCATCTCATCTTATCTACCTGATTGACCTCTCTATTATTCTCCCTCTCTTTCTAATCTTTGGTCTCTCTTCCTATCTAGTGATTAGAGAACCTGAGATGGGCAGTGGACAAAGTGCCAGGCCTGGAGAAAGGAAGATTTATCTTCCTGAGTTCAAATCCAACCTCAGACATTTACTTGCTGTGCAACCCTGGACAAGTCATTTAAATATCCTTGCCTCAGTTTTTCATCTGTAAAATGAATTGGCGAAGGAAATGACAAGCTACTCCAGTATCTTTGCAAAGAAAACTCCAAATGAGGTCATAAAGAATCTGACATGACTAAAATTACACAACAGAATCTAGTGATTCATTTCCTGATGCTTAGAAAATACTCTTGTCTTTAAAAAATCCTTACTCAACTCCACTATCCCTTCAAGCTAACATCCTATTCCTCCAATTTTCCTCCTCTCTCCAATTCTTCTAATTCCTTCTCTCTCACTCTATACTTTGGCTTTTGATTTTTATCATTCAGCTGAAACTTCTTTCCCCAAAGCCAATAGTCATCTCTTAAGTGTCCTTCTCAATCCTTATCTTCTTCACTTCTGGAGATTATGAGACTATGGATTGCCCTCTTCTTTAATAGTCTTTTCCTCTCTAGTTTATTATGACATTGCTTTCTCTCAATTCTTGTCCTACTTATGCAACAACTATTTTGAAGTCACCTTCACTGAATCTTCTAGCACATACTCACCAACTGTAGGTGTTCCCCAGGGCTCTGTCCTGGCCCCTCATCTCTCTATGTACTCTCTTGCATTGTGATTTCATCAGCTCCCATGGGTTCAATTATGATCCCTATGCAGATGATTCCTAGATCTATATGCCAAATCTAAACTCTCTAGATCCCTAGTCCCTCATCACAAACTGTCTCTTGGACATCTAAAACTGGATGTCCTATAGGCATTTCAAATGAAACATATCCAAAACAGAACACATTGTTTTTCCCTCCAAACTCCTCTCCCTTGTAAACATTTCTATTAGTGTCAAGAGCACCACCATCCTCCCGCTTACTCAGGTTCATCTACTTTGGGCTCATTATTGACTTCTCTCTTGTAGTCATCCCTAATATACAGTCCATTACCAAATTTTATCATGTCCAGCTTCACAACATTTCACATATACATTCCCTTTCTCTATTCATAGAACTAGTAGGCACTCATCCCCTCTTGCCTCCTTATCTCTTAATCTCCTCTCTCATCAACCTTCCATTCAGCTGTCTTAGAGATTTTCCTAAAGCACAGGCCTTACCATGTCATTTCCTCTTCCCCTTCATTAAACTCCATTGGGTCCCTGTTACTTTCAAGATCCAGTGTAAAATCTTTTGTTTAATATTAAAACCTTTGACAATCTGGTCCCATCCTAATTTTACAGTCTTTTTGCCCACCTGGCACACAGGTGTTTAATAACTGACAGTTGATTGACTTTATTCCCTCCATCTAAATTACTCTTCTTTGCATAAGACTTTCCCTCTCCTTACTCCATTACTTAGCTCTGGTTGGCCCCCATACATACACACAACACACACACACACACACACACACACACACACACACACACATACACACATACACATATATACACACATGTATGTATATATACACATATACACGTGCATGTATATATGTGTATGTATATATGTATGTATATGTGTATATATATATGTATATCTTATACATTCATAATTCTTTGTATGTTGTCTTTCCTTTTGGAATGTAAGCTCATTGAGAGCAAGGACTTGTATTTGCCCTTTTTTTGCATCCAACCCCAGAACTTAGCAGATACATTCATATATATAGTATATAGTAAGCTTTGAGTATATATTTGTTGGCTGATCAGAATAAAAGAAACTACTTGATTATAAAATTAAAATCTTTGTATTTTTCAAGCATCTAGGAGCAAATGCTAAAAAGTATTTTAGGCAAAAAAATCAGAATAACTTTTTTCATCAAACTATAACCTCAGGAGTTGTTTTGTATTAGCAATCTAGGATAGATAAGAAGAATAGAAAAGTGTATTGTTATCAGGACAAATAGTGGAAAGAGAATTGCTACTTTGGGAATCTCTAGGTTCCTCCCAACCTCCCACTTATTGAAATAGTCCATTGCCAGGCTTCTGTAGTAAGAACAAGCTCAGCGGGCTCAGGATGACATCAGAAATGCTAATCTACTTCTGATACTGCAGCTACATCTTGGGTCCTCCCTTCACAGAAGTATAGATGGATATCTTGTATTTTACTACACTGACAACCTTTCAGTGCCATGCACGATGTACTAACCAAAGACTGTTACATTGTCTAGTTTTAGGGAAGTAGGACATCTCCTTGTGGTACCATCAAGGAGACATTATAATATATAAATAACATTTTAAATAAAGGCATTTATTTGAACTCAAAAGCATTCTAGAAGAACATAAACAACCTCTAAATACTTTTGCATTACTTTGTTTGCAGTGACTTGCTTTATTTGTATAACTCTGGGTCATGCAGGTATTCTATACAGTGAGAGCTCATGTTTGCATTTGCAGGCTTTTCTTCTTAACAAAGATATTTGATTTTTACTGTGAAAATTAAAAAGCAGAATCTCCACCAAATCCTCCCCAAAATACATTTTCTACAAGCCCTAATAATAAGTGGTTATGTAACCATGGAAAAAGCTTTTTTTGGAAAAAGAAAGTCAGAGAAGGCTTGAACTTTAGAACAATA
Organism: Sminthopsis crassicaudata; assembly: GCF_048593235.1. Classification (NCBI taxonomy): domain Eukaryota; kingdom Metazoa; phylum Chordata; class Mammalia; order Dasyuromorphia; family Dasyuridae; genus Sminthopsis; species Sminthopsis crassicaudata. The sequence goes on along the minus strand of NC_133617.1, from coordinate 219,383,716 downwards.
GCATTTTAAAATCAGACTCTGCTTAATGTAACTTTGAACTATTTATACTGTGCAGCGAGATAGTGCAGGTACTTGTGTTTTGTGCAATTATGTTTATGTAATCAGCTTTTTAAGGAGGATATCCATTTGAATAGTTATTTTTAGAACACAGCAGTGAGAGCAAAAGAACAGAAGTGCGTGTGTGTGTGTGTGTGTGTGTGCACGCATGTGTGTGTGTGCATGTGTGAGAGGGAGGGGGAAAAGGAGGAAGAAGAGAAAGAACAAAATTTTCAGCTGCAGTTTAAATCTGCTTTTTATATCTATTAGGGGCTTTCTCTGGCCCTATAAACTCTTCAGTACTAATTTATGACCTATGACTGTCAAGTTGATGAATGTTAAACTCTCAGAACAACCTGGCAACTATTAAGAGATTTTTAAAAAAAAATTATTTTCCATTTGATTTTTAGCAGATAATTTTAATAGGAAAAAATTTGTCCAAACAATTAGGAATTTTCACTTCTTTGTCCCATGACATTTGATTTTAAGTTTAGATTTCTTGCCAATCTTATCTCCTTATCTCTTATGAAAGCTATTATTCTTTTTTGTAAGTTGTGTGTGTATGCAGGTGGGAGAAGAGAAGATTAAGATAAATATTATCAGCTTCAATGCAATAAAAGTAGGCAGCAAAAAAATCAGAAGGAAATTTAATTATTAAGAATATTGGAGGACAGAAAATATGGGAGGAAGGGGCATATATACATATATACAGGATCTGTATATTATACATAATCATTTAATGTCTCCAAAACCTTTTCTTCTCTCCTTGCTCTTCACCTCTTCCTCCAAAGAACTTAAAGTAATTGCTTGCCATCATCTGATTCTTACAATGCCCTATTAGGAATATCGTACTTCAGTAGCTCTGTGATCTCACTAACATGGGCATTCCCTCCATGGCTACAAATCTTAATCCAACATTTGCTATTGTTCTCCATGGTCTCCATAGGGCATCCATCCAATATGTGGGGAGCTCCTTTTGAAGCTTTTTATTTTTTTTAGAACAGTAATAACCCATAAGATAGCTACTGGTTATCCACTGATTCCAAAAGGCACCCAATTCATCTCCTTTTCTTGTCATATATGTCTCTTAAAACTTTCTATTATGCCACTTTTCCCATGCAGTTCTTCACTTACTCTCACCATAAACTTCTCTGTTGCCCTTTGAGTGACATTCAGATTTAATTCTTTGACTTGTATTAAGTGATTCAGAATTATCAGATTAATTTGATACGCAAAAGAAAGTTGGTAGTCAATTGGGGAAAGATATTCATCAATTTGGGATGAACAAAGTATGATATATTAATGTAATATAGTATTGCTTAGCCAGAAAAAAAATGATTTTTAAAAAGCCAGTTTTAGACAAACCTAGGAAGACGTGTATGAACTTATAAAGAAAGATTTGAAAAGAATCTGGAGAACTGTTTTTACAGTAACAATATTGTAAAGAAAAACTACTTTGAAAATGTTAAGAACACTGATTGCTACTACAATGATCAATTATTGTCATTTGTTCAGGAAGAAGCTCAGGGTCATTAAAAGCATAACACAGTTTTCTAAATGTAATCCAGTCTGCTTTTCTTTTCCAATTCAGTTCTGTGGCAAACTTATTCATTAAAGACATCTGTCCAAGGCATATTATTAGTTCTTTGGTTGTCTTTCCAACTTAATATCATAGTCCTGTCAATTTTTCATTTTTCATTTTCTTAGTTTTTCTTGGAATGAAATGGAAAAGCATTTATTAAGTGTTTATTATGTGCCAAAAATAGAAATATAAATAGAAAATTGAATCTATTGATGCTGTCAGAGAACTAACATTTTAATTGGGAGAAAACACCTGTTGAAAAGCTTAACTATAAGACAGATGGCAAAGCCCAAGGATCTGTAAGGTAAAGTAACAGGAAAGATGACAATGCCCAGGAGTCTGGAGGGTATAACAACAGAATAATTCCTTGGGGCTCAATAGTATGGCAAACAGTAAAGCCCGTATCTTATCAGAAGGATTTTTGGTGATGATTGAAGAAGTGTAAGTATTGTCTCATCTACCTTTAGCAAAGAACCACAGAAGTCTGAATCACAAGTTCATATAGTCTGAGCAAGGGGACAGGGGAAAAGATCTCATATTTGAAGAGTTAAGCCCAACTTTTTATAGTGATCTCATTTTGTATCTGGGACTTCATTCAGTTGCCATAATTTTATCTATAAACAATAACATCTGGAGGACTTTACCATTTATAGAGAATCCCTCTTTCATCTGGAATCTGTTTAGCAAACTCCTTTTGTAAATATATATGTTTTATGCTTTATTTTGTATTAATTAAAATTATGTGGCAAAGTTATTTCTGTTCTTCATGTATGAATGGGCATGATGCTTTGTTGGAAATTTTAAGGCAATATTTTACTCTACAAATAAAATCCTTTTTTATAGTCAACAACTAATAAGCGCAGTGAGAATTTTTACTTTATAGTCCTCCCATTCAATTGTATGGCTATAAAGATTCTAGTTGGTTATTGAATATAATTTCTGAAAGCCTGCTTTTGTTACCTTTTCATACTTTAATCAAGCTTATCCTGAATCTGAATATGTTTATATGTTATTGACATAAGGATTTTATAGAGATAGAAAAGTAAGCATAAGTTATTGATATTTTCTATCGCTTTTTCTGTAATAATGTTTTTATTTTTCCAAGTATTTAGTATCCTCCTTTCTTTATGAATTTATGAATAAACAAGAATTTATTGAGTGTTTATTTTCTGCTGATTATATTTTTGAATTATTTTTTGCATTTTAAGAGTTGATCTCATTGCCCTTAAAATTATGTTGCCTCAAACACAAATCAATTTGGAATCAGGAAGGCCTTGTTTCAATAAAACTCGAAAACCTTTTTTGTGTGTGACCTCCAGCAAGTAGCTTAATATGATGCAATTAACAGACTTCTAGCTGTCTTTTGGACATCCAGTATTAAAGTAATCTGATCAAAGTTATAAGATGCTACATCAGAGCGGTGGATATGGTGAATGGAAAGAAGGAGAAATAAAGCTGAGACGTTATGAAGCTAGAAATAATAAGACTTGGGAAAGAATTAGACATTTGCAACAAAGAAGTTGAAGGTGACATCAAAACTGTGAGCATGGATGACAGAGAAGACAGTGGTGTCCTTAAGAGTAACTGGGCGGTTTGGAAGAACAATTAATTTGGCCAGAAAAGGTAGGGAAATAGTGAATTCAGGGGGGGAGATATAAAAGGGAATGAATTAGAGATTTGGATGTGGGTGGTGTGAAAAAGGTTGGGTCTGGATAAATTGATCTGAGAAGCATTTGCATAGAAATGATAATTAAACCCAAGGGAGCTAATGAGATCACCAGTAAGACAATATAGAGAGAAAAGAAGACCAGGATTGAGCCTTTGGGGAGATCCACTATTAGTGGATAATAACTGGAGAAAGAACCAACAAAGGAGACTGAAAAAATTCATAATAATAATAGGTAGAATTTACAAAGTAATTTTAGGTTTTTAAAGATCTCTATAGACAGAAAGGAAAAATAAACAAGTGTTTATTAAGTGCTTACTATGTGCCAGGCACTATATTAAAAATTTTACAAATATTATCTCATTTTATCCTTACAACAACCCTGAAAGATAGGTGTTATTATCACTATTTTATGGAAGAGAATACTGAGGCAGAGAGGTTAAATGATATGCTCGTGGTCATACAAGTTGCAAATATCTGAAGGAGAATTTGAAATGAAATCTTTCTAATTCTAAGTCCTGTATTTTATCCACTGTGTCATACAGAAACAGTCAGACAGAAGAAGGAAAATAAGAAAGGAGTGTCACAAAAACCTAGAGAGGAGTTTTCCCTCAGACTTCATAGCAATTTGTTTTGCAGTTCTTATACATTTATCATGTAATATGTTGTATAATAATTATCTGCATTTGAGTGGTGTCATATGACCCTACTAAATAATTAGCTTTATAGCAGAATGAACTATCTTATCTAAACTTTTTTTTCTACCTAACATAAATCCCAGTGTTCTGAATTTCACTAGCCAATATTTGTTTAATTATGTAGAAATTCAGAGTCAGAAGAGAAGTTTAGAACACAGGTAATAAGAGGACTGTCAGAATTCAGAAACAAAAACTCCCAGTATAGCTTAAATGGGTTAAAATGTAATTTGGAAATATTTAATGAAATAAAAACACAACTAGATAATGTTAATTGAAGTCAATATGTGGCCAGCAGGGATGCTTCTGTTTGAGTTACAGGTCTCTAGTCTAGACCTTCTATCTGATTAAGAATCTGCTTTGTCACATTCCCAGTAAGTGACCATCAAGAACTCTAAGTACTCTTATCAGCTTTTTAACTGGGTAGATTATTCCTAATCTCTAGTCCACAAAATGACAATGACTTCTCCAGATTGTTGAGAGGATCAAATGATAGGTGTAAATTGTTTTGCAAATCTTAAAGTAATTAATAAATGCTGGCTTTTAAATGTGAGAAGTGTGTCCATTGCTTCATTTACACATAATTCATTTATATATAAATTAGAAAAGATCAGTACTTTCATAATTATTTTTTAACTTGGACACTATTATATTAGATGTGAGAATGGCTCTTTTGCTCTGAGCTTTTAGAATGTGGTCTACGAAATTTTAATATTTACCCAAAATATCTATTATAGAAGTTGTTGTTATAGTTGTCGTTTTCCTAGACAATCTAATGGATGATATTAAAGAAGATACATTGATGAGAAAAATAAAGAAAAAATTTTCATTTGAATATGTTTCCGTTTTGGAAATGAAGAGAAATTCTAAATATCCAAATATCTACCAAGTAGAATAAGCAATTAATTCCTGTGCAAAATACTTATGTCACTGAATTAATAAAAGATCCATAAAGATTTTTCATCATAAAATTATTTTTATTTTGTCATTCTTGTATGGGTGTGAAATTATGAGTCTTTGATATCCATTCTCTAACTGGGTAATGTACAGTTTTCAAACATAAATGTTATAGAACAAATCTGATATAACTTGAAAGAGCAGTTATGCATTATTTCCCCCTTCTATTTTCCCGTGAATCATTGATAATGATATTCAGTAAGTGAGAGAACTGGTTAATAACTTTGTTATTGATTATAGTATCATAGATTTGGAGATAGAAGGAACCTGAAAAGCCATCTAGTATAAATCTCCCTTGAAATACAGAGAAGTTATGACCTTCCTAAAGTCCCACAAGACATAAAAAGCAGAATTTGAACTTGTGTCTCTTGACTTTAAAAACTAGTGCTTTTTCCACTGCATAATAGAAGCATTACCAAAAGTCATTTATTACAATATATTTGTTTTTTGTTTATATTTAATTTGTTCTGCATTCACAGGTGATTGAGTAATTTCTGGTATATTTTCTACCTTATAAACCTAAGAGATTTGTTTGTATTATTACTGTATTAAATTACTTACACGGCTGCAAACTCAAATGGAGTTTCTCCATTTTAATAATTTGTGGAAAACTTCAGTAATTAAGTGCAGCATATGCCTTTGTTTGAATCCTATTTGTAATATTCATTTTATTGCAAAATAACAACTTGAGGCATTTTAGATCTGATATGCTTATTTCAGCTTTCCTAAGGTGAAATTCACTAAAATCATCAATTTCTTTCCTTACACCAGCTACCTGCAGCTTGAAATAATTGCTCAGAAACTATTCATCATTACTTATTGCTTAATACACACAGGGACTAAAAATATCCTATTCTAACAAGGGACAAGAGTTAGCTGATTGGTTTGTCAAAAGAGGGGTGGTCATGAAACTTGTTTATTTGATGTATTAAAGGACATTTTAAACCTCTTTTATATAGGAAACAAAGATAGTACGAATGGAGAATCTGAAGATCTGTTTCTCAATTCTGCTCCTTTTCTGACATATTCTTTAGTCCAGACAAATCTTTTATGTACAACAGGCTATGACATTCAGCTGATTCCTTGGCTTTTACATTGTTGATCATCCTTTTCTTGATACTCTTCTTCCACCTTCTCCAAGAATAGGAATCTTTCCTATTCTTCCTCAATTGTAGTGCTTTCTCTCTGAAATAATGTCTGATTTACCCTGTAAAAATGCCTTATTTGTTTGTAGCATCTTTCACATTGTCTCCCCTAGTAGAATGTGAGTTCTTGAGAACAGAGAGTAGTTTTTGTCTTTCCATGTATCCTCAGACTTTAGCATAATTTTTGACACATAGTAGGTTCTTGACTTAATAACTTCTTATTGGCTTTACTTTTTTTCTAGCTGGTCCAAAGGATGCCTCTTCTCACCCTAAGTTAATCACATGCTTCTGTTTATGGTAGCATTCTGTGTTGGGGAGGGGATAGAAGTGCCATAGTTGCTGGTAGAAGGCTATGACCAATAAGATTTAAGAGGATGTGGGAAGGTGTGAAGAAGGGGAAGGAGAAAAATGCCAAAATTCCTCTAATCCGTAGTTGACATGGAATGCTTTCACAACTATCCGTGAGGAACATCTGCCTCAGCCACTGGCTAAACTCCAATTAAGCAAATTATGTTGATTGTTATTAGTGTGTGACTTCTAAACAACTTATTTTATTTCACCCCAGAGGTGTATTTTTTCACGGTTTAAAAAAAAAAAGTATAGAGATAATAATAATAATAAGCAGTACTTAGCACTTGAAAAAACAAACAGAAACTCTAAAGTCTCCGGATATCCCCCCCAGGAAGTTAGAAGATAATTATCATTATCCCTAGATTATGCTTGAAGACACTGATTCTAGCTAAGTCATTAACCCTTCCTAAGGCTGTACAATGCAATAATTCTAAATCTATTAACTATAATGTCTAATTCACAAAAGGGACTCTGTGATAATAACAACAAAGGCTCCATTTGATGGAAAGTTGTAACCATGGGATTTTTAGGTTTTTTGATTATAGGTCTGCCAAAAAACAGTTATTAAGTACCTACTATATGCCTGTGATTTCATTACTGTTGGGAGTCTTTGGTGACAAACGTACCCTAGCATTGCAGAACAACATTTGTACTGCAATTTTAATCTCAATGCCTAGGACACTGAGAAGTCACCAGCCAAGGATTCTGAAAACAGTATGTGTTGGGTACAGAAATTATTTTGCTCTACCAGGTTTTCACCTCTTATGAAAAGATATGGTGATTATGTTTATTATTAATTGTCTTAAGAAATGAGTAAAATAAGTTAAAAAATTGAGTTAAAAATGAGAACTCTTTTTGGTCAGTAGAGCCTCTTACTAATAGGAATCTATTGTTATTTAGGGATTTTCTCTGTTATGAAAAGGAATGATCTGAGAAAATTCATCTGAGGTAGAATCAGTTAGTTTTAATAAGCCTATAAGGGGTGTGCTTAGGAAAAATGTCATCTAAAACTGAATGAACATCTCCCAAAGTCTAGATGGCTATCTGCTATTTCTTTCAAATGTTAATTTAGAAAACTCACTTTGGCACTATAAAGAACCAGTCCACTAAAAGTAAAGGCAGAATGTTTGATGTAATTATTTAGGCATTGCTGTGATAGTCACATTTCTGGTGAATATTATGATGTGGCTCCATTGCTGCAGAGTCCAAGACATGCCTTAAGGGAATTCAAAAGTGAGTTACTGTTCCAGTGTAGAAAATAACAGAAGCTACTTCCTGCCCTCCGTCTACAGTGCAGTTTTTAAAACAAATAAACAAACAATTAAAAAAAAAAAAAAAAAAAAAGGCCAGGCCCTCATGTTTAGATTTTTTTGAGATAAGTTGAACACACCCTAAAAACTCCCTGATGATATAGTAAAGCTGACAATGATTTAACTCATCCAAAAAAGTTTAAAACAAGATTTCAGATAGGAAAGCAAAAGAGGGCTTTAACAACTTTTTAAAAGAAGATTAAAAAACATCTTCCTAGATTTGATATCTTTCCAGCAACTTTTTACAATCCCAAATAAGAGGTAATGTAATTGGTGTTCATAAATCTGAAGCATTTGACAATTCCAAATGTTAACAAGGGTTTTTTCATGTTTTTAGCTTTTGAAAACAACAGAGTCAAAGTCCTTTCTATAATAAGCAAATAGAATGGGTGGGTAGGCTTGGGAAAGAGTGTGGGTTTCTTTATACATGTCTAAATCAACTTCTGAGGCTTAAAATCAACTTCAGTTTTTGTTATTGGTTTTTCAAAGAAACCTGTTAAAATAGTACTTTGTTCCTCTCCAGTCCCAGGTTATTATTATGATGTTACTGTTAAATAACAGCTATTTATATAATATAATATATTATATTTTATATATATATCCTAACTTCATTTCACACAATTAGTTCTTTATCTTCTGTATGTCAGGTTAATTTAATGACACATGCTGAATGAGTGTAACGTTATTACTACCAAGGTCTTTGGCCAAAGTAAAAGAGGAAGAATATTCAGATCACAGATAAAAGATGGATACTATTTCTCATATATAGGCAGTAAGTGAGGCCCATGTTAAATAGTTTTGTCTCTTTATTTAAACCTTTTAAAATTAAATCTATTATCTTTTGTCTAGCTAGCTGTGAATATATTTTAAGTTACTGTACAGGAAATATAGCTCTCCTTTCTTCTGGTATTTACTAATTTGTTTTTGTTGTTTTTAATATACCTGATTGTTTTTCTCATTTAAATTTGGCCAACATACTTTTTTTTAAATTCCGTACAGGGTTAATACTGGCCACTACAAACATCCCAGTGGTTTGGGGGAAAAAAAAGATTTGATGGATTAAGGAGCGGTTGATTTACTAAATTTAGATGCCAGAAAGATTTGCACTGCTCAGCAGTGCTGTTCCCAAAATTCATATTGCCATCAATGGGAATTGCTGAATAAAATCTCTGGAGAGGAAGAGGATTTTTTTTTTGGTTATGATTGTGATGTCATTTATTCATTACTTGTGTGACTCTTCAAAATAAAAAGGAGGAAAATTCTAAACTATTATAATGGTGAAGATTTAAATTTCTAAATACACATTTAAAAAAATTTTTTTTCTCCAAGTTGAATAAGTTTGTGTGTATTTGTTAATGGTTAGGCCATGTCACATAGGCTGTACACAGTCTTTAAATAGATGTTTTACAGAAAGGTCAATTTAGAAAATAGAAAAGCACATAAAAGTCATGCTTCTTAATAATGTTTTTTTAAACCTATAAATAAGTGAATTTAATATTTTCTTGTGCACTCCCTTTTCCTCACCAGTATATAGGTTGTAAATATAGTGCACAGCCTTCAATCCAGTGAAGCTCTTCTAGCTTAGTTTCTTCTGTCACGAAGAGTGAAAAGTGCAACCTGACTTCTTGTGTTAGTTTTCACAGAAGCAACATCGTAAACTAGAAAGAATGTGAGACTAGGAATTCTACCCAACTGAGTTCTTGTTTGAGTTCTTCTGCTGATTTATTCTGGGATCTTGGCAAGTCAGTTCGCCTCCTTGGACCTCACTTTCATCTCTTGTCAAATTAGAATTAGCCAAATAAGTGGCTTCTCAATCTTTTCTTTTATTGACCCTAAATTACACTACCTATATAGTTACAAGATGATGAATTGTGTAACTTCGGAGACTACATACTGCTAAATTGTAGAAGAGTTTTGATCTAGATCAATTAAAGAGAGTACTGATACCAATAAAATCACAGATTTTGTAACATAAAAAACAGTAAAATCCACATGGGAAAGTGACTTTTGCAATGTCTTTGCATATCATTCTAGGTTATAAGTTCTCTTTTACCATAATCCCTGGCAGGAAATAAATATGGTGTCAGTGGTTAGCTAATCCAGTTTCAGTTTTATTTTCATCTTCATCATGTCCCAACCCTCATCAAATTTATTGTCTAGGAAGGAAATGAGATAGACACACTGTTAGTTATGTGCATAAAATAAAGCGCTCCATGAGGTTCAAGGGTAAAAGTTGTCAGTGGCGTAGGAGAACAGAGAAAGGTTAATGGGGAATGTAATATTTAAATAATAATTTAAAGATTGGGTAAACATTCAAAGGATTAAATTAAGGATTGGCACTCTAGGCCTATGGAACATTAAGCAGAGATATGGAAACAAGAAAATACATTGGTGCTTCTGGATAAAGAACAATCCAATCTGATTGTATCATAGAAATCTTAAATAAAGCTGGAGGTGTTATAATGGTAGATTGTGGGGTTCTGAATGTTAAGCAAAGAAGCTTGAACTTTCCTTAGAAGGCAATCACAAGCTCAGATGAGTACACTAGACAGCATGATAAAGAAGAACATAATTCTTCAGAAATGCTAAGCCTCTATAGTTTTAAATAAAAACATTTCATGATCATGTAAGAAATAACTTAATAAAAATCAATTCATATTACCGAACTTTTCAAAAGTTTTATGAATAATTGGCAACAAATTTACTCTCACACCATAAAATCATAGAACCAGTGCTTTATGAAAGCTTGGAGTTTATCTAATCCACTCCTCTCATTTTTAAGATATAAGAAACTATATGCATCATGTATTATTTCAGACAACTATAATCCAAAGATATATATATATATATATTTATACATTTATATGATTTTTTAAAGGTAGCATAAAGCTTACTTCTTCTTTTAATTATTTCTTTGGTCCATGCCAAACAGTCCTAATTTTTAAGTCCTAATGCCTTAAAGTCCTGTGTAAATATCATTTTTGTTAATATTATTAATAATTGAATAATGTATCATAGTGCAATGAAATGAGTGCTGGATTTGAAAGCAAATCCAATTTGAATCAAAGCACTTGAGCTAAAATCCCAATCTTGGAATTCTCAGTTCCTACTTTGTTAACTAAATCACTTAAAACCTCTCTGGGTTTCAGTTTGTCCATCTTTTTTAAAGGAGAATTATTAGAATAGATGAAATCTTAAGGTCCTTTTTAGTTCTATATCTATGATCCTGTAATCCATATATTATGCAAATGATAAAAAATATTACAAAACCAATTGAAAAGAAGGAGCTCCTGAATTTTCTTTCATGCTTAGCAGAGCTTTCTTGCTTGCATCCTCCATCTCCACCAATTAGATTGTATATTTAGTGATCTGAGAGGCTGGAGGGCAAAGTGCATAAAGATCTGACCTGAGGGTTGGGAAGATCTGCTTGTCCTGTCTCTGACAATTATTGGTTTTGTGACTCCATAAAATCATATAAACTCTTAGTGCCTCAGGCAATTCTTTAAGACTATAAATTTTAGAGAAAGTTATCTCTCTGTATTAATAAAAGAAGCTTTCTCATTAGAAATTCCCTATACCATTTCAAACATAGGTATGATTTCCCTCTACCCTCCCTACAATTTATTAATTAACCCCCCCAAAAAAAGTTTCTCTAGATAAAAATGAGCATTGAAGAAGAAATGACCTAGACAAATTACTTGATCCCTTAATACACCACCTAATTTAGCCACTGTGTTAAACAATAGCAGCCTCCAACAGCAAGCATGTCGCCACTTTATATCTGCAACATAGCCAACCATGAGTTGCACAAACATTCACAGGTACAAATGATTAGTATTCCCCAGGCTGGCCATGTGGCATTCTACCCACATTTCACATTAGCCTCAGGGAAAGATTCAAGGTTCCCATAGTCTGTGTTTCAATTCTAAACAGCCTGCTAGAAGAAGAGTGTCCAATTTGGGTTTCTACTTGAAGCAAGAATTAGGAGCCAACTAGTCTTATTTTTTATTCTAGCTCATTTTCACATTTGTAGGTAATCCCCTTCTTCACCATCAAAGCCAGAAACATGTATCTCGGAGTAGGTTTAGTACCCCTTATCTACTTGTCTATTAGAAATTAAAACCATTTACAATCTATTAGCTACTTATTAATTAGCTATTAGCTACTTATTAGCCATGTGTATTCCAGAATATACTACATGAAATTATGTCATTTCTGATTTTTGTAGAGTTAAAAACTAAAATGTTTTCAGAGACATTTGGTACTATCAACACACTCAATAGGGCACCACCATAAACAGGAATTATAGCCATTAAAACCAGAATAAGCTAGCAAATGCTGCCCTCTTCAGCCTACTCAGAATTTTTAAAAATTGGAGTTACAAAATGCCATTCTTTTAGATTAGAAAGCTGCATTTTGTGATTCTGACACTGTAGCACTGAATAGCTGTAGTTTAGAATATTTCTTAAGCAAGCAAATATGGAACATAAAGAACAAACATGGAGGTCGCAAATAAGGAATAGAGATGTGGAGTAAAGTTCCTGAACATGTTCTATAATTCATTCATAAAATATTTATTAGATACTTCCTAAGTGTTTAGGCACTGTGCTGGCTCTGTGACCAAAAAGTATATCACTAGTCTTGAGTAGCTTACATTTAACTTAGGAGAGATAACATATACACTGCTCCTTTAAAAAAATAATAATAACATCTCAATTCATCCTTTCCCACCTCCAATCCTGTAGCTCATTTTTATTTTTCTCCCATGTAAAAAAAGGAATCTATTTTATCTTCAATATTTTATTCTAGTATTAGGAAGACTCATATAGATTCATTCTGCTTTCTTATTTTGGTCATTCAGTACTGTATTTGACATCTATTTTAGTCATTTTTCCCTTCTTAATATTAAATATTGCTTTCTGGCTTCTAAATCTGAGGGTTTCACAGAGATCTATATAAAAAAATTATTTTGAGTTTATTTTAATAGTCCAGGTCCTCATCCAAGTGACCTAATGTGTGTGGCCTCTATTTTTCTGATATTCTTTCCATTTGAAGGTTCCAAATAGTATTAAAATAAGATCTAATTAAGAAAAAGTCTATTATGCTGTACAGAAGAAAAGTACAGAGAAAAAAAGTGGAGAAAATGAATATTTAAAAAAATAAAAAGTAATTGTGGTTCTTTAAGCCATACTGACATGTAGATAACAAATGCAGAAGCAATTCTTCCAATGTTTCAAAGCTGTTTTAATTCGATATAGGATTATGATACATTCTGAATCAAAGCAATTGCTAGGCTTTAAACTTTTATCCTATTTGCAATTTAAAACCCTTTATTTTCTCTTTCTCCAACCTCTAGGCTTCTCTCTCCCCTCCCCACCCCATTTTTTGGGGGGGAACCCTGTCTGCATTATCCAACTCCAAAAATGTACTCATTTGCATCTTGAGTTCACTACTTTTAAGGAAATAGAATGGCAAGATTTATAATTGGTTCTCAGCATTCATGGTTGGTCCTTGTATTGATCAGAGATCCTAATTACAGTTATGTTGATTATATCCATTATCCTCTTATTTCTCTCTTCACTCTATATCAGTACATACAAGTCCTCCCAGGTTCTCTGAAATCATCCCTTTCATTATTTCTTAAAGTACAATATTAATCCATTGAGGTCACAAAATATAATTGGTTCAGTTATTCCCCAATTGATAGTTCCAGTTTTTTTAATGCCATAACATGAGCAAAAAACAAAACAAAACAAAAAAAACAGAATTTTGACTAGACAAGGTTTCTTCTTTTAAATTCTTCATATCACTAATATACAATTCAAATAGTCAAATGTAGGTCAATGAAATAATGGTATGCTCTCTCAACAATCCTGATAACAGTAGAATGGAAAGGGATTGATTACAAAGAAAACTAACCCTTTTATAACCTGTGTCTATTTATGAGTTATAATTCATGGGTTCTTAATTCAGATTAAGTATTCTGTTTTCCTTTGTCTAATCATTTTCCCCTCCCCAGAAATTTAGTTATTCAGAATAAATTGTTATCTCCCTTGGTTAGATAGTGAGCTCCCCTAGGCATAATATACATAGTAGGTGCTTAGTAAATGTTTCTTGATTGATGGATGATGCATTTGACACCAATCATCAAATACCTATGAGGCACTTAAATTAGAAATAAACTGTGTTCAATGCCTTGGACATGAGTGATGTAGAGTGTGAGACAGAATGTAATCAAAGAATCTAATCTGTTTAAGCGGACAGATCCAATGCACAAAAAGATAATAATGCGAGGTAATAAATATAAGTATTAAATGCCTAATATAGACAAGTTATTGCTCTTAAGAGTTCAGAGGCTAGAGCAAATACCCAGAAATGAGGTGGGCAGAAAAAAATTTTTGTTCTGTGGAAGTGAAACTTCAGCTGAACTTGAAATTTGGGGTTAGAGCTAGAGAAGCAGATAAGATCATAGACCTGGATCTAGAACTCAAAAGGCCATCTAGTCCAATCTCCTCATTTTATAAAGGAAGAAACTGAGTCCTAGAGAGAACCAGCACACTTCCTATCTGTACCATACTGCCTCATGGCACTTCCAGTTATCTTATATGAAAATTTTAATTGTTTCAAACCAGCTTAACAGCACACCTTGGCCAAAATTTGCTTTAGGTACAGTTTTCATGTATGTACTTTTTCCATATGTTGCAAAGCAGTGAAGAATTTTTTAAAATATATTTAAATGCATTAAGATTTAAATCTTGAAGTGTATGGATAACTCCTTTCACAAAGTGATTGATTATTCAAGAATCACAGGATCTATAGCTGAGACTATCTATTCCAACCCCCCCCCTCCTTAAGACCTTTAATAAATCTAAATTTTCATATATTTCATGTTTAAAATACTGTCTCCTATGCTTTATTATTGGAATATAGCTGTCTTTAAAAGAAAGAAAAGAAGGGTTGGTTGTTTTTGATGGCCATTTCTGAGGGAGAAGGATAGTATTTCTGAAGTGAACCAGTCACTGCTAATGAACATTACTATTGGAAATGATGTATTGACTCAATAGGACTTTTAATTTTTAAACTTATCTTTGACATTGTCATAGAAATTGGTAACTTTGACACTGATCAGTGCAGTTACATTGGTAACATCAGTGCAAAAAAGAAATGTTATGTTAATGCAATATTAGGTGTCAAATTAAAAAGTCAGGAAATGCAAAAGTTATGGTTCTCATAACAACGTTAACTCGCCCACATTGCACATGCTGAATAATAAAGTATATATTTAACTACATAACTAGTAATCCAGAATTCTGCATATGTACGGTGTGGGCGAGTTAATGTTACTACTTTTATATTTCCTGACTCTCCCTTATTTTAATTTTCAAGTCTTACCATTACATGAACATAATTGGAAGGACAGTAAATTTGCAGGCAGTTTTGCAAGACTTGAGGTGCTTAGAAGATTTTTAATCATCTTTAT
Source organism: Sminthopsis crassicaudata (assembly GCF_048593235.1). Lineage (NCBI taxonomy): Eukaryota > Metazoa > Chordata > Mammalia > Dasyuromorphia > Dasyuridae > Sminthopsis > Sminthopsis crassicaudata. The sequence goes on along the minus strand of NC_133617.1, from coordinate 219,368,494 downwards.
TTCTAAGGAAAAGGTGAGAGAGAATTTCAGAGTTTTGTGGTGTTTTATTGTTTTTCCTTTTCCTGAAAAAGGTATAAGGAATTGTGTCCAAGTATATACTAAAAGCACCTGACCTTTTTATTCAAGCAATGGCATTGCAACATAGAAATATAACTTAAAATCCTTTTAATACTGTGAAACTATTCTTATTTCTTCATACACAGCAAGTAGATCCTTACACCTTATTTATATATCTGTTCAGTCATTTTTATCTGTCCACAAAAATGCTTTTTGGGCAAAAAAGCAGATTTTTTGTTCTTCCTTTTCATAATGATAAAAGAAATATCTGTCTGAAAACTTTTCTAGAAAATTCTGCCACATGATCAAAATTTCACAAAGAAACCTGATTTTTTAAAAAAATTTGTAGATATAAAGGGAAATATGTTTAAAATAGAAATGCTACTGAAACTATTTTAACCATTCCACAGAAAATGTAAAATTTATTTTGTTTTCTGACACCATCTTTTTTCCACCCATGGAAGACACTCATAATTATTACTGTGATCCAGAACTTCCCTTTTTTAAGGTTCCATAAACCTTTACAGATTCCTAGAAATCTAGAATCAAAATAGAACGACTGTGACCATCTAGTCTTTAGCACATACTCAAAAAGAAATTCTTTAAATACTATAAAATACCCAATGAAAAGTCATCTGGTCTCCAGTTGAAGACTTCCAGCAATGAAATGCACACCATTTTCCCAAGGAAGTCCACATAATTTTGGGGTCCCCCAATTGTTGGGAAGTTTATTCCTTACCCTCAAACATGAATGTCTTCTTATATTTTCCACTTAATGCTCCTAGTTTTTCCTGCCATACTCAAACAGAACAATTCTTAATCTCTCTTGCACATGATAAACTTTCAAATACTTGAATTCATGTTGCTTATTTTCCTACTTGTCTCCTCCCTTCTTCAGTCTTTTCTTCTTCTGGCTAAAAATGCTCAGGTTTTTTTCACCTTATTGTCTTATGAGGTGAACTCAATTTCGGTCTCCATTCAGGTTCCCTTCCTCTTAGTACCTTCCATCTTTTCAAAGGCTTTCCTAAAATGTAGTGTACAAAGATGAACTTGAATTGTAGATATGATTTGACCAAAGCAAGAGTGTGAAGGAATTAAGGCCTCCTTGTTCCTGAAAACTATTGCCCCTCTTAATGCAGCCCAAGATCATATCAGCTTTTTTAGTCTCACTCCTGACTCACTACTAAAGCCCCCAGATCTTTTTAAGAAAAACTTCTGTCTAAGCCTGCCTCCCCCAACTTATACCTATGATGTTGATCTTTTGAAACCCACAAGAAGATATTTAATTTATCCCTATTAAATTTCCTCTTGCTAGATTTGGCTCAATATCAAAATCTCTGAGGATCCTGCTCTCTTTATCCCACATTAGTTATCCTTTCCTATCCCTCCTGCTTTGGGATATAATCAAACAATTTAATAAGCCAATATACAAACCATTAGATAAAAGGGATAGTTAAACAGTTCAAGCCAAGCACAAATATCTAAAAATTCTACTTTCTGTTAGTTCATACCAAAAACAAAAACAACAACAACAAAAAAAACAACCTCCTAATACTCTTAAAGAAATATGAATTGCCAATCTCAATTGAATTTGCATAAGATGAATCCAAGCAAACTAATAAGGATCATAGTTTATAAGTAAATAGTGAAAAATCCTACATCTTCCTATTCATGCATTATATATTGGACACATTTTGAATTATACATTAAAAAGTTTTTGCAAAGACTGTTTTGGTTATACTTTCACTCATGACAAATGTTTCCATAGCTCAAGTTATCAAACTGAAGTAGGGAGAGAATACTGACATATCTCCCAACATTTCCTTTACATATGGAACTATCTGATAGTATTTAATAATGGTAACTACATGGCAAAGAATTGGAAATTTGGGGGAATGACTGAACAAGTTGTATATAATTGTGCTAGAATATTATCATACACACACACAAAAAAAGCAGAATGCTTTCAGAAAAATCTGGGAAGACATGAACTGAAACAAAGTGAAGTAAGCAAGCCAGGTGAACATTGTACACAGTAACAGCAATATCATACAGTGATCACCTATGAAAGACAGCTATTCTTAGCAATAAAATGGTCTAAGACAATAATAAATAACTGTAACAAATGATATCCATCTCCAGAGAAAGAATTGATGGAGTCAGAATACAGATTAAAGGATATTTCAATTTGCTTTATTTTGGTTTTTTTTGGCTATTATGGAAATATGTTTTGCATGTCTACATATGTATAATCTATATCACATTGATTGCCTTCTCAAGGAGGGGAGATAGGAGAGGGGGAGAAAGGAAGAGAATCTGGAACTTAAAAAGTTTTTTTAAAGTGAATGTTTAAAAATATTTCCTTGAAATTGAGAAAACAGAATAGAAAACAAATAAACATACTTCAGATCCCAGGTGTGGAAGGAAAAAAAATAATGCTAACTATAGCAACTTGTACTGATTCAGGTCAAATAGAGCTCCTCTTGCTTTAGAGTTTACTGATTTGAAAACTAACTTATTAACTACATTCCTATATAATTCTTCTAACCAAAGAAAAAATGATCAATAAATATAATAATTTGCAAGAAGAAAAGACAAGATCCAGCTCAATGGTTTCCAGAGTTTGAGCAATGTCTCTCCAAGGGATTGTAGCATGATCCCAAAGGATGCATTATTAAACAAGCATAGGGTAAGAACATGGGCTATATCCCAGCCTCCCCATGATAACCAGCTAACCAGAGGATTGTTTCTGACTACAACCATGCCAGCATTCGCCCATTCTATCCTTTGGATAGGTATCCATGCTACTTTTGCTAAGATGCTTACCTTTGATCTCCTAAAGCTACCTTTGCTCTAGCCTCTGTGGATAATTATAAGTTAATTATGGGAAGTACGCACAGCAATTTCTGATAGTATAATTCTCCCTCTACCTTCTATATTCCCTGCACCTGTCCCTCTCTCCCACTTAACCTCATAGCAAGTAGCCTCTAGGCTCTGAACCAGTGATTAGTAAAAAACCATTCCCATGTTACTTCCCTTTCCTCTTAAGTGAAGAATACACAAGATGAGAAGGTATAGATGAATTATGAACTACAAATATCATTTCAATTTTTTCCTCAAAAACATATTCCTCTTCCAAACTTCCCTGTTACGGCTGAGAAAACCTTAGCATAATCTTTAATTCTTAACTCTCCTTCACCTCATCTATCCAATCTTTGGCCAAAATAACTCCCCCTTTCCTAAAGACTAGGTCTGACCAGGTACTCTCCTATTCAGTAAACTATTTTACCTTTACCTTATCCTTTTTGCGTTTCTATTTTGGCATGTTTCATAATTTACATAATAGTATTAAAAACACATGCATATAATTTACAAATAATAATAAAACATACATTGAGAATGCATACTGAATTTTTTCAATTGATGAGGTAAGTGATCAAAACATTTAGAGATAATTGATCTAGTCTAGATTCTAAAGAAAGAGTAGATCTTGAGCAAGTCACCTGTGCTTTTTATTCTTTATAGAATTTGGAGTCAGAGGCTACACCTCCATCTGACTCCTACCTCTCCTACTAATTGTGTGCGTTACCTTGGGCAGGTCAGCCTCTTTTGGCCTAATATCCTCATCCACAAACTAAGGGAGTTGGTTTCAACAACCTCTAAGGGCCTTCCCAGCCCTAAGATCTTATGGGCTAAAAACTGAATACTGCCATTAATAATGTGGCCTCAGGCAGATCACTTACCTTCTTTCTGTTTCAGTTTTTTTCATCTACCAGATGAAAATAAAATACATTTCTTCCCCTTCTTCACAGGATTGTTATTAGAATAAAATGAAGCAGTAGATATAAAAGTGCTTTGGGGGAAAATGTAATGCTAGGTAGATATATCAACATTAGCAATGCATGTAAAATAAAATGAATATGAGTTCTGTAAGCCTTTATTCTTGTTTTTTAAGCCAGCAATAATAATGCTTAATTACTGGACAGATCTTTGCTGCTGATCTGTACTATATTTCTTATTGCATCTTTAAACTGAGAACATAACCATAGCAAGCTTTATTAGGTTTTGGTATAGAGCCAATCTCCTTCAACTGGATTGAAACTAATCAGATTAACAAAACTTGAAATACATAGTGACAAAGCTGTCTAATTAGAATACTGGAGCAAATTTAAAAGTACTTCAAAAGTGCTAATAAAGGGCAAAACACAATTCAACCTGACCTACTATATATATAGACTAGAACTGAAGTTAGTATTTAGTATAAGTGACTTGAGGCTTTGAAATAATTCATCAATTTTAAGGAAATCTTGAAAATGATGACTATATTTATTCATCTCTATATTATCTTAGTATTTAGCATAGTGCTTTAAAAATGGTAGGTGCTTAATAGATATTAAAAGAACAAATGAGTAAGTCTCTAAGATACTATGATTAATCATTTGCTGGGTATAAGAGGCCATAATGATGGAAGCAATTAACCAAGAAGTATAGGACCTTCTTAGTATGTTAGTACTTTAGGTATCTGATTGGTCGTTGTTGGGGGAGGGTATTCTTTTTTTGGGGGGAGAAGGGTATTAGGATAGGAGGCAGCATCATTATCCTTGCTTTCATTTCTACAAGCCAGTTTCTTTTTTCATTGGACCATTTGCTTTTTATGGAAGCATCTATTTTATTCTCTCTGTAATTCCACAGGTCAGAATTAGGATTTTTTTTCTATTTTATTATCTCTGTGTTTGAGGCACCTTCTTGAAAGAGTCAAAGTTATGAAGCTCATTGCTGTTCCTTGAATTCCAATTTTTCAAGGGTATAATACACACTGACAGTTTTGATGTGTGCCAGTGGGTGTGGGTATCAGACCCTGCACCTCAATGTTCCCTGCTTGCATAATGTAAAATTCAAATCCAGCTTGTCAAATTGAAGTGTCTCTGAGTTTCCTTGGAAACTCACTGAAGATATTTATAAAACTTCTCATAGAGATAATATCAGCAAGTGATGGTTCTTTTTTATCCAGCTAATCCATAGTCTGGATTTAGCTATGATAATTGGGAGTAACTCACCAGTGAGGCAACCACATGATCTGACTTTATTGTCAAAGCATGTTCTAAAGGAATTCTTTCTCACCTTTCCATGTTAAAAAAAAAATATATATATATATATATATCAGAGAAGAATGTTCTGGGTCATGCTATGACAAAATCTTAACAAAAACAAAATGGTAAAAGAAGGAAAATACTAAAACAGTAACTATGTATCCATATTCTACTAGGAAGTGAGATAATGAGAATAACTCACATTTCTATAACATTTTTATGCTATAGCATATTTCTATAGCACTCTTATGTTTTAAAGCATTCTTGAGGTGGTCCTATGAGGTAGATAATAAAAGTATTATCTTCATTTTCTAGATCAGGGAACTGAGACTTAGAGAATGAAATTATTGGGATTCAGTCCTTAGTATGATTCTTAAAAATTTGATGCTTTGCCATCTATAAATCCCATGTTGCCGATGCATTACAAATGAAAATAGAGTTAATATCTTGCTGATGTTTCTGTTTATCATATTATCTAAGGCATTCCTTAGAATTTGAAATTTAGGTTTTTATTTTACATACAAACAGGTGTCCAGATAGGATCATGGCTATATAGCCAGAAAGAAACCTCAGAAGTCATGGAATCCAACTCATTTCATTCTGCGAAAAGGAAAACTGAGGCCCAGAAAAAAATGAAATGACTTCCTCAAGTAGCAAGTAGGAAGTGGCAGAATTGGGATTTGAACTTGGTCCTTCTGACTATAAATCGAGTGCCTTTTCCACTCTATCATGAGGAATTCCTTGCTTTATTTAGTCTTCCTCAAAAGTTACATGCTAGGCTCTTTTATGCAAATTTAATCATTTTAAGTACAGTGGAAAATTTTTCTGTTGAGATAATAGTAATTTTTTTCTTAAAATTTTCAAAAAACTACCCAAGAATCTATCAGTTTTATAAATTAGGATTTTTATTTATTGGATTTCTTTTCTTAAGTCCTTCATTAGAATTTCAGGAATAAATGAGATTTTAGAAGTTAGATAGTTAAACCACCTAATTTTATAAAGGAATAAGTTAAGCATAGGGAGACTAAATAATTCTGGCTAAGGTTATAGTATATTTGTGAACACATATCAGTTATCTCCTAACTTTTATAGCTGCTGAAATTTTTGTTAAATATATCTTTCATATAGAAAAGCCCCCAAAATATATCACAATAATAATTTTTAAAAAATTATTCATTGCTGTATTTGAATGTGCTTCCTATATCTTCTAGCAAGAAATGCTTCAAGGAAAAGAGTACAAAGTTAAGTTTTGTACAAAAGGTACTGCATTCTTCCACACCTACACTGTGATCTTTCCACCTAATCTCTCATTCAATCAGTACAACATAAGAAACACATATTTGCCTTTGTGTTGCTCTTTGTGCTGTTATTTCTGTACTGTTTTTCATTTGAGGTAACAGGATTCCTTTCTACCCTGACTTATTTGAATCGACTCTTCCCAAAATTAAATACAATGATATTTTAACAAGGCCATCTAGATCATCCATATTGAGGCTTATAATATCTTTGTTTCAAGCCAGCATTAGGGTTTCTCTTACTTTTATTCCTTCCCTCTCTCCCCTTATTTAAAAAAAATGCATATTTTCAAGGGTGGATTTAATAAGCAACAAAACCAACTATATGGCATTATTCAAATTATACAAAATTTTTATCTCTGAAATTGTATTTGGTGGTAATGTAATATCCCATTTTTGAAATAGAATATTAGAGAAGGAAGAAACCTTAGAGTTCACCAAGTTCAACCCCCTCATTTTACAAATGAAAAAATGGCAGTCCAGAAAAGTGACGTGACATTTCTAAATTGCGTAACTAATGACTGTACTAGTAGAGTCAAGACTAAATCCCAACTCTCTGATTCTTTGCCAGGACTCCAGCTATTACCTCCTTTCCTTTGTATCTAAGAATTTCTGCCATATTCAGAGATAATATGAATCTTAAATGTAGTGATTAAAAATGATGTTTACAGTGGGAACTATTCTGATAACCTGATTGGTACATTCAAATTTTCAGCCAACCAAACTCTCATTCTCTTAAGTATGAATAGAAAACTTATCATATAGAGAGCTCATTACTGAAATAGGTATTTTATTGGGGGAATTTTCTTTTAATCAAAGGGAACATGCTAAATTCAGTGGTCCGTGCAGTTACAAAGAAAGTGAAAGCTAATGGACACAGACCATTTACCAAAACTTCAAGCCAGCTCCCAACTTCTTCATTTCTTCATGCCATAATTAGAATTGTGCTTGTCACAAGATGCCTGTAGGTCTTCTCCTTTGAGTGCTGTGAGGTATTTTAGTAATTATGATACTTTGAACTTACTCAGATCTAGCAGGCTCTGCATTTACTTTCCCTGTGCCCACTCTCTGACAGGCTAGATCCATAGACAAAGTTATTACATCTTCCCTTGGAGTACTAAAGGCATTCCTAGGTGGTTCTAGTATCATACCTCAAATGCCCCTGTGATTGTGCTGCTTCTCCATATAGCAGCAGCAGCATAGCATTTTATGGTTTGCAAAACACTTTATACATGTTATATCGTTTGATTCCCACAAATATCCTTTGAGGTAAGTACTATTATCATCCTTATTATATAGATGAAGAAATGGAGGAAAAGAGAGATTAAATGATTTAGAGTGACACAGCTAGGAAATGTCTGTAACAAGATTTGAAGTAAGTGTTTTCTGACTCCAAATCAGGCATTATTCTGTCCATTTGTTCTTGATCCATCTTTTTGATGTCAATTTATAATGGTCAACTAGACCTAATTAGCTTTTAGAAAAAGGCATTTTTTATAATGTATGGTCGGGACAGTGAGACAAAATATCATCCCAAAAAAAGTCTTTGATATACCTATGATATCCCATCTCTACCTACAGAGGCCAGGGAATAGTAAACTTTAGCTTAGGCAAAAAAAAAAAAAAAAAGCTTTAGGTGTGGCCAAAAAAAAAGGTTTTTTTTTTTGTTGGCGTCTTTAAGGCTTTCCCCTTAGGTATGTATGATGTAGCTTTTCTTCTGGCCTCTTTGTACAACCAGAAGCTACATTTCTGCAACTTAGAGATTCTAGTCTGTGCTCAGGCTTTATGTGAAGAATACTGCATCATCTATTCTAAAGGTGCTGCTAGAACATTGATTACAAAGTTCAGATCCTTTAGATCTCTAACATTCAGAAGTTCTTTCTCTCAACAAGGGCAAATTGAAGAGACCAAGATCAAGTGTAGAGCTTTCTTCCTTCCCACCTAGCTAGCTTGATGGTTTTATATAAGCCCTACAGAATGTGACCAAGTCCTTCAAATGAATGTGCAAAATAGATTTTCTATTGATAAGATATCTAGGACTTGTTCATACCTAATTCATACCTTCAAATGATTTATTCAATTGAAACTTGTCCTCATATAACATATTCCTATTTTAGCACCTGGACAGTTAGTGGAGTGAGAATGCTTTCATTGATTTTTTTTAATTGACCTCTGCATTTACCCTTATAATAGCTCAGATAAATAATAAAGTAAAATATGTTAAGTATTGCTCAGTTCACTTTCAGCCTGACTTTTGACCTTGTTATTCTATTGAAATGGATTATTCTATTTAAAAATTATTTTGCAATCACCAAATTTGATAACCTTTTCTTAATCCTCATCCTTCTCTATAGCATTTGATACTTTTGCCTTTCTTCCTTTTTGACTGTTTTTTATACTCTCTCTTTGGAAGTTTTTATGACTCTCTCTTAGTTCTCCTCCTACTCATCTTACTGTTTATCTCTTTTTGCTGAATTATCATCCACATATCTCCTATCTGTTGATACCCCCAAGGATCTGTCCTCAACATTCTCTCTGTCATTTACCTCAAATGCTGCCATGGCTTTTATTATCATCCAGATTTATCCTTATATATCCCCTGAGCTCCAGCCAAGGGTCATCAGATGTTTAATTGGACATTTTGAACTGACTTGTCCTTTGACATCTCAAAGTCAACATATTTAAAGCATAACTCATTCCCCCATACACACATCAACATTCTTCTCAAATTTCTGCTTCTATCAAGGGTACCATGTACATGTTGTATCCTTCACAGGATTGTAAAATCCTTGGAAACAAGGACTGTTTTGTTTTTATCTTTGTTCCTAATTTTGCATCTCATATAGTAAGATGTGATTGATAAATGTTTGTGGTTTGATTGCTTCATTGATCATTGTTTTAATTGTGTAAATGTTGTGTTCCTTCCTAGTAAAATAGAAACTCCTTGAAGGCATGGACTAGTTTTTCATTTTCATCTTTGACTTCTGATATTGAGTCCAGTGTTTTGCAAGTAGTAGTCACTTAATTAATACTAATTGATCATCACTTCTAAATCTGCCATTTTACTTCCAACCCATTTAGTAAGACATTTTAAATAATCTTTAAGAACTTTATTTGTTTTCAGCCATAACATTTCTTCCAAAAGGGCCATTGAGAGAAGATGAAGATGCTAAGTTAAAGGAGTTTACTAAGAATCAGAGGAGAGGCATCATTTTTGTACCCTTTAGAGTTCACAGCAAGAGAAATCTGCAGACAATTAAAAATGAAAGCCTAAAATAAGTGTTCTGGAGCTCCACCACAGCTTTCTTAAAAGGGACAATACTAATCTGATACAAGAACGGTTACCAGATTTTCCAAATCAAAACTAGAAACATATTGTCTGACAAATGTTTAGTTTTTCCTCCTTGTGTGTAAATGGGATATGACATATAAAATTGTGACTATCCCAGGAAATATGAGACATATGGTCACTATGCCCATGGAACAATTAACAGGCAAGAAATGTAGAATAAATACTAGAAAATGTGATGAAAGATAATTGGGTCTGTTGAAAATATTTTACTTGGAGGAAGTGTATAGGACCTGTGAAGCAAGCAGGCAAGGGGAAGCACGAATGAGGCAAAAGAGAAGCAAAAGTTCTTGAAAAGCATAGAGAGCTAGAAGAGAGGATCAGAAATATTCATTTTCTGAATGCTCAGAAACTCTCTTTCCACCTTAACTTTCAACCTCAAAGAGCCCCAGAGACAAAAGGAAAATGTCAGCCTTCATTTTTATTCTTACTTTGTATTTTAACTCCTTGGGCTCTATTGATAACATTTTCAGAAATGGGAAGCAGTATTTCAGGGACTTGACTCAACTCATGTCTTCAGTGTTGGATAGGCTCCTATGCCAGGAATGAACTTTGGCTAAAATAGCAATGAAGAAACAAGATAGTTACAGATTTGCCAGGCCTTGGCTGCTTTGGCATTTATGATTTTAGTTGAAACTACAGCACCCCCTGAGGGATGGAGTCCAGCAAAGTCATTGATATGGATAGTTATGCTGAATGTTTCTTGGCGTTATACTTTTTTTTTTCTTCCATGAAACTCCTGGAATATTTTATGAAAATTCAAAAGTCTACAGAGCTTAGTCTGAGACAAACAGCTTTAAGACTATTATCTGCCTGGGGTATGTATAGGATAGACTGAATTTGAAATAGATTGGAGACTGTTTAAAATCTATTGTGCTAGTCCAGGAGTGAAGTAATTTTGTTGTTGTTCTTCATTGGTTTCAGTCATACTCAACCCTTCAGGATCTCATTTTGGTTTTTCTTAGCAAAAATGCTGGCGTGGTTTGCCATTTCTTTCTCCAATTTATTTTACAGATAAGGCAACTCAGGCAAACAGAGTGAAATGACTTGGCCAAGGTCAACAGCAAATAAGTATGACTTATGCGAGCAGTTAATCTTCTTTCTATGTCTGTTCTTTTTCTCCTTTCTTAATCAGCCTTACACTGGCCATGAGGAATCTGGGATGTTTTGGATTTTTAATATGGCAGCAGATTTTGATGTAATATAAATAGTGAATTATTACTTTACACCAATATCAAACAGAAGGGGAAACTAAATGGTGTGAATGAAAACTCTCATGCAAATACAAATATCTTCAACTACAGCAGGGAGAATCAAAATTATTGGCAAAGTAAATTGGATTTCTAGCTTCCTTTTTACAGTTTTGGCATGCAGGGAATGATTTCTTTTAATTTCTTTTAGTATTTCTGCCAGGTTTTGTTTTGGGATGCTGCATTTGGTTCTGGGGAGAGTGGTTATGTAGTATTTCTACATATATTTGTTTTAGCATTTCATGTTTATGGGATGAAGTTTTATATTGAACATAGGACAGTCCTTGTCCCATATAAGCTGGTTGTTGCCAAATCATGTAAATATAATTTGAAAGTATATTATTGTGAATTATCATACATTTGAGTATGATCTCAGTAGCAGCAGTGGACAAAAATAAGCCTGTCCAGTGCAAAGGGCAGGTTAGTTGGTTTGTTTTTAAATGTAGTACACAGCAAAATTTACTGACCTGTTGAACTTAGCTTCCACCAAAATTAAATATTGAAATATCTTAAGGTATTTAATCAATTTATGCTTTGTAAGAGTGTTTACTTATTGAAATGACAGATGATTTTATCTGTATATATTTTCATTATTCTGTATTAAGCCTATCATAATTATCTGAATAATTCCCCTGACTTTCTTTATATTTATTGTACTTTGTTTTTACTAGATGTTTCCTGTATTTGCACCACCAAAGTTTAGTTCACTTTTCCATTTCCTTAGTGAGTTTAATTAAATATAGAAGTATAACATTTTGAAAATAGAAATCATGCCTACTACCTTAAATCCTATAAGCGTTATAGTATTTATTTATTTATTGCACTTTATCTTAAGATGAAAAGCATCCAAATATAGTCCTTATTGGACTGTGTACTCCTTTACTAAAGGAAATTACTGCAAACAAAGGCCACTAACAAATATTTTTGTTATAGATATGAGTAATAGGTTAACATTTATCAAAGTCACATTGACTTTTTTAAATGTCATTATCTATTATATTTACCTACCATATTTTATTATTCATCATCTTCCTATATGTCTTGGCATTTAAAAATGATCTGGTATAGTATAAAGAAAGTTGCACTAGGAATTAAGGTCGATGAACTTTAGCCTTGGCTGTGCCATTAATTCAGCTTTGTTATCTTAAAGTTAATTAACATGTATGATTTCTTTATTTACCTATTAAATGAAGGGATTAGAGTTGGGATTCCCCTCCATCATTAAAGTTCAATATCAGCAGTAGCAGTAGCAACAACAGCATCAGTAGTAGTAATCATTAGTGCTTGTGGAGGTAGCAGTAGTAGATAATATTTACGTAGCACTTTAAGGTTTATAAAGCACTTTTAAAATATTAATTCTTTTTATCTTTCTTAGGATTTAGGTACTATTCTTACTTACTCCAAAAGAAATTAAAACAGAAATAAAATGACTTGTCCAGATTCATACAGTTGGTATCTGAAGCAGAAAGTCTCTGAGAAGCTGACCAATACAAATCATACAAATAGTCCCTTAGGTCAAAGGTTCCATAAAAAATCCCTGGATTGCATAACATGGCCCCTTCCTACCTTTGAAGTCTCCTTAAACTTAACTCTCCTCCCCCTTTCCCAAGCACCTATATTCAACAATGTAATGTCACTGGTCTCCTTGCTGTACTTTGAACAAAACTCTCCATCTGCCAACTCTAGACATTTTCACCTATAGTCTTCCATGGCTAGAATGCTTTTCCTCCTTCCTTATTATCTTCATCTGACTTCTCTTGCTTCAATTCTCATCAAAAATTTCACTTTTTACAGGAAGTGTTTCCTGATTTCCTCTTAATTCTAGAGGCAATCCTTCTCTTAGTTATTTCCATTTTATCTTGAAGGTAGTTTATTTGTAGATACTTATTTGCATGTTGTTTCTCCACTAAAATGTGAATTCCTTCAGAGCGGACACTGTCTTTGGTCTTTTTTGTGAATCCCCTCAGTGTTCAGCATATGGTAGGCCTTAAGAAAAGTTTATTGACTGACTAGTTCCGTTACCCCAGAGAATTACTTAACCTCTCTAGCTTTCTTCATCTGTAAAATGAGTATAGTAATAACATCTCCATCACAAGGTTTTTGTGTCAAATGGTATAATATGTGAAATACCTTTATAAACTTTAAAGTACTTTATAAATGTGTTGATATTATTAATATTTATTATTTTATTTAAAAATTATTTCTTCCCCAGGTCTTTTTAGCTAACCTGCAGATAACAATGATGAAGCTTAGATTTTATTTCCATTATAATTTTTTAAAATCAATAGGTTGATGTATATAATAATCTTAAAGAAAAATTAACAAGGTATTCCTTTTTCTCAATGTGTGTTGGTTTTCATTTCAGCTTTCTAGAAAGAATTGACAGCGTCAGTTTGATTGACTACACACCCACAGATCAGGTAAGTGAAGTTGATAACACGTGATCACCTGTTTTCAAAACCATAATAACTTCCAACTTTTTAGAGAAACATTTAGGAAGACTAGAGATGATAATAAAATGGTTATAATGATTCTTGAATCTACCATACCAAAACTATTTAAATATTTACAAGTGAGGGTTTTTTCCTTTAATTTATTTGAATAGAATTTATTTAAAATTCTACCATTAAAATTCTGTCTGGAACTGAAATATGGTCTTGTAGATAGAATACTGGACTCCCAGTCAGGAAACCCAGGCTTCTAATTCACTGTATGAATAGCGTTATTGACTGTTATCTTATTTTTCTCAAATGTAAAGTGAGAGTAAGAATAATTGGCCTATCTGTGTTACAGGGTTGTTATAAAATAAGAAAATATCAGTGAACCTATCTTAAAAGTTAAAGCAGTACATAAATGGTAAATATTGTTTTATTGCATTTGTCACAAGTATTTCCCAGGCAGAAAATTGAGAATTGTTCTTGTGCTAAAAACAAGTATTTTTTGAAAACTGACATTTCTTCTTATTTTTTGTTTCATACCTGCCAACCTCATAAACTGTTAAGTATTTTTTTTTAATTTCTAAAACAGGATCAAAGAATCACTGAGCTAGGAGGGACATCAGAAATCATCTAGACCAACCTCCTATTTCTTTAAAGATAAGGATACTCAATGAGGCCCAACTTTTAAAGCCTAACAGTCTTTAAATTTTGTGTTATATATGTTAATTTTTCCACTCCAAAAATGTATTTTAATAAAGCAAAGTGTAAAAGCAAAGAACATGATTTTTATCAAAGTAAAAATACCGATGACACTGCAATTAATACTACTTGGGTGCTAATCCTACAGCAATTCCAAATGTTATTTAAATGATTCAAGTATTGAATTTTCTTATGTACCAAGCACTCCAATACTCTCAAGCAACAGGTTGAAAATTCCTAATCTGACATCCAACTAAATTACATAACATTCTCATTTAGTCAAAGATTCTCTTGACTTGCCTTAGAAATTACATGAGGAAACATAATAAATCTTTTCCTGGGAGAGAATTTAATCTCTATGTGGGAGCTTTCTTTCTTTTACAAATTTTTCTTTACTTGTTTCTCTGAGAAATAAATTTACTCATTAATTTCCTAAAATAAAAAATAAGACAGTTTCAGATGATTTTATAAATGTTTATACTAAATAGTGCTTTATTATTTCACCAAAAGTATTTCTAAATAATAATGCTCTTGCTAAATCTCTAATGCAGAATTTGCTGTTTCTCCTAATAATCCAATTTGGATATTAAATTTTTATTTTCATTTGTAGGAAAAATTAGTATGTATATTTGTGCATTTATTTTAAATATTATAAACATCACATATTCACAGAGAAATATACAAAATGGTTAACTGTGTCTGTCTACAGAAAATCAAAGAAAATGTTTTTTCTCCCTCCTTCTGGAATAAAAGGAAACAGCTTTTAAAACAGATGAATATTGGCGATTTTCTAAGTGTAACTAGTGATTATGTCATCCCTAAGAGAGGAGCCAAATGGTGCTGCAGAAGGAACATAAACACAGAGTAACCTCTTCTCAATTCAATAAAAATGCCAGAATCAAAATAATTTTCATCAGCAAAAATAGAAATGGTTAACTCTCATTTCTATTATGGTTGTGAGCAGAAAAGACAAACCTTTATTTTACCAAACAATATAAATTTTCTTTATTTTTTTAGTGTCTTGTCTTTTGCCAGGGTCTTAAATGCATTTTAAACAGCTACTTCTTTAGAATTTCCATAAAGAAGAGCACCTAATGTTAATTCAGTGTTTCCCCAATGGTTCTGAGTTAGGATCCACTACTATTTTTGTGAAATGATAGGTGAATATCTCCTAGCCTCTGACCTATATCCTTGAACTTTAAGGCATCTTCATAGACTAAAGTAACCCCTGGACTATATTCAGTGTCAAGATGTACCAAGAATACATTAATGTAGTACATAGTCACTTCAATCTCTGCATCTAACCAACTTTTGTCCTAATTGTTACCCAGAAAAGTCTGTCCCCATCTCTTTTTCCAGGAAAGTCAGTCTATACTTCCCAATATCTGTATTGTATGAATTGAAACATCTAGAATTCATCCAATATCCTTTGACATTCTTGAGCTGAACTCATATCTAGGGATGATTGAAAAGATAGTTAGATCAAAACTATATTATAAAGCAGCAGTCACCAAAACCGTTTGGTATTGGCTAAGAAATAGATTAGTTGATCAATGGAATAGGTTAGGTTCACAAGACAAAATAGTCAATAACTATAGCAATCTAGTGTTTGACAAACCCAGAGATCCCAACTTTTGGGGATAAAAATTCATTATTTGACAAAAACTGCTGGGAAAACTGGAAAAGATAGTTAGATCACATAAATAGTGTATATAAAACACTCTGGAATGAAAAATAAGAAAATATATCCAAATGAAAGTTTCATTATTACTATTTTTGTTACGATTTCTTAATTATTTGTTAATATTTCTTACTTCCTTAACCTTAAGCCCAAGAGTTGCCCCAGACCATGGCATACATTTATAAACACATACACATGCACACATAAACAAATAAGATAATGCTCTTATTAAAGTGTTGAGTGTTTCAATAGCACCATAATAGATGAGATAGAAAACCCAGTTTCTAGGGAGAAGAAAATGATAATATGACAATAGTATGCTGATAATATATTTAATAGGTCAACTATGTAAAATGATATTGTTTTCTCATTGATGATTGATTCTTTAATTTAAAGTGACTGGTAATTTGACCATACTAGCTTTTTATTCAAGTAGAATAGAAGTGTGAAGAAAGCCAGGCCACAAGACAATAATCAATTGCCATCTGCTCCAGGATTCTATATCATCTACAGATGTGGAATTGAGCTTCTTATGGTTTGTGCTCTAATTTTTCCTAAAGCTTAAGGCGGAGCCTTTCTCCACTTGTGCTTACAGAACTAAAGCTTTTATATGAGAGGAAAGGAGCTTTTCTGTGAAGAAAACTCATTAATGTAGGCATCCACCAGGGACATAATACCCCATTAAATGTTTTCCTAAAAGACCAAACTTTCAGATTTTTTTTAATGAAAGGAAATTGAATAAAGTCATCATTATAATTACATTTATGGTATTAATTTTGACAGCAAAAATCATGTCATATGGTTTACTTATGTCTTCATATTTCTAGGATCTACTCAGATGCAGAGTTTTGACATCAGGAATTTTTGAAACACGATTTCAAGTAGATAAAGTAAATTTTCAGTAAGTATATTACTTCTGATGATAAACTAGTACTGGGATCAGCTTGTTAAAAAAATTTTTTTCTGTCATATATTTTCAACCTCTCTTCTTAATGGTATGATTAATTTTAAATGCCAGAAATTACTTTAGTGCTATAGGGACTATTCTATAGCTAACAAAAATAAGGACTCTCTTTAGGTTGAACTTGAAAGAATTTAATATTCAGCTCCTGTCAAATGTGATTTTTAAAAAGATGATTAGCCCAAATTTATATCTTGATGCTACTATAATTGATTTTAGTATTTTTTTTAAAGATCTGGAATATTGATTTTTTGTCATTTAATTGAAAATAGGAATAGAAATACTAAAATACCATCAGCATTTTAATATTAAAGTATATTATACTTATACTTATCCTGCTATTGAGTGATATTCCCTATAGAGTGATATCAAATTTCCTATAACACTCCTGCTTGTGGAGTCTTCAGTGGCTCTCCTATTGAATCTAGGTCAGTTTCTTCAGTTAGTTTCCTTTACCAACTGGCTTTATCTTGCTTCTCCAACTTAAGTTCTACTAACATTATGCTCCAGCTAGATTCCACACTCTCAGAGTCATTTAGAAATTTGAGTCTGCCTCTCAGAATATAGCACTGTCATATTCTATTTCGTATCATTCTCTTGTTAATTTGTTTATGTATGGCCCATGTGTATCCACTAAGACTCTGTCCTACATTTATTTCTTTCATTCTTTCTTTACTATCGCACTTGGTGATTTCATTGGATCCTGTGGATTGAATTAGAATATTTATGTAGATGATTCTCAGAGGTCAACACAATCAAATCAGAACTTATCTTCCCCCTAATAGAAACTTTCCCCTTGTTATCTTTCCCCCAATCCCCATGCCAAAAAACTTTCCCTTTTTTGAAGTTTCTATCTTATTGTCATCTTATCATCCTCATAGTTACTCAGGTTCTAAGCCTCAATGTAATCCTCATATCCTCATTTTTTACTCACCCCACTTATCCAGTTAATTGCCATATCTTATCATTTCTATCTTCACATTTTCTTGTAGGTCCCCTTCCTTCCATCACACAGCCTAGCTTAGTTGAAGCCTTCATCAACTCTCTTCTAGGCTATTTCAATACTCACCTCATTGGTCTCTTTTTTTTTTTTTTTTTTTTTTTTTTTTTTTTTGAGGCTGGGGTTAAGTGACTTGCCCAGGGTCACACAGCTAGGAAGTGCTAAGTGTCTGAGATCAGATTTGAACTCGGGTCATCCTGAATTCAGGGCTGGTGCTCTATCCACTGCGCCACCTAGCTGCCCCCTTCATTGGTCTCTTTGCCTCAAGAAATTCCTCATTTGAATACATGCACTATTCAGCTATCAAAATGATTTTCTTAATATATAAGTATAATCATGTTTCCCTTCCTTCCCCATACTCAGAAAACTCAAATGACACTCTTTACACTATATTCAGGATAAAATGTAATAAAGTCCATTCTTTGGAATTTCAAGTTTTTCACAATCTGGTGATTGTCTTCTTATAGTTCATTTCTTTCCCATATCTTTGTCTATCCATCTTCATTGATTTACTTGTTATCCCTAAACAATATTCTATCTTCCATCTCATTAATTTACTTGTTGTTGTTGTCCCTAAACAATATTCTTTCTTCCATCTTTGGGTCTTTGCTCTAGCTGTTTCTCAATCTCTAGAATGCTCTTTTCTCACCCATTCGCTTCTTAGTTTCTCTGGCGTCTTTGAAACTCAATTTCACCTTTCACAGGAAGCCTTTTCTGTTTTCCAATGGGTTTTACTTCCCCTTCCAAAATTACCTTCCAGCTTCTCTATATATATCTTGGATTTATTTAGTCATTTCATTTAAATATAAATTTCTTGAGAGCAAGAACTATCTTTTTGTCTTTTTCTTTCTAAATCTTCTTCATTGACAGTCTCTCTGATGGCTTCTCAAGGGACTTTCTATTTGAACTGGTGACTATCTATCTAAAACATATTATCATATAAAGAAAGAAATGCCTTAAATTTTTAGTCTAGGGATAGCTAGATGGTGCCATGAATAGAGCACCAGTCCTGGAGTCAGGAGGAACTGAGTTCAAATACAGCCTCAGATATTTAACACTTTCTAGCTGTATGACCCTGGACAGGTCACTTAACCCAATTGCCCTCCCCCCCCAAAAAAAGGTTTTTTAGTCTGCTATAAATTCCTTTTATCTCCATGCCTTCCCACCTCCTCAAATCAATAAAATATTTATTTTAAAGGCTAATCTGCAGGCTTTTGAATAAGTGTAATACAAGTTCATCAAAGGAGGGGAAATCAGTATTAGTAGAGTAGTCAAAGAAAGCTTTAAGGAGGAGGAGAAACTTGGCTGGGCCTTGAAAATATGGATAAGATTATAAAAAGAAAAAAAAGTATTCCAAAAGATGGGAATAGCATTACTAAAAAGTATGGAATAACAAATGATTTTAGCTAGAGTGTGGGAAACTGAAATCACTCTTAGTGACTATAAAATAAGGACTAAGGAATGGTTTAAAATAAGGACAACTAATAACTTCAAAAATGAAGTAGAAAAGTTTGGATTTGATATAGTTAAGTATTGGGAGTTTATGCTGTTACTTGAACAGAGAAACAATATGGCACAAGGAACACTGGGCTTGAAGTCAGAGGACTGGAGTTCAAATTTTGTCTTTGTCACTTAATCTCTCTGTGCTTTAGTTCTCTTATTTATAAAATTAAGACGTTGGACTAGAGATGAGCTCTAAGGTCTCTTTCAGCTCTAATCTATTATCATATCTTAAAGTGGCATCCCAAAAAAAGCAGCAGTATTTTTAAAATTTTGACTTGGTAGAAAGGAAAGGGGAGATGGAGAGGGAGAGAGAGAGAGAGCAAGCCAGAGACTAAAGGCAAGCAGATCAGCTATATTTGTGCCAGTGATGCAGATGCAAAGTGACGAGACCATAGACTAGAGTACTAACAATGAAGTTGATGAAAAGGAGGTGGGATATTCTAGAGATGTTTTGAAGGAAGGAATGGCAGGACATGGGAAAAAATGAATTATGGGCAGTAAAGGGAGAAGGAAAAGTTAGATGGACTCAGAGACTTCCATATTAAGCTTCAAAGCAGAATGGTAGCACCATGAATAGACAGGGGAAGCTGAAAAGGGAATGTATATGAATAAATTTCCTTGTGATCATGCTTCAGATTAAAAATGTTAAAATATTCTAGCATTAAATTTTCAATTTCTTCCTTGTTTTTTCCAATTGTTATTTTTTCTTTCTTTTAAAGATTTTCTTTTCCATTTTAACAAACAAAATTTTTTCCATCTCTCTCCATCCTACCTCCACTAGAAAAAAATTTCTAAGAAATATGCATAATCAAACAAAACTTATTTCCCATTGGCCATGCAAAAACATATATCTACTTCTTGAAGGAGGTAATTAGTATTTATCATGATCAGTTTTAGAATTGTTACAATCAATCAATCATTACATTGATTCTTTAAGTATTTCAAAGTTTTTTTT
Source organism: Sminthopsis crassicaudata (assembly GCF_048593235.1). Classification (NCBI taxonomy): domain Eukaryota; kingdom Metazoa; phylum Chordata; class Mammalia; order Dasyuromorphia; family Dasyuridae; genus Sminthopsis; species Sminthopsis crassicaudata. The sequence continues at coordinate 219,348,216 of NC_133617.1, read as the reverse complement.
TAAGTTTACAATATTATCATTATTGTATAAATTGTTCTAGTTCTGCTCATTTCAGTCTCTTGTCAGTTCATGTAAGTCTTCCATCTGAAACCATCTCCATCAATTCTTCTGGCATGTGATATTCCATTGTATTCATATATCATAATTTGTTTGGCCATTCCAAATGGCTTCCTTTTAGCTTATAGTTCTTTGTGACTAAAAAAAAGAGCTGCTATTAATATTTTTGCATATATGAGTCTTGTTTTTGTTTCTTGTAGTCACTAAATTCTGTTTGATTAATTCTAATTTTAAGTCTTGCTTGAATAAAGTTTTAAATTTTACTTTTTGTGGCAAGCTGTTAATTCCCTTTTCAATTCATTCTTCAATACTTTTTTTCCAATTTTCTCCTAGTTCCCTCATTTTAATTGTTTTTTATTTAGTTCTCTCATTTAAAAAATCATTTTAGTTCTTTCAAAAAAAAAACTTTTCGTCTCTCCAATAAATTTTAATCTAATTTGTACTCCTACCAGGTTTTTTTTCTTTGAGGATTTGTATTTTTTTTCCACTTCATTTGAGTTTGTCTTGAGCATCTCTATCAAATTAATGGCTAGTATTGTGTTTTTCTATGGTTATTTTTCCAGCCTTATTTCCTAACTTCGGACTTCATGTTAAGAGCAGGATCAGAGTCAGAGCGAAAAATCTACTGATTGTTGTTGTACTTGCTCAGTGTATTATGTACTTGTGTACTCAGCACACAACCTAGTTGTGTTTCTTTGCCCTAGACTGCCACTTCTAGACACAGGCCTCATACTCTGTCCATAGTGGATGTGTGACCCAGTATTGGATAATTAATAGGGCTGATAGATAGCTATGGATAAGGCCTTTTTCATTGCTCTTCATAGCCATTTGTGGCTAAGCTCTTTCTCCAGTGTCTGTAGATATCTCTTTCCACATCCCAACCCTGCCTAGAAAAATAACACAGTGTTGTTGTTTTTTCCCTCTAATTTCTTAATCTTAATCTTGATCTAGTATATTTCTAGTTCTTTGCAAAATAGTTTCAGGGGAAAGCTCAATAGTAGTTCTTGCTACTTTGTCATCTTGACTGGCCTTTCTCCTCACTCTTAATGAGGTAAAATACAATGTAACAATTATAGTGATAGGAAACTGGGAGAGAGATTTGGTTAATATGCCTTAGCATACTTATAGAGGATAATGATATCAAGAGAAATGGAAATTGATCAAGGATGAAATGATATGAAATATGTGATAAATGAACTATTGATCCCTTAAGATAACAAGCTTGAAGCAAAACATTAAATGAGTAAAATCTAAATTGAAGAAAGAATTAAAGGTACTGGAATAGTCAGTGGTATATAATAGCAAAAATTAAAAAAAAAAACTTTTATGGGTGATAGGAGAGTCAGCATACTTTGGAAGCAAGATATATAGTACAATGATTACTAATTCCATTCATATGATAAAAGTATCACTAGCATGTCAAATCTTGACTCAGCTGAGTAGTTTAAGATGGGTAAAGATTTTGTTTTATATTTAAAGTAAAGAATAAGCTTCATTTCTTTACAACAGTGAACCAAATTTGCCAATGTAAGATAACTTCTTTTTGCTCTTCAACAGTATGTTTGATGTGGGTGGTCAGAGAGATGAAAGAAGAAAATGGATCCAATGCTTTAATGGTAATTTTTAATATGTTTGCTTTAAAACATTACATGTAATTCTCATATTTTTTCCTACTACTTTTGTACATTGTTGTGTTATATAGTCTCACTTTTTATACTTGCGTTATTACTTAGTTTCTGTGTACCTCTAAGTTTCATATGTTTCTAGTACATAAGTGAATTAACAATCCCAAATTCTTATGTACACTACTAATATGGGCAAATTCCTTATCAGTTACATTAAAGCAATCCTATCCTACTAATGTCATTGAAAGAAACTGTAGTATAATGAGAGAAACATTGCATTTGGAGTCAGTAAATATAATTTCAAATCCTAGCCATACAACTAACTAGCTCTGTGATACTGAACAAGTCAAAAATCGCTTTAAACTTATATCTATTTTACCTATCTACCTTATACATTTTATAAAATGATGCAAAATATGTTTTTGTAACTGTAAACAGTTATTACAGTAGCTGGTAGTGTTGCTTATCTAGATTTGATAGCTTACCCAGGTAGAGTGCAAAATTCACTTGAAGTATTTATGGTATGCCTTGTATCCTACAACAAAGACCCATTCTGTCACTGAAGTGCTTCTCCTTTTCTCTTTTCTCTTACAAAGATGTCACTGCTATAATTTATGTCGCAGCCTGCAGTAGCTACAACATGGTGATCAGGGAAGACAATAATACTAACAGGCTACGAGAATCCCTAGATCTTTTCAAAAGCATTTGGAATAACAGGTAAAAAAATAAATAAATAAATTCAGTTTTATTGTAGTGCTCACTAGTAGAGCTTATTATAAATGTTACTTAAAACCTTGTCAGTACATATTAATTTAATTTTTGGGTGGACAGAGGAGCAAAATCTTCATGCAAAGTCAATTTGAGTCTGTAAAAATGTCTGTACATTCCTAACCTAGATAAACTGTACCTGGTTTTAAAAAAAAAAAAAAAAAAAGTCAGAAGTAAGGATATGAAGAAAAGTTTCTTTTCAAGCTTTGGAAATGCACAAATTTTTCATGGTACTCAATGTGTACAAAGTTTCAGGTGAAATTGATCAGTAATTAACAGAACCAACTACACCCAGCGAAAGAGCACTGGAAAATGAGTGTGGACCACAATATAGCATTTTCACTTTTTCACTCTTTATTGTTCGCTTGCATTTTTGTTTTTCTTCTCAGGTTATTTTTACCTTCTTTCTAAATCCAATTTTTCTTGTTCAGCAAGATAACTGTATAAATATGTATACATATATTGAATTTTAACATATTTAACATGTATGGGACCACCTGCCATCTGGGGGGAGGTGGAGGGAAAGAGGGGAAAGTTGGAACAGAAGTTTTTGCAAGGGCCAATGTTGAAAAATTACCATGCATATGCTTTGTCAATAAAAAGCTATTTTAAAAAAAGTTTCAGGTGAATCTGATATATGGATAATTTTCCTTTATTTTGTTCCCATGAATTTTTCCATATATCTTTCCTATATCATTTATCACATTCTATAGTATATCCTTATCTGGGAATATTTTGATTCTTTTTATTTTTTTTTTTACCATAAGTTTATAAAGAGAAAAGGGTACATCAAGAGAAAATGTTAGATCCTTAAAATAGTGAAAGTAGTTAGCAGTTTCTTTATTTTCTTTTGTATTCAATAAGAATATTCAAGTACACATAGGAAATGTTATATAAAATGATAACTTATTTATAGATTTATTGTGTATATTGAATTAAAGACATTTTTATTAAATGCTAACTACATTCTTGGATACAAAGACAACAGCAAAACATTCCTGTCCATGAATCCTTAGGACCTCATATTCCTCTGTGGGGATAAAACATGTACACATATATAATACAAGGTAATTTGAGAAGGGAAAGAACATTAACACTTAGGAAATTAAGGAAGGTTTCATGAATAACATAAGATCTAATCTGAACCTTAAAGAAGAATTCAGTACTGAGAAATGAAGTTTACTGTAACAGAACCAGCCAGTTTTTGCACACTAAATAAGATTGATTTGAACTAGACCTATTTAATGACAGGATCTCTGTGGGGGTACAGAAGAGATATATGGGGGAGGAAGAGGAGGAGCTGAGCAAGTCATGAATTAAGCTTTGTGACTAGCTAATGAGTCATGCATTTGATTAACTCTTTGAATTCCAGAGTTTGGCTTTTCTGATTTTTCTAAATCTTAATTGATCCACAAAAGCAATCTAATTGTTTTCATTTCATGAGCAAATTTTAAGTTTTAGCTTTCGCACAAATCAACTTATATCACATCTTCTTCCCGTCCCATACTCTATCAGCGTGGGCAAGAATTAGCTAAGAGTATAAAAATGACATGTTGACAAGATATATCTTCCTTAAATTTTTGTTAATGTCTTCCTGACTGAACAGGTGATTGGGTTGAAGTGGGGGTGGATGGGTGTAAGAATTTGCACATTTGAAATTCATTTAATAAAAAGTGCTTTTAGCATTTAAAAGTCTGTGAAAAATTCAGGAAGATCACCAACAATTTTTTCTTGTCTCTTTTCCAGGTGGTTGCGAACTATTTCTATCATTTTGTTCTTGAACAAACAGGATATGCTAGCAGAAAAAGTCTTAGCAGGGAAATCCAAAATTGAAGATTATTTCCCTGAGTATGCGAACTACACTGTTCCTGAAGATGGTAAGATTTCATTATGAGTCTTTCCAGGATTTAGGAACAGATACACAGTTCTAAAAAGTACAAATAACTTTTCTCCTCTACCCTACTTCACCTGTTTTCTTGCAAAAAAATAACTAAGGGCTACCAATTAGAGTATAATTGTATTATGCTTCTTAAGTCTGTAGTTTGAAAACTTACCTCCCTCCAATCTTTTAAGATTTGTGTTCATAATTATTTCCTGTCCTATATATACTTTTTGCTTTGAGAATTCTTAGAGCACCACAAAAGAAAAATGGCAGTTAATAATATTCAGATATGATCTGTTATTTGCTATTATTTCTACTTTAAAGTAACTTCGTGCCTTCTGTACATTCAATTTTGCCATTCTAAGATCATTAACAGTATTTCTGAATCACAGAATTAATTGTTAATAGTTTAGAATGTTGATTTACATAACATTTCTTGGGATCATTCAGAATGATACATAGGAAATTTATTAGAGGAAAAATGCATTTACAGAAGAAATGTGGGACCCAAGATTATTAGCAATTCACATATAGTTCTCTATTGTTTATAAAGTATTTTCCCTTTAGCAAGTCTATGATAGTATAATTATTATTATTAACTCCTTTTTACAGTTGAAGAAATTTAGACTCAGAAATGGTAAATAACTTGCTCATAACCCCACAACAAGTAATCAGTCGATATGGAGTTCACTCTAATGCCACATAGATCTTTCTATTTTTTCCAATTCCCCTAAAGATTTATGAAAAGGGAACTCCTGAAGAAGTTACTATTGAGTTTTCTTTTTCAATGGAGAGTAAGAACAGAGTAAAGTGTATAGATGTAGAGCTGGAAAGAATACTTGCTATCAGTTTTGTGACCTTGACTGGCAATATTGTAAAATTAAAAGAAAATCCTGCAAATAGAGTCAGAAAACCAGACCATATTCTGATCTGTACTGTCTGTGGGGCCTTGAATAAATAATTTTACATCTCTCAGCTTCAACTTCCTCCTCTGTGAAATGGGATTGAACTCAGTGGCATACCACCTACCCCATTACCCCAAAAACAAACCTTTCTCCCTGATTGATTCTAGTTGGGCTAATGTACTTCAGCATTGAAGAATTTGGGTGATTGGAATGACAAAGTCCTCAGCAGTCCCATGATAGAAAGTTTAGCTGCATTAAGAAAACTGGTTGGAGGTAGAGCCAGTATGATGAGGAAACAGGCAACAGCACAATCAGCTCCCTCCAGCCTCCCAAATAAAAGCTAGCAAATATACCAGACTGCATCCTGTTGGGAAATCCTAGAAAAAAAATTCATGAGTCATTTTTCAGCCCAATTAGGGAGATAGATCTATAGACACTGGTGACAGTCTGGCAAGAAGTGGACCTAGCACTCCAGCACAGAGAGGGGCTGTGAACCATAGCAGAAAGTCCCAGGCCACCATGTGCTCTCATGCAAAGTGTGGGAATAGGTGCAACTTGACAGTTCTTTTGTTCACTGCCCAGTTCTAGGTCACAGAAGCAGGGCAGGCTGAAGAGTGGACCTGTGTCTAGAGGTAGTAGGAGCTACTTTAGTCCTTGGGTTGTGTTCTAGGGAGGAGAAAGTTCAGAAACAAGCAGCAGCAGTGAAATACATATACACACACCACACACACACACTCATTTTCACTTTCACTTAAGCTTAGAAGGGAATAACCAGGGCAGGAATCCCAGACCAAAGAAAAAGCTTATAATTCTATCCCCATAAACTAGCTAAGCTTCCCCACTGACTGATAATGATTGAGTTCAGCAGCTTTTGCTCAGACCCTAAGCCACATTAGTGTAGAAGTTAGAACAGGGAAGAGTAATCAGACTTTCCCTTGAAGACTTACTTTAGGAGCACTAACAGCTCACACTGCCAGCCTGAGTGTTCCTGAGACTTTAGATTAAATACAACAATAGAACTAGCTCAGATCTGCCCTTCACAAGTACACAGATATTTTATAAAAGGACACAGGCTTATGCCCCAAAATAGTCTACCCAGTAAAACTGAGCATAATTCCACAAGGGGTGGAGCATGGGGAGGGGTTATAGGGAGGGAGAAATTGATATTTAATCAAATAGAAGATTTCTAGGCATTATTGATGAAAAGACAAGAACCATGAGAAACTTTGAGATCCAAACACAGGAATTAAGAGAAATACGAAAAGGTAAACACAAACATCATATAGAACTAAAGGATAGACTGCTTATATTCTTATGTGTGAATGTGATTCAGCTGTCCACCTCTGAACACTATCATCATCACAGGGGAAAGGGGAAAGGAAGAAAAGGAGAGAGAGGAAGGAAGGAAGGAAGCATATTGGGTGCCAGGCATTGTGCTAAGTGCTTTACATTTATCTTATTTGATCATTATAACACTTCTGAGAAGTAAGCATTATTACAATTCCCAAATTACAACTGAGTATACTGAGGCAAACAAGTTTAGTGGCTTGCCCAAGGTCACATAGCTAGTAAATGTTTGGAGCTATGTTTGAATTCAAGTCTTCCTTACCCCAGGCCCAAAACTCTATTCAGATAAAGGATCTGGGAATGTTTCTATTATGTCTTGAAAATCTTAAAAGAATGGAAATTGAGTGGAAGAAAATACACTATTGGTTGGCAGGGAGAAAAAGATTGGAAAAAAATTATCCCACATAGCTCAATAACATTGTAGGCAAATATTAGTCTTATAAAAACAAAGAGAATTTTTGTCCACCTGCATTTTTTACTTCCTTCACAGGCTAATTTACACTATTTCGAAGTCTGATTCTTTTTGTACAGCAAAATAACTGTTTGGACATGTATACATATATTTTACTTAATTTATACTTTAACATATATAACATGTATTGGTCAACCTGCCATCTGGGAGAAAGGGTGAGGGGAAGAAGGGGAAAAGTTGGAACAAAAGGTTTTCCAATTGTCAATACTGAAAAATTACCCATGCATATATCTTGTAAATAAAAAGCTATAATAATAAAAATAAATAAATAAAAACAAAGAGAAAGGGGAGGAGCATCTGACTCTTCAACCTCATTCTTATCTGAACTGGTCAAAGTAGAGAAGAATACATACATACATAAAGACACATACATATATGTTTAAACACAGAGTTGGCCACTGAAATATATTTTACTCACTGGGAAATAGAAGAAGGGGAAGAAAAAGGAAATTAGAGAGAAAGCAGATAAAAGGAGGGATTTATTTAGCAAAACAAACTCTAAGAATATACAAAAATAGAGCTCTTTTTAAAGTGTCAGAATTGGAATCTGAGGGGATGCCTATTATTTGGAAAATAGCATAACAATTAATGAAAACAAATATAACAGAATCTTATTGCTTTGTAAGAAATTATAAAACTTTCAGAGAAACATAGCGAGACTTGTATAAACTGATGCAGAATGAAATGAATCACATTTATCCAATCACAAAAATACTGTGAAGACAAAACAACTTTGAAAGACTTAGAAACTGATCACTATAATTGTCAACCTCTTCAGAAGACTAATGATGAAACATACTACTACCAGAAAGGTGAAAGAGCCTGAGTGCAGAGACCCTTTTTTTTTTTTTTTTTTTTAATTTGCATGACCAGTCTGGAATACTTTTTTTCTTGACTATATATTTGTAACATGAGTTTTGTTTTTCTTTCTCAATGTGAGAGATTGGTAGGAAAGTAAGAAGACAGCTGCTAATTGGGAAAAAAATTTAGACTAAAATAAATTCCCACCACCAAAACTTAACAGCTATGTTTCCCTAGTCAATAATATAATCTTCCTCAACCTCAATTTCCTCCTCTGTGAAATGAAGAAAATATTGTATACCTAACTACACATATTGCTATGAGGAAGATCTCTTGTACCTTAAAGCATGAAATAGTTGTGAGTTCTTGTGTCTATTATAGTTTTTTATACTGCACAGTACCATGCAGTGAGTTTAGTTTAGCTTTTATATAAAAATGGTGATTTATATTTAACTTTATCTGAGTACAATTCTGTTTTAATTCCACAGCAACACCTGATGCAGGTGAAGATCCCAAAGTTACAAGGGCCAAGTTCTTTATCCGGGATGAATTTTTAGTGAGTAATTTTTAAAATTCTAAATGTTTTTGTCCCCCATGGTATTATCATTGAGTGACTCCAACACATTTCACAAGTTGCATTCTTAGGTATTCTCTTACTTCCTATCATTGATCTTTGTTTTAGATTCACAAAGTGCTATTATGTCCATATTCAAAAGTACTGCTAAGCCAGAAACCATTGTACAAGTCAGCTTGTTCAGGCTCAAATGTGTCCTTTAAAAAAAAATTTAATTCCATTGTGTTTATAGATAACTGTCAATGGATAGGTTTTGGCCCACAAGACCAATCAGCAAATACCCAAAATTGCCCCAACAATGCAACAATGCAACCAGATCTTTCTAAAGACATGCAGAAATAGGAAACTGAACTAGAACTGGATGGGTCATGTTGTAGATAGAGATTTGTGCAGCCAATCATCTCTAGCAATGCATTTCTTCACTTTCATGAAGTGAGAAACAAAGTCTTCTTTGATTTTCTATTAGAACCTATTTCTATTCTGTCCTCTTCTACACTCCTACCCCAAGTCCTGCTCCCTACTTCTTTGTAACCTCTCAGGACCTTTCCTTTCATGGGCTTTATCTTGAACTTTTGCTGAGTTAGAAGGAAATGTACTTCAATATTTCAAGGCTATTTCATTCCATCATTTTATGCTCCAGTATAGATACTCTTTACATAATAAATTGTTATAAAAACAAACACATAATCTGCCCCTGGGCCCCATCTTGATAGGCCATGCCAGAGTTTGTGTAATACTGGCAAAGCCTTTTAAGATCCAGGGTCACTTTCATACCTTGATGAAGCACTAAAGTACTACTAGGGGAAGTTATTTACAAATAATTAAGGTATTTCTAGCACCTCATTTTCTGGAATAAATGAATTCTCTTGCATGCTGGTGAGCATTGCTCCCCCTCTCTCATGCCCTGGGATAGAGAGAAAAGAAAGAAAAAGAAACAAAGATAAAGAAAGAAAAATGATGATCATTATGATTTCCTGTTCAGTGATATTTGCACCTTGCAAAGATGTTTGTAAATCTCATTTCAGAATTTTCAAGGCTTTGTGTTCCCAAGTAACATCAAAGTGGAAAACATACCCCCCAAAAATCAAAAAACATATGTTCATCCAACAAATCATTAAAGAATAGGTTCTGGGCTATAGGAATAAGAGGGTTAGATTAAGACATAATTTCTGATCTCAAGTATCTTAAAGCCCAATTGAGAAAATAAAATACACGTGTGAAATTTAGCCTCAAGTATCATCTATAAAATAAATTGCTCTAAATGTATGATCCTAAGAATTACAGAAGAATTTCAAGGCAGCATGTCAACAAAGAGAAATATGGAATATAGCAATCCTCACAGTGATAGATGGGTTGCTCAGAACAAGGTTTTTAAATAGTATTAAGTCATGGATATGTAAGGTAAAAGCATTGAATTTGGGGGAAATGGCAACCAGTTCCCCACCATTAGAAACAGAGGGAAGAACACTGGCTCTCAGATCTTCATTCCGATTTTACTTCTGATGCATCAGTCTCTGACCATGTGCAAATCATTTCACTAAGTCAATCTTGATTTTCTTGTCTGGAAAGTGAAGGGAGTCGACCTAAATGGTTCTGAGGTTCTTTCCAGCTCTAAATCTATGATCTTATTTTTTTGGCCTTTTTTTAATAGCTCCAGTCATCTCTTGGGCCCCACTAATAGTGTTGGCCTTTTTACATAATCCCCATGCAAAAATGTATGCATATTGAAAATAAAGGATAGAAAATTAACTTGTCAGGATTATTTTTAATGTAGTTATTGAAATTACATTACTTTTTTTTTCTTTATGTCAATTGACTATGTTTGTTTTTAAAAGTATATGATTCCCATTTTGTTTGTGAGGTTCTATAATTTCTTATAGATATATCCTACCATTGGTAGGAAACAAAAAATTTAGAGACTAAGGGAAAGGAGATAAGTTAGCAAATTGGCAAATCACATCACTTCTGGGAGCTTTCATATCCAATATTCTCTGATAAAACCTGAGACTCTACATTTGATACTTTCCTCAAAATTCTCAGGAATTTCATAGAAGAGATTAAAAAATGAATGAGCCATTGAACCCACTACTCTTAAGTTCTCCTTGACAATATTTTTTCATAGACAACGCAAAATAATCTTCTTGTGCTTTTCTTACTATATTCCTACATATGAGAAAGGCTACAAGTACATGTTTTAAAATAAAAACAATAGCTATGTAAAGAATAATGATGATAATGAACAGATGCCAAGTTTGGGCCTTGATCTATGGAAAATACATAATAAAGCTAAGAGTTGGAGCTGTCTAGTGCCTGAGTAAGCAGCACTAAACAGCTCCAACTCTTAGCTTTATTATGTGCCTGAGTAAGCAGCATAATATTGTGATTTGGAAAGATACTAATATGTGACTTCTGGGCTTGTTGTGGTAAACATTATAAATATTAGGCATCCTGCAAATATGTCATGATTATGAGCTTTAGTTTTAATATCATGATCTATGGAGAACTGTTGCCAAAAGAAGATAGTGATACATTCAATGACCCTGATTCAATCCCTTCTATGAAGTTCCCGAGAAATCTGTCAGAAATATAAAATGGTAGGGTCTTGGCTCTCATGAAAAGAAATTATGGAAACTGAAGTTCCAAGAGCTTATGTGCTTTGCCAAAGGTCATATACAGCTAGGTAAGTATCAGCCAAAATTCAAATTCAGATTGCTTTACTTTAAATTGGATGCTTTTTCCATCATAACTCCACTGTTTCTAAAAAAGTAGAAATTAAGTCATCACAATTCTTCCCACAAGATGCCAGGTAGTATTTTTCTAACATATGTCTGAGAAATGAAGTAAACTTTTTTTCATTTGATTTGCTCCCAAGTTGGAAATAAGGTTATCCTTTGTTTCTCTACATAAATGAAAACACAAAGCATTACCAGTCAAAAACTAACTCCAGAGCATTAGTACTCTGGAGTTGTGTGTTTTTTTTCCAGTGTAGATCACAAGCCTAAGTTTGATTTTTATTTCTTTTACCACAGTTAGGAAACAACTACAGTCCTATTTCAATCATATTGATTTTAGTCAGCCAGCAGTTCATTTTTTCTCTTTTATCTGCTTAGACATGAAAAGGATGACCCATCTTATTAAAAAATTGGTCAGAAGCAACTTAACCCATGGTTGGAGATGCATGCAAATATTTTTGATGTAATGCTACAGCTTTCCTCAGACAAAAATAAATCTAGAAAGGCATGATTGCTTTTCCCTATAAACACTATTATGCTATGTGCTTTAAAAAAATGAAATAGGCATTTTAAATATTTGTTAAATTAAACTTTTTACCAAACCTAGTATTATGATCAGTATCTATCTTTAATCATAATGAACATATCTCCATGATGATGACCGAGAGAGGTTCTCTCATTACTGCTGGATCCTCAGTTTTTCACTCACATTGCTCTTACTTGTTTCTTGTGTGTATGCTTCTTTCCCACAGATGTAAATGAATTCTTTAAGGGAATAAAATACACATATACTCATACACACATGCATATAGATATATGTGTATCTGTATACAAACACACAGACATATGTGTATTCTTCTGCATCCCCCATGAGGGATACTAAGCACAATACTGAGCCCAAAAAATGCTCTTAAATTCTTATTGAATGATTGAACCTCCTTATATAATTGTTATGGGATCATTAATAATATTTAACACTTGCCTACACAAGCAGCCTATTGTAATGAAAAGAACATCAAATTCAGCTAGAAAAGTTGTTTCAAAGTCATGGTTCCAGTACTTATTAGCTTTCTGACCATGGGTAAGTCCCTCAATTTTAAAAATGTGTTTCCTTCATCAAAGGAAAATGTTAATATATCATAGCAGTATTAGAAGAAGAAAAAATAAAACACTTTATAAAGTGTTTTAATCAGGGTGAGTTATTTGTTGGCCAGTGTGGAAATCACTGTTAACTTGGTGTGGAAATGTTAAAGAAGCAAAAATATATGGAATATAAAAAGGACTCCCTATGCTTCCTCTCTTGATGCAGTGAAATATCCACTGCATAAACTTGACCAGGTGACCTCTCTTTTTATTTAGTCTTCTGGGGGTAAAAAGGCTCTTAAGAAATAGCCAAAGAACCATCTAAAGTGGATTCTCCAAAAAAAAATTTAATCCTAATCTGGTTTTAAAGAAATAAAAACATAGGGGAAAGCCCAATTGGGAATATAGATACTGACAGACATGAATTTCCTAAGCCAAAGAGACTTACAGAGCAATTCTTGTTTTGCAGAGGATAAGTACGGCAACTGGCGACGGCAAGCATTACTGCTACCCTCACTTTACATGTGCAGTGGACACTGAGAACATCCGCAGAGTGTTCAATGACTGTCGAGATATCATTCAGAGAATGCACCTTAAACAGTATGAACTCTTGTGATTAGGGTCACCATGGAGCCTGTGGTTTTCAATTATCTGCTCCTTTCTCTTTCGCGCGCTCGCTCTCTCTCTCTCATTTCTCTGTCCTACCCAACACAGGATGGAAGAATATACTCTAGAATACTTGTTAGCCTCTGGGTCTGTTTACTTTGGTTATTTAGCCATCCCCACCTGTATCCCGATGTTCATTTCAAGTAAGTTTTTCTTTTATTCTTCCTGCTTCTTTGGGACTAGGTCCAGGCTTTCCTTAGGTATGCCATTCTTTTGTCATTCCATTAAGCCTTTGGCTACCTCTGTTTTCCCCTAGGATTTTTTTAAAATTTTCAAACATAACCTACTAAATTTTTCCAGTAAGTTATGTGAACATAAACTGGTGACTCTTATCAGATGGCACTACAGTCAAACCTCTGCATGTTAGGGGTCTTTTTTTTTTTTTTTTAAACATGACACTGAAGAGTACTTGATAGGTGAAAAGAATAATGCACTTTGTATCAGGTTATTAAATACTGTTGAGAAAGCATACACACAATGTAGCAGCACTATGATATTTATTATTCTATCACAGTTTTTAGCATTGAGTTGCAGGTTAACTAATCAAGTGGCCTCCTCTTTTAAGCTGTTTACCGGCATAGGTCATAGAGTAGAGCCTGAGAGGCATGGGGAAGATAAGCAGTTCTTCTGGGGTTTCATAGCAGAGTGTCCCTACACACCTCAGACTTTTGAATTAAAAGCTACTTCTAGCCTACTGCATCAAGGCAGAAAATCTACTCCTCCCTACCCTAAACTGTTCTTTGTTTTGTCCACAAATGATCCTTTTAGCTTAGGTCATTCTTGGACACCAGTCCTCCCTCTCTCTTTTTTTTTTTGTTTGTTTGTTTTACTGCTGGTTTATTATATTGTACAGACTGTAAAATGTAATATTATTTTGTACAACTTTATTGAAGAAAATACTTGTAGAAGATCTTTGTGCCTTGATTATGGCTGTACCTGTAAACTGAGCTAAGATGTAAGTATGTTTTTGATTGCGCTGTACAGCTTGATGTCAGCCTTACCTGCAGCCATGACTGGAGGTAAGAACTTTATCTGTAGAATTTAGGGGTTTTCTGGTTTATATTGAAAAAAAAGTGGAATACACTTTTAGTAAAAAAAAAAAAATTATATAAATTATGCAAATTAACCACTTATACCTTTATGAATAAGGTCTTACCCAGTGAGAAGCTGTTGCAGCAACACGCCTTTCCTTTTGGGAGACTCAGCTTTGAAATATCAAATTTATTCGGGTCCAAATTACAACCATGTGTTGTCTCTCAATGGGAAGAACCAAGAATTTTTTTTTCTCTCTAGACTATATTTCATAATTCTTTGGTTATTGATACTTTTACAATCACATGGTGTGATTGTGAACATGTAGAGCACCCTCAGATAAAGCTCTTAAATCTTTATAACAACAGCAGATTTTATTGTGCAAGTAAATATAAGATAAGAATATTTTAAAAGGTGTAAACCCATGTCTGACCTAAGAAAATTGCAAGATGACATTTTTATTTCTCTTTTAATAAAGAGACACATTAGAAAATTGTTTTATTTTAAATATTGTAGGATCAAAATGTGTGAATATTTCTCAAACTTGAATAATTTATGCAAATGACATTCTCAAAACAAGTTATGGTACAGTACATTATATAAAAAGCAAGAATTGTTGTAGCAATAAGGCATGTCCTTTTTAGTAACTATAACACTGCTTTATATTTTATACACGGGTGTTTTGTCTGTGTGAGTATATACTTTTCCTGTGTCTGAAATAACCTGTACAAATGTCAAAAAATTACAGTTGCAATAACAGAAACCTAGACAAGTGTTAGCCTACATTACTTCATCAATTTTCTTTACCAATACATGGACTGTCTCTATCCTTCGTTTAGAATTTTAAGACTCACCCCATAAATCAGGTTTTTATAATATATTTTTTAAAACCAATGCTCTCTTTTGCCCTAAAATTAAATGTCAGTAAATGCTCCTATTTCTTCATTTAAAACTAATTTTATGACATATTATAAAAGCCTCTCTTGCATCCTCCTGAGTTTTCTCCCATCAGCATTATATTAACCTACTGTTTCATAAGATCATTCAGTCAGATTGATAGATGAAAAAAAAAAAAGCAAAACCTATGTTCATATCCCCTCACACTTCCAAGAAAGAGAGAGGACATGCAGCTATATTCTAGATGTCTCTCAAGAAACCAAAAAAGAGAAAACTGGAGAGGGGAGAAATTTCTCAATAAAATAAACATCTATACTGTGATATATATATATATATACAATATTTGCCTCTCTTACAGATTCCTTGGAATCTATAGTGCAAGATTGTTGCCTATTTTAATGATAACATAAAGAAAAATTCAGGCTGCTTTAAAAAAAATTATTTCTGGCTCAAAATGAAAAACACATCAATTTACCTTTTGATAGGCCCATTTTTTTTCCAATTTTCAGAAGTGTCTTTTTTGACCATTAGATGGGATTAAAAATTGTCTCGTAGAGAACTAATTATACCTATTTAAACAATAATTAATAATAATAATAATCCAGTTTCAGCAGAAAAAAGTAGAATTCTACCAAACAAACAATATTTTCCTGCTCTTGTAGTATCTAAAGGAGAATCTGCTTCCCCTTCTAGATGTACAGCTTTATAAAATTTAGGAATCTGAGGGAAATGTCATACTAGAACAGAAGCCACACCCACTGATATGTACATACACTACTGCCAGTGTGTTTCTGGGTTGTAAGTTCCATCCGTGGAAGGTAGGAGTTTTTAGTGCATGCAAGTTATGAGGCTAATAGGACTTACATGTTGTACAGATACAATCTGAGTATACATATATTTGATAAAAATTATATAGCAAGAAAACAGTTCAATTTGTTGTAGGATACTTGTTACTTTTTTTTTTTTTTTTTTTACAGCATGAAAACATTTCAATCAACTATTTATCCTGTAGTAATTCATATCAATTGTTTAGAATTTCTATGATGTGCATAAAAATGGATGGCCTGCATCTGGACTCGTCCAGTTAGGTCATTCTCTGACATGAATACAGCCTGAAGTTCAGTTGTTTTCCGCTTTGGTATTTGTTACTAAACGCAGAAATGTCCTGCTCTTCACATTGCCTTATGCTTTCTGATTACGTATCAACCGAATGAAATGAGATGAAAAGAAACGGTGGTGTTACAAAGGCTGACAGTGAGTTAATAATAACAAAGCCACCAAAATACCTGCTGTGCAGTAGATAGTCAGCACTGTATGCTCAAGTGGAAGGAAACATTTGGAGAGGGAATAATCTACTGATGTTATGCTGCCCTAAAAAAGAAATACAAACAAATAAAAAATAAGAAACAGAGTCATGCTGTTGTTAGAACACAGATAATTTAGTCTCAATAGAACAACAGAGCTAGCAGACCACTTGGGTTATTTCTTGACTGCTCCTCTCCTGGGCAAAGAATAGGCTCATCCCTATAGCAGTGCACCAAAGGCATTTCCCTATCAAGACTCAAAGCTTGCCAGAGGTGATGTGTGCTGTCTTTTGTCTTGTACAAGATACCCCTGGCACTAGCCAGGAAAGGGAAATTAAGGACAGAGGAGCACCCAAGTGGATCTGAGATGGGAAGCTAACTTTGTTATTAAGATAACTTCCTAACATGCTAGGCTTCAACTGAAAAAAAAAATTAAAGAGGGCACACACCAGGAACTCAGAGAGGTACATGAGAAGACTTGGACTAGAGAGCTGAGACCAAAGAGCATCACTGAGAGAGTGAATAAGAAGGTTTTGTTTTTTCATGCCACAAGACACTAAAATAAATCTGTTTACTTAGAAATACATGTTCTGGGGTAATCAAGGAATTTTCCTTGTAGGCATTTTTGCTAAACAACAAACATCTTTTTTTTTTTAAGTTTGTGTTCTTTGAACTTGAAAACAGGACATTCCCCATCTCACTATTAAGTGCAAATATTATAAATGATGTATATTGTGCATTGGAACTGGCTGCTGGAACACAACCTTGATGTGAGAAGCTCAATTTCAGGTGGCCATTAATGTTAAGCCCTGGGCAGTGGCATATATGTCAACATGGAAAAGCAACAGCCCTTCACATCCTCTGCAGTGGCAAATGCACCGATTTGGAAAACAAGTGGATGAAATGGCCAGGAGTAAGAGAAGAAATTATCCTTTTTTCCAGTGGATGAAATCAACCAGGAGAAATAGTCTTTCTGCTGTTCTCAATGCATCTAAAAAAAATTACACTGCACCCTCTTCAAAAGATAATTATGCCACTTTGCTAAAGTCTCCCTCTCCTCACTCCCCACATTAAAAACAAAAAATTCAACTTAACTGAAGTTACCCTCTGAATGATGTCAACTGGTTTGGCTCCCAGAGATAAGCTTATAAAGTGGGTGCAGTGTACTAAATTAAGTGTGCTGGGGGAATTCATGGTTTTTGTATATTTTTTACAGGTAGCAACAGTTAAATAGTTGATTACCCATGTTGATTTAAATATTTATGAAAGCTATCAGACAAAAAAATAAACTTTAACTTTACCATAATGAAACTGGGGTTGTTTCTGTTTCTCCAACTGAAAGATGGAACACTGATTTCAGGGATTTTTCCATCATGTAGCACTTCACAGGCACTGTGAGTATGACCACTTAAAATTAAGCGAGGCTGAAACCACCAGAGAAGCTAAATTGAAGAAGAAAACAAAACATTACCTAGTGTTCAGAATATTAAAGATGTAAATTCATGGCGGGATAGTTTTGAGTTTTAATTCATTAGTACTATAAATTTTGCTAATGAATATTATTAAATAATATATCTGTATCATATTCTTTAGTGTCCTTTTGAGACAATTTAGGCCTCTGGCCCAAGTCACACATTTCTGGGGACAAAAACACATTCATTCTTAGAAAATTCTTCTCAGATCTGCCAAAGAGAGCTTTATGTCTTTATGAAAAGAAGATTGAGAAATAGGTATGATTTAATATTAATATATCAATTTAATTAGTTCCATTATGAAAAAGATCAGTTCCTGTAATTAATTAATAAAACTTTGACAAACTGCCAGAAGTCTACCTTTCAGTCAGCAAAAAGAGCTGTCCTGCCACTAAAATCTACTTATTACTAGGAAGATATGCTTTTATTTTAAAAAGAAACATAACATAATAAAGTTTGTGTGACACTGAATTGGTATCACTATAGTAAGTTATCAAACCTTTTGGGAAGCCTCTTTAGAAAGTACATCATATCTCTCTTCAAATAAGATGTTCTTTTTCTCTGGAGGAGCAGAATCTTCTCCAGTGCATTCAGCATCACTTCTCCTATACAGGGGATAGTGCTGTCCAAAAATTGAAGAGCCAGAAATTACCTCAAGGAACCTTTTCCCAGTTGATACACACACATAAAGAAATGCTAGGCTTTTCAATTCTTATTACCTGGAGAAGGATAGGAGCTGATGCTGAAAGCTGTTGAACACCAAAACAATTTGGGCTGGAATGGTTCTCCTAATGGTTAAATAATAATAATTATGCTAGTGACTGGATAGAAAAACAAGTTTACTAGTTTTAGAATGGAGAAAAAGCAACATCAGTGAGGAGGGATACATAAGATTATTATGATATTATTATCCTTTTCCCTTACCTGTCTGGAACAATTCAGTAGGTGAGATAGCTTAATGAGTTGGGCTTCCATTGAAGAGCAGATATTACAGCCATCTCCCTCCATGGCTACACTGTTCACCATAACAAAACTGAAATGGTTAAGAAAGAAACAATATTTTCATTTTCCCCAAAATTCTTAGCATCATTTTGATAAACCCTCCATTCATAATTTAAACAGCAAACACAGAATGCAAAATTTTAATTTAATAAATGTGAAGCAAGTTTTATTAAGTCAGAAAAGAGGCTTATGTATGCTAGCAAAAAGCCACATAATGTTCACCATCACAAAACTGAAATGATTAAGAAGGAAACAACATTTTCATTTTCTCCCAATTTCTGAGCACCTTTTTGATAAGCCAGTTACTAATAACAAAATTTTCACAATCTAACAGCAAATGCATGATGCAAAACCTTTATATAATAAATGTGAGGCATGTTTTATTAGGGCAGAAAAGAGGCTTACATATGCTAGCAAAAGGCCACATAATGTTCTTTCACTGAGAAAAAGGTTAATTAGGTATGACGCTGATTCCTCCCAAGACAAAACAGTTTCTTTTCTTTCTTTGTTAGTATCATATATACTTTGTTTTACTAAATGAGAGATTTAGAGCTAGAAGGGATCTCAGACCATCTAGGTGACTCTCATTTTACAACTGAAGAAACTGAGCCAAGGTTATGAAAAGAGGAAGCATTGGGGACAATAATTAATTTAACCCAGGTCCCCTGACTCCCAACACAGTATACTTTCCACAACACACAGCCTTTTGAAAACATTTTGGGTTGTTTTGTCAGTTGAAAAAAGAATCCCTTCAAGGAAGCATTAGAAATCCAAAAGGCAAAAGAAATGGAAGCTCAAATTCTAGCTAGATAATTTATTGTAAATATAAAATATATAAAATAAAATATAAAAAACAAAATTCAATTGATATTTGTGGTTGCTCAATAAAGGAACTATCAACTACATAAAAATATTCTCTTTGAGCTCACGCTACCCTGAATCTATCAATCAACAAATATTTATTAAGGACTCACTATATACTGGACAGTCCAATTAGATAATGAGAATTCAAATATAAAAGGACCCAATCCCTGACCTCAAGGAGCTTACATTTTATTGGGAACATGTCCATCTGTTATACATTAAGCATCATTAAAGATACCATTAAGAATCAAAAGCTCCCCATTAAAAAAGATTTCTATGCCCCAATTAGTGATTTAATTATCCCAATTATAAAATACAGTGAAATCAAAATACATAAAAAATTTTAAATAATTCCTAGAAGTTTGCTATGATGGAGTTTGCCTTTTATTTTATTAAATATTCTCTCCTCAAGACAAATTAAAATCTATTCTTTTTTTTTTTTTTTCCTGAGGCAACTGGGGTTTACCTAGGGTCACACAGCTAGGAAGTGTTAAGTGTCTGGGACCAAATTTGAACTCAGGTCTTCCTGACTTCAGGGATAGTGCTTTATCTACTGCACCACCTAGCTTACCCTAAAATCTATTCTTGAGAGATGCATTGTATGAAGTCTAAGTGACAATGTATAAGTTGTAACAGTCATGATATGGAGTTCTTGTTTTAACCTGAACAATAAAGGAAAGAGGTGGCTTTTTGTCAGCTACCATGACATGTAGATTGTCAATACTGAAATAGAATTAATCTCTTTCATTTTTTGATCATTGTTAGAATGCAGACATCTAGGAATTTATTTTAGTTACTGAAGTTATTTTCTAAAGAAAATGCAGTCAGTACTCAACTGTGTACTCAACTAGCATAGAAAACTAGTGAAACAATGGATAACTTTAAAATGAATTAGACATACATAATTTTGTAACGGATTTATATTCCTAATTAGGCTTTTTATTAGACTAATATTAAAATTAGCTTGAGTTCCCAATCGTATATCAATTAGGCACTAGTAGGCTTAGATGCATATTCTACAGTGAGGGAACAAAAGTCTAAAATTAAAGAATCTAGATGGCTAAATGGATAAAGCAATAGGCTTGAGGTCCTAAGACCTGAGTCAAAATCTAACCTCAGGCACACTAGCTGTGTGACCCTGGACATATCACATAACCCTGTTTGCCTCAGTTTCCTCATCTATAAAATGAGCTGGAGAAACAATAGCAAACCACTTCAATTATCTCTGCAAAGAAAATCCCCAAAAGGGTCGAAATGTTAGTTGTAAAGAGCTAGCTTATCCCCTGACAGCATGTGAGAACTAACTGATGACTATCTTAACAGTCTCACAAAGTCATCTGGGGGGAGAGGGAAATAATCTAAATCATACTTAATAGATGATGGGCTATAAATTGTTGTTTCAAGTAAGAAAAAGGACCTGGGGGTCACTGTGAACTATTCCATATTTTTAGGTTCCAAAGTGCTGTTGTAGCAAATATATAACAACATAAAAATCTAACAAATTTCTGGACATAATGAAGGGATGTATTAAAATAGAAAACTTTTATTAAAATTTTGGAAAACTATGATGTATCTATATGTACTTCTGTTTGGTAAACTAAAAAAATATAATGAACCTCAAAAAAGTCCATAAAATAACAATAAAACTATCAAGGAGAAGAGAAATCACTATAGATGGATATCAAATATTATTATTCATAATAATAATAGTATACATATAGTCCTTTTAGGTTTATAAAAACACTTTACATTATCTCATTTAATCCTCATTAAAAAACCCTAAAGTAGGTGTCATTTTTATCCCCATTTTATGGATAAGGAAACTGAGACTTAAAGAGATCAAATAATTTGCCTAGACAACCAGTAAAATGATTTTAGGTTTTCCTGAATTTGAGCTTTCTTAATGTACTACCTAGCTGCTTCTAAAAAATGGATGATCCGAATATATAAAGTCATCAAAAGCACAAAAAGTTGATCACCAAGTTCCAGGATACTAAACCTAGTGAAATGTCTCTTGAAATACAGAGATAAATTAAAAACAAATAAAGGAAATGTTACTTTACATAGTGGACAACCTCCCTCATGACCCTTTCCACCACTACTGGAGATAAAACTGGGCTGAATTACCCATAGATTTGACCCTATCAACATTTACTAAGTCCTTACTTAGTGATATTATGCTAGGCACTAAGTAAACCAAGTCTCACAAGGAGAAGTGAGTTTATAGAAAATAAAGAACTTAATAAATATTTGTAGAATAATACTTACTTAATCCCTTTTATAGAAAAAAATTCCCCAAAGTCAAAAACCTTCTTAAATCGTTGTAGTTTATAAGTGTTCATCCTAAATTCAAATGTTTAAAAAAAAAAAAAAAAAAAAAAAAAAAGGAAAGGAAGAAAGAAGGAAAAAAAAAGTTATTTATTATCTAGCCATAGAAAAATGTAGGAAACTGATAAATTACATTTCTATGGGATTTTAGAGGTAGAAGGACCTCAAAGTCTCTTTAATCTAATATCCCTTCCACTCCCCATATCTTAGAATTCCCAATACATCTCTAGCAAGTGGACATCCAGCCTACCTTTGAAGACAAAGTTAACCATTCCATTTCTGAGCAGTTGTTATTTGTGAAAAAAAAATTGTTTTTTACATGGAGTAAAAGGAATATGTCTGCAAAAATGTTTCTAATTCTGCCTTTTCTGATAAGGGGGGGAAAAAAGACTAATTTATCTTCTATAAGAAAATCCTTTGTGTATTTGAGTTTTTTTATTTTTTTTATTTTTTATTTGGTTTTCCCTAAGTCTTCTCTTCTCCAGAGTAAATATTCTCATTTCCTTCATTCATTCCTCATGTGGCATGGTCTTTAGGCCTTTAAAATCATCATGGTCATCCTCCAGTCAAGACAATATTACAGATTATGGTCTGACTTTAATTGTACAGTGATAATGATAGCATCACAAGGCCTCTATCTGGTACTTTTCAAAAGTATTTTCATTTAAATTATTTCATTTCATCCCAGGAAAAAATGCATTGCTTTTAAATGTACATTTTGAAATTATGTTAACCCAAAATACATAACCTCCTTATTTCTTCCTTTTAAAAAAAATATATGTATTACAGATGATGCTTTTTACATAATAGTTACCCCTTGCCCCCTCAAATTTCCTGTATATCATGGCACACCAGTACCATGAAAACTTACTCATAATGAAAGCCGATATCATGGTTGCCAACAACCACTATGAGTTGTGTGTGAGGTGGATGTCGAAACATTTTCCGGAATCTTTCCACATCAGAAGCCCAGGCCTGAGGGTACAAGTAAAAAGACCCAATAATTTGCATTTTGGCTAAGAAATATCCTGTAGAAAATTCTAAACACAACCAAAGGGAGAATTATGGAGATTGAATGTGGATCAAAGCATACTATTTTCACCTTTTTTTGGTTTATTTGCTTTTTCTCATGGTTTGTTTCTTTTTTCCCCTCTTGTTCTAATTTTTCTTTTACAACATGACAAATTTAGAAATATGTTTAAAATAATTGTACATGTATAACATATCAGATTACATGCTTTCTCGAGGAAGGTAACTCAACATTACAAAAATGAATTTTAAAAACAATCTTTATATGTAATTGGAAAATAAAATACTATTAAGAAAAATAAATAAATGTGATTCCGATATAATGAGAGGGCAAATCTGTCCCAAAGCAATTTAGTTTGAAACTCAGAGTTCCAGGGCTTAACTTTTTCTAATGAACTTTTCTAAAATTCTTTAATAGCTTATTTCACCAACCACTAGTTCTTAATAAAAAAAAGTGTTCCTTTGTAACATTTTTTGTAAATGTTAACTAGCATTTCTTACCTTTGAGGGGGAAAAAAAGGTTTGATTCTAAAAGGCCTCATAAAATATTAATGTTGTAAAAAAAAAAAAAAAAAAAAAAAAAACAAGAACAAGCTCTTAGAAGATACTCGCAGGCAGACAGGTGGCACAATGGATAGAGCACTGGCCCTGGAGTCAGGAGGACCCAAGTTCAAACCTGGCTTCAGAAACTTAATAGTCACTCTCTGTGTGTTAAGCGACTAGCAAGTCGCTTAACCCCAAGTGCCTCACCAAAGGAGACTAGGCCAATATTAACTGAACAAATTAGAATTCTTTTTTGTGTATAGTTGTGGAAGAAGAGTCAGAAGCAAAATGTAGACTGAAGACAGAGAGATAAATGAAAACCATTTCAAGACCATCCTAATACTAAGTTGGGATACTAAATCATATAGGAATTTTAAGAAGTATAAAGAGTTCCTTTTCTTTTCTGAGCCTAATCAAAAAAAAAAAATGAATTTGGATAAACTTCTTAGCATAGACGATATACTTTTTCAAGATGACTGGCACCCTCATTTTAAGGTCATCCACCATAAGAAAATAAAGTTGATTCTTGTGATTTGCAAATGAGTTGTTATTATTTTTTTAAACCCACTTTGTCCAAGATGTTTTGTAAGAATTCTCTGAAGCTAAGAAAATGTCAGCTTTATATGCACCAGCATCTTACCTCCTTTTACAATTGATCTTTCTAAAATGTAGTTAAATTGCTTAGGGAGAATTAAGTAGGTGCAATCTGATTTTTAAAGTTCCTCTAACACATTACTTCTAAGCTACTAGTCAGCTCCTTGCTGCTCAGCCAAAAATACCAGAGCACTTGTAACATTTACTTGGTGAAGGTTGAGGTAGAAGTAGGACTATTGGTACACAATGCTTCTCTTTTAACTAAGCTGCAGAAATCATTTTAATGTTTACTACAAAACATCATTAGAAAAATTCTTAATTACCCTGATCCTGCTGCAGAATTTGTTTGGAGTGATTAAATGGTTTTTATAGAGTGATTAAAAGGAACCGCAATCTTCAATGTATTTTCCTTCTGATGTGGAAATATAAACGACGAACAGAAGGTAAGACTTGGGAAGCTACTTTTGTAAATACAGTTTATTTCATTAATTGGTTATGTAAAAGCCTGAAGTAGAATGTACATTTCACCATGTGCACTGACAGGCTCATCATAGTGCTAGTGACATTTATGTTGAAGAACTTTGTCTCCTAAGGTTTCTTTTTATATTTTACATAGAAACTATGTAAAGTCCAGGTAAGTTATGCACCCCAAATTTAAAAGCCAGTAGGGTTAGGATTAGACTAACCAATCCCATCCAAGTAGATTAGCATTAAATCCTTGTTCTAAGACTCTTGAAGATATCCTTTCCATGTCATATGTTATATAACAACAAAAAGTTGAACTTTATGTCTTACCTCAGGGGAACTCCACTTGCCTTCATCAAAGACATCCCCCAGAATAAAGGCAACCTCTGGCTGTAGTAACCATAGGGCTGTCTGAAAGGCCCTTTCCATTTGCCACTCCCTTTGAGAGGGGAAAAATCATTAGTCCATTTTCTGGGTAGAAGTTATAATTAAATCCCGAGTTAAAGATCTGGGGAAGATCAGGGGAAACAAATTAGTACAATCCAATTACACTTCTACTCTCCCCATCAACTCCTTCCAACTTGAGAATGATGAAAAGGGAAAAGGTTGAGAATCTGATGCATAAGAAATACTTAACTGCCATAAACTCTTCACCCTAAATCCTGACCTCTGCATAGCAAGTGCATACCATACTTTCCATTGAAGCAAAACTTACTAATACTACTCTTGCTACCTGATGGAATGCCTATTTTAGATTATTATCATATAGTATCTATCAAAATCTATTTTCACCAAAGAGACCTTTCTTTGTTCTAACTGGACAAAAATAGTGAAGAGATGGTAGAAGAAAGAAATCATCAAGAAACCATCGTGTCAGTACGTAAAAAAATGCTCAAGGAGTGCTTTCTCTCAAAGATCTCTTAAAGGACTTGGCCAATATTAGTTTTTACATCTTTTGAGCTCTTCTGTATCTTTCTAAGGTTTCCTAATTCTAAGAATTGCCTGACCTGTTTTGCAACAGTAAGATGCAAATTCAGATCCCATGGTTTGCCAGAAGGACAAATTATTATGGACAATGCAATTTGGCCTTTCAAATACCAGCACAGGCAGCTAACTGCCCTTTCTAGCTACCTCACATAGCTAACCATGCATTGTTATGTCAGTTGTGTTGCCTCTCAAAGCCGGTAGTTTTTTTAGTATTTCTTGACTCGAGGTCTTCCACACCAGAGAAAAAAAGAACAGAGAAGCAGCATCAGCAAAAGGAAGACTTCCAAGAAATATCTGTAGGAGTTTGTAATAAGTAAAGCAGAAAGTAAAATTACATTGTCCAACTGAAATATAGTGACACTCATTCCCCAGCACTACCCTAATACACTCCACTTTGGGCACTATTCAGGTCCATTACCTCTTCTTACTTTGCTCTTCCTTTCTGTAAATATAAATATATTCTCCACCCAGCAAAAGGCATCTACTACACAGTAAACCCATTATGGGAGAGAAAATAAAAAACAAAAAAACCCAAAAACAAAAATAAAAAGATCCAGAAGAAAAATATAGCAGTCTTCATGTGGTACATAGCTAGCAGATTTGAGACTGGCAAAAAATGCAGATAATCAAAAAGAAGAAAGCCATATTTGCAAACATGGTAGTTAAGATTTCCTCCTAACTCCCAAAATCTCATACTATTACCACCCAGGAATAGGTATTGGATAGATATATCTGAAAAGCTTCTTCAATTCCTAGCCCTAATATGAATTTGGAGATTTTCAGCAGCCACTGTCTTCAAATCCATCTTTTACCCAAAAGAGTGCAAAATGTAAGCATATTCAGGTTATCAGGAAACAAATTATGACAGAGAACCCTCAGAAATGGTTCTGTTTGTTTCCCTACCAATCAACTCACTTGGAAATTTGAACCCATGGGATAATTAGTATATTTGTGAGCTGGCAAGGATGTAACTTTAATCCCTAATATCTAGCTTTTGGAAGGAAGTCTGAGGAGTGCCCTAAAGTCAGAAGTGTTTGACCATACTGTTGAGAGCACTTAGTGTTACTTTCTTAAATTTATAAAATTTCAAAAGGGTTCTGAATTTTTGTTCCTACCGTCGTAATTTGTCCAACCAATGTCCATTTACTTCCCCAAGCAAGTGTGTATCAGCTAAAAATATAACCTTCAGCACAGGTTCAGGAGTCTGTTCTTTGCTTCCAGAAGCTATAGTTTTCACTTCTGGCCAACGACACTGAAATATCACTAAATAATAAATTATATATTCACAAAACACAATCAGAGCAAAGACAAGAAATCCAAATTTCAACAAGAACCAGTTCTTCCTCTTGAAGTGAAAAAAATTCAGAGTTCTAGATAGTAATCTATATTTAGTCATTTCATCTGTCCAAAGGAATATGCCTCAGTGATCAAGAGCCAAATTCATTTAGATTTTCCTTAAGAAAATGTGGGTATCCTTGTCGAGATATAGTATCCAGATCTGAACAGAACACCTAAAAGAATAAGAAAATAATTTTAGAACCAGCAATACATGCTTCCTTTACTTAAGTGCAATGACTTTAGAAGGACAGGGAAAAAAACTATTAACAAGCAATTATCCTGTTTTTCACTTTACCATGAAACCAGATTACTAGCAAAAAAAAAAATTGGTTTTCTGCTCCTATCTATGTAATAGTTTGTGTATATATTCAAGTTCCCCAGAGACGGCTCTTATAAGAGGACTGTTCTTATATAAACTTGAAAATGTGGCCTATAACCACATTTGTCATACCAAACTAATTATGACAGAAAATTGAAGAAAATACCTCTGCCAGCAATGAAAAATTCTTAGAACCCCTTAAGTGGACAGGATGCCATAATCTTTAGTTTCAGAGCATCCAACTTAGGCTTTACATCAAATATTACCTTAAACCATTTCTTAAAACCATTTTATGATCCCTTTTCCTCTAAAGCCCTTTACCATCTGCTGTAATTTTGGCCTTCTAAATGCAAGGTTTCATATCAATAAAAATGAAGACTGTGATTCTATAGCCTAACATTATCAATTATCAAATTCACAAGCCATAAAGTTTCAATGGCCCAACTGCCCCAAATGAAAAGTGTTTCTGGAAATGTAGAAAACACACAAACTTCTTATGGTATATATGAACAGAGATCTTCTTGCTCAATGTCACATAATTAATGAGCTATAATATACAACATAGTCCCTCTCAGGAGACAATGAAGAACTAAAAAGGGAAATAGTTATAAGAGGCTTCTATGCATCTTATGGCACGTCTTTGACAATCTACACCACTGTAATTAGAGTGATGCTTTAAATTTCTTTCCAAGAGCATGAACTAATAAATTTGTTTAACTGTGTCTAGAAGGAAGTCAAGTGCACAGGTGTCATCTGAAATAAAACACCATTTCTAGACTCATAGCCAGTTTGATGATACACACAAAACTAAGCACCAGCTCATTTGGCAGAACTTGGCTAAGATTGGTCCATGCTATCTTTCTAACATAACATTCAGGTCATCCTGTGATCTCTCCAATCCTGGGCTTTGTCTAACACAAAACTTAACATAGAAGTAAAATAAACTTCTGACAAACATAATCAATAACTAATAGAAATTTCTTTTTACTTATAAATCAAGGACAAGAAAAAGTTAGCTTTCTTATTGTCTTCTACTGCAATTAAAATCAAATTTTAGTCTTAAGATCATGAATCCAAATGACCTGAGGTATGAATGCTCTGACTGTTCAATACAAGAATTAGGAACAGAAAAGGATTGGTTATAAAACTACATAAAATTTAATAAAAATAGTCTCTAAGAACAAATTTCCCTTTTTTCTTAATTTTTTTTCCCATTGAGAATTTTTTTACTTTAAATCTTTCCCCAAAAAAGCCTGGAAACTACTTGAAATTCTGTAAAGAAAAAGATTAAAAAAATAAAAGTCCCTAGAATCTTGTGTTTTGCAAGGAATAGGGAGTGTTTGAAGCCTCTGGGGCTATTTGCCCTATAGTAGCTTCTGTTTCAATTCTTATAACTTTAGAATCTCTAGTCTTTCAAAAGGTGATCAAAGAGACAGCAAAACATACAATTTCACTACCTTTGAGGAAAATGTCTTCAATGAGTTGGTTCTGATCATTAGATCATAAGATTAAAAGGTGGAATTGGAAGGAAGAAATCATCTAGTATTCTCCCCTAATTTTAAGTATGAGGAAATAGATGAAATTACTTGGACATTGAATCTACTCTAGTTTGACCAGTCCCTACTTGAACATTATCTCCCAACACCAAAACAGTCCTCAGATTCAGAAACCAATAATTAATGCCAGAAATATAACTGAGGAGTAAAGCAGTCTCCCAAAGTGCTACTCTAAATTGAAGTATAGGTTTGAGATGGAACATATAGGTATAGTCTGCCAAATCTATCACAAGACTCAAATGAACCAAAAAGTGGAAATATAGTTTTCTTACCTGAACAAACACATATATATACACTTATTTCAGCTTTTGATCTGACACTATCCTAGGCACAAAAATTATGAGTAGTACCACTGATAAGTGTCCAGAGGGAAAAATAAAATAAAAAATTCAAGAAACTCTGGCTATTCCCACCAACTCTGGGTTCTTTCAAAACAAGTCACTGATGAGAGACTTAAAGGGAACTTCCGAGGTAGAAAGAAATATTGGTATCAGATAAGAATATATTTTTAGTTGGTTTTGCTTAAATTCTTTCCTATTGTCCTTGGATACAAGGAAGGTTTTTGTTTTTGTTTTTGTTTTTTTTATCAGTGGGGTGAAGGAAGCTACATGCCAGTTTAAGGGAAACAAATGTAGTATTAAAAACAAAAAGCAAAATTTTAAAAATTAGGAGGGAGAGGGGAAGACAGAGAAGGGGGAAGGGAGAGAGAGGGAGGGATGGGACTCCTGAAGAAGCCAAAAAAGAAGCTCCAGTGAGATTTTTAAATGTCATTCTCCACAGGTCTCCCAGAGTCTTTGAATCTTCAATCTGAATCACATACAACTACATTTACTACAAAGTAAATACCAAAAACAGAATCTTCTGACATTAAAACATGTGCATTTTTAAAGATAGAAGAAAATAATGCTTATACAGTATATAACTGGCACTGGTTAAAATGGTAAAATTAAGAAAATAAAATTATGCATAATTGGCATAAAAGATCCTCAGAAAAGCCCTGTCATTACATAAAATAGTTTTCTGGGATTAACATGACTCTTTAAAAAACTAACCCCAGAAAATTCAAATTCAGTTTCCACATCTTAAAATAGAGATAATACCTGCCAATTCCATTGCCTTACATGGCTTCTTAGAACCAATCTAACACATTTCCCTGAAAGACTGAACACAATTTGCATTTGATAGCACTTATCCAATTCTTTTCCCCCTTCTCCCTACCAGTCTATAATCATCATTCCATGTGCAAAACACTTTCATGCTTTATCACCTTAGCAACTTCTATATTTTCTTCAGTATTCTGGTCCTTAGGATGCTTATTTATTCCCTCTGTAAAAAGATGAAGAAGTCAAAATAAATTCTTCTTAGAGAACTTTGAATAAGATTGGGAAAGGAAGATTTCTGCTAATCGTTGTCCTGCCAGGAAGAAATGAAACAGAAAATCTTGTCTGCATGATATATTCCCACCCTATAACATTATTCATCATTATCAAACTAATATATAAAGAAACAATGTCACTCCTACTTCATGACTAGTGATTGATTCAAATGAACATCTAAAATTACTTTCTTTCCTGAACAAAATGCAAGCCAAATATTGAGAGGGAAAACTACTACCTCATTTTTAGTCACAAAGTCTACAGAAATCTACCAAAATAAATTCATTATGGAATGATACAGACTCATGTCTACCTATAGATTTTTCCCCTCTGAACAGAAAACAAGACAAAAAAAAACCCATGCTTTTTTTTTTAATTGCAATCTTATCTAGCCTTAAGCAACAGAAACACCTACTGAACATTAAATTCTCTTTAGATTTTTACATTATTCCAAATTCTCTTCAGATGTGTTTCATGCAAAATTATTTCATAAATACATCCATATTACTGTAATCTGATAATCTGGTGATCTATCCTTAGGAACAACAAAAAGCAGAGACAATAAACTTATAGATTTACTGACTTTTATCAGGTTCAATTAAATGGCAGTAAAGAGGAATCCTGTGATCTCTTTAAGTTGGGTAAAATATCCTGATGGCATAAGAAAATAACAGCTACCAAACTTTAGAGACCCTGGAATTTGTTGCCCTTACTAATGGATTTCTTGGTCTATTGTATGCACCATTCTGCAGGTAGCACTCTCTAAATTCTCTCCTACCTGAAATGGCTCAGAATCCTAAAATCTAGTTTAAAGGGACTAGAAAAGTTACTAGACTCACTGTATGCAGGAACAGAAATCTAGAAATGTTCTTTATAACATTCCCATAAATAGCCATTTGACTTCTACTTGAAGACTTTCTGAGATAGATATTTATCTCTGAGACATCTCTCTGAGGCAATGGATTCTACTTTTAAACATCTCTTCCCCTTAAGTTTCCCTTGTAAGTTTCCCTTTTACTTAGCCTAAATCTATGTATATAATTTTCACTCACTGCTTCTTAGTTCTACATTGGAAGCCAAGTAGAACCAAGTATCATCTCTCTTCCCCAGGAGAAGTCTTAAATCCTTTAAGTGAGCTATCATGTCATTCTCAGTCTTTTCTCAAGGCTAAATACTTCCTTTTCTTTTCAAGAACTCATTCCAATCCCTTCACCACTTTATGAATATCAGCTCATCTAGGTTTCTCCTAAAATATAAGCTCCCAAAACTTGTTCCCCCACTTCCCTCATTTCAATCCCAATGCCTTCCTTAATTTACAGCCTAATATTGCATTAGCCTCATTAAATTGGTTCTTATGTCATTTTTCCCTGATTTTCCTGATTCAAATTAAATATTATATTCTTCAAACTGAAAGCCAAGGATTGATGACCCATAATTATTTAGTTTAACTGAAGCTCTTACCCTCTCCTATCATTAGCTTTATGGGTTAAAATAAGGAAAAATAATGAAATATCCTTCTCTTCACTATGCCAAGCAATATATGTTTTAGCCTTACTTATGATTTCTAACAATAGGGCCCTGGATCTGGAGTAACAAATATCTGGGTTTGAATCTTGTTTCAAATACTTACTAGCTGTGTGATCCTGGACAAGTCACTTCACTTCTTTCAGCTTCAGTTTTCTCATCTGTAAAATAGAGATAATACTTGTAGTATCTAAATCACAGAATTGCAGTAAGAAGAAAATGAAGTAATGTTAGTGCTTTGCAAACCTAAAAGTACTATATGTCAAATATTTTTATTAGCTATGTCTGAGGCCAAAAATGAAAATCTGCCCATTTTACACTCCATTCCCAAATATAAACTGTTTAAATAAATAATAATAAATGCTTTATGTTACCAAAAGAATATAGTATTAATCCATTCTAGGTCATTGGATTGGAAATTACTAAGTAAATTAGAATATAGTATATGTGCTTTTTTGTATGTTTTACATATATGTGTATGTGTAAATGTGTATACACATATATAGATGTGCACATACACTAACTACCTACCTCCCACCCCTCTACCCACCTCTGGTTAAATGAATAATAAATTTTAAAATCAAACTTGGTTTTTCAAATTTTCATTTTTTTGTTGTGTGTTTTTTTGTTGTTGTTGTTGAGTTTGGATAGTAAAAGCAAAATTAATAAAACACAAAAGTTACACATGAAATTTAACTTTATTGAAATAACTTTAAAACTGAAACGCCTCAATAGACCCCAGACAAACTTATTTTTTAAAAAATATTTTTGAACTTACTAAACTCACTTTAAGATGTAAGGTTAATAGTCATAACTTAAAATAACATATCAATTACCCAACAATATTTCAAAATTAAAAATAGAAAATTATCATTTTAGATTTGATATTCCTATCTTTTCCTCAACTCCCACCAAAAAAAAAAAAAAGGTTAGGGCAAAATTTTGGCTCTTTTCTCTTTAATCTGTTTTGTGATCTCTCTTTAATCCACCAGGACAAAGGAAACACAGAATAGAATAGAAGATAAACCTTCAATTATTTCTATATCAAACTCGAAAAGGGTTTTGTACACACAAACAAAACTTTAGATTTAAGCTAGTCTGCCTTTCTTTTACTAACAACTAACATTTGAATTTTATACTTTACTGTCAGAATAAAACTAGCACTGTCACAACTAGGTCATGCTGCTTAGGATTCTCTGACCAAGGCTATTTTAATACTGTAACACAAATCCGACCTAGATTTAGTTTGTTTTCTGATTTATATCAAAAGTTAAACTTTATTCCAACAAAGCCTTAAATTTGGGGGACTGAGGATTTTACACAGATTTTTGAATGATTAGACATATTCTAACAAACCTTTGACTTGATTTCAGCTTGTCTTTCATAAAACTGCTTATGTTCTTCTAATATACCAATGAGTAAATGAAACATTCAAGAGAATGCAAAGAAATATCTTAGCACAGACATCTATACTATTTAGAATATATAGTCAAGTTTAAGGGGGAATGACACAAATCATGGCCAGATAATTTAAAAGGCAAAACCCTTTAGAATCAGTCCTTACAAGAGACAGATTTGGGGACTAGAAAGACACCTAGCTTTGGAGTCTGGAAAATATTTACTGGGCATTTATTTGATTCTAACTAAGTCTTACTTAGAAAAGGTGCTGACCAGCATGAATGGAGAAAATTCCCTCCTCCAAGAGTTCCTGTAACATTCCCATCATAATCCCACTGTTGTTGTTTCATTCCCTCCTCCCCCCCAAAAAAAAATTCAGAAAGAAGACAATCTGATACATAAGTCTGTGTGGTTTTGTTTGCTGGATTTTCTGGTCTGCATTAACAAAATAAATAACGTTATTAGCTTTACATCTGTAAAGAAACAAGACAATTTTAAAAAGTCATAAGAAATATACTTGTTTTCCCTATTGTACTAAAACAAAGAAAAGGAGAATCTATACTTTTGTGTTCCTCTTCTTTTCAAGTCTTTTATTCTATCTGCATACAAGATTACTTACTCCCCTTCTTTCCCCTCCCCCCTTCTTAAGTCTTAGCAGTGCCCTCCAGGAGACAAGTGCTGGATGGAAGATAGAGGGAAAGGATAGGAGAAGGAACGGAGGCATTTTAAAGATTCCTTAATAATACAAAAGAAATATAATATAAAACGCAACATAAAAATCAGAAGAAAAAAAGGTCAACTTGAAGATTAAGAGAAACCCACTACAAAGACTCAGAAGGAAAGGTGGCAGTCATGTGGCTCCGGGCGGCCGCCAGTCTCTGCTCCCCGGTCGAACAGCTGTTAGCGGGCACTGGACCGCTCCGTCCAGGGGGAGGTTCAGTCCTGGGTTCCCTCGGTGCAGCTCAAACCGTGAATTTCCGGGTGACCATACCAAGCAGCAACAACCAAATAATTACAAATCCACTTCTGAAGTGCAAGCTTCACATCTCCGGACTTCCGTATAACTCTTCATTTCATTGGCAGAGTTGAAGGTAAGGTCGGTGCTGACTGGTCGCTTTGTTTTCTTCGGTGGGCCCGGGCGGACTTGCTGGGCTCTGATTGGGGCCTGGCGCCTAGCCGTCCGCGCGGGGGGCTGGACCACAGAGCTTCACAGGTAGTCTGCGGCTGGAACTAAGAAGCCAGCCCCCGGAGGTGCGTCCCAGCCCGGGCGGCATCCTTTTGCTTCTCACCCACCCAGAAAACTGTAGTCAATTTGAGTGCTTGGTTTACTTTTCAGACGTATAGGATTCATTCTTCCGATTATTTTACAAGCATTTATTAAAGGCTAGAATGAGCTATTGACTGGAGGACTCACAGAAAAATATAAGAGACAAAGGTCGCTATCCTTAAGTTTTACCAGCTAAGTACAAGTCCCATAATTATTAGTCATGTTTTCCTTTTGAAAATTTAGTTCTGACGATGTAGAATTGTGTTGAAAAAATTACACAAAGAAAACATTGGGAATTTAAGTAACATAATTTCGCCAAATTTTAAACAAGATTATCAAGGTCAAATTCCCCAAATAATCTAATTGATCTGTGATCTCATCCATGGGAATGTTCCCTCTAATGATGAAAGTTGCAATCCATCTGTGATTGCCTATTTGGGAAGATCCAAGCCTATAGCAGAGTAAGGAGCCGAGATTTCTACACCATTTGTTAACCTTTGTGACTCTGAAGCAAGTCATGGGTCCCAGTTTCCTCATATGTAAAAAATGGGGGAGAGGGCGTGGGAAGGGGGTCGGACTAGATAGCCTCTAATCCAGCTCTAAAGTTGTAATCCAATACTGAAATCCTCCATAAATTCAATGCAGAAAGTTCACCAAGCACAATGAGGGCCTTTTCCCTTCCTATGGGGGAACTAGGAATTCAGGGGAATACCTGGGCCCACCAAGAGGACAAAGAGGTCCTCAAAGTGAAATTATCTTCTAACCAAATGATGTCCTATCTTTTTTTTCTTTATATTCTTCATTCCATTTTCCAAAATGACCATTAAAAATATGAAAATAAATTATGCACCAGCAAAAGTGAAAGTTATCTTTCAAATTTTGCTATTTGCATAAAAGAAATGTTTTGGAAAAAATGCATATAATTTGCAAACACAACCCAAAAATCCAATGTAAAAGAACAAAATATTAAGACAGTGTCCAACAGTAAATATGATTTTTATTCTGGAAAGAAATTATAACAAATATGTAAGGCTAATTTTACTTTTGTATATCTTGCTAAATTTTAAATAGCAATCATGTCAAGAAATGAAAAGCATTCCAATGAAACTGAAATACTGCCTAGAAATAAATAGAATTAAGTTTGAAAGAGGACACTAACAAACTGGGCTGTGTTGGTACTATTATTTTAAAATTTAAGATTTTTTTTTTTATGATTTCATTAGAGTAGCAAATTCCCAGTAAATACGTTCCTCTGCCAATGCAAATCAGCATATATTTTGGAATTTTAAACCTTAGAGATTTTCCTGGGCCATTAAGAGGTTCAATTAGGAACTAGGAGAGCAGGATTTGCATGAATATAATTTAAAAAATAATAATGTTTAATAGGCAAACTATAGGAAATAAACATTTATAGTTTTATGTATAATCCTCTCTCTGTTCTTTGTGGAGATCTTCATGTTTACCTATTTTTTTTAAGTCCAGAATAAATAAATATCCCTTTAGATACTGTTAAATACAAAACATTCAACATTAATGCAAAACATTGAAATACATATTTTAAATTAATTTAATAAGATAGGTTTCACATTTGATTGTTTGAATTATATAAAATTAATAAGTGCCACATTATATTATAAAATTAATAATGTAATTTATTATTGGAAAAAATTATATATTATGATATTCGCATATCATAACCTTCTCCTCCATCCAGATCCCACCTAGGTAGGGCAGCTATGATCCTCTACTCATAGTTGGTTGGAAGGGGGCAAGGAATAAATTATTTGAAGAGATTGCTCAGGACTGGGGCTAACTTAAAAGTAAAAGCCATAATCAGAATCCAGATTCAACCTGTGATTCTAATCTTCATTATTTCATTGTTAGCCAGTCATTATTGATTGCCACCCTTAGGAACACTCCTTTTCCAACAAGCATATGCCTTACATAATTCTTTGGTCTAAGAGAAGCTAAATGACCACCTCTTTATTAAAATGCTAGCATCATTAATAAAATAAAATAATTATTAATTATTAGTGAAATAAATTAATACTTTAATTAAAAAAATCTTTTTACTAGATCCTTTTTAAATGTCACAACATAATTAATTCATTCTGGAAATTTTTTTCTCCAAGACTTGAGTCACTCATTCATCATTGAGACATTATGTCTAGTGGCAAAGGAACTACTTGATCAACAGTTATGCTACATTCTAAGTGAACTTGAAGAGGTGAATGTTTAATAGAAGACTCTTTAAATTTGAACCCAATATCTCCAGTCACTAAAGTGATAATAGGGATATTGGGTTCAAAGTACTCTCTTGTTAGGGAGGAGGAGATGAGAGTGGTGATATTTTGTAACTTTTTGATATATCTTCTCAACAAATAGCTCTCTAGAAAAACTGGTGTTATTTACTTAAATGACTAATGAAGTGTTTATCACTGGGTCAATCAATGATTTAAAAAAAAGAGAGAGAGATAGGGATATTTGAAAAAATACTGGAATGGAAGGTTCAAGCCAATGGCATTTCAAGAAAGGCCCTAATGCTTTAGAAGTACCCCAAGGGCTATAAAAGGAAAATGTGCCTATCTGTAGACTTCGAACCTATTTCTAAAAATTCTCTTTTTATTTATCCCCTTTATGCAAGGAGTTACAGAAGAGCTGCCTAAAAGATAGAACAGAAATCATTAATGTTTTCTGATTCAAGGCTAGGTCATTAGAAGCTTTATCTGTGCCTAAGAAAGATAATCAGTCACCTACTCTAGATCTGAAGAAAGGGAAGTGTAGAAATAATATGATTAGTAGAGGACATGAAACCCTATGTGGAATTACCAAGAACTGAGCAAAGGATGAGAGCATTGAGTCCAATACTGCAATGGCCTCAGAGGAGTGAGAACAAACTTGCAGGAGGAAGAATGGCAAAACACCAAAAGAAAAAGATTATACCAAGACAATGACTGGTCTGTTAGTCAAACAGGACAGTGGTGAAAATTCTGCCTCATGGCCTCTTCATTTTGACACTTTCACTGAACTTTCACCTTAATAGCTCCTGAAAACTATGGGGAAATTATGGGAAGTGGGACAAAAAGAAATCTAGAAACAGCCTGAGATAACAAAGTTCAGTTACAAATTTGATAAACAGAAATTTGAAACTTCCCCCTGAGGCAGTGGATGGAGACCAAGAGAAAGAGAAGGAAGGAAATATAGGGAGGAAGGGAGGGAAAGAGAAAGAAAAGAAGACATAGTGAAAGAGGATGGGAATGGGGAAAGGAAAGAAGGGAAGGGGGACAGGGACAGAGGAAAGGAGGGAAAGAAGGAGGGAAGAAAAGAGCAACTATTTCCCACTTCCATATCAGCATCCCTATTTAGCTACAGTTACTTTTGCAGTAACATTTAGATTCACAATGTGCATGATTATTCATTTTAAAGAGAAATAATATAAAGAAGGCTGTAAGTGATGGTGAGAAACTTATTTTCAAAAACAGTCAATATTAAGAACCTATTGTATATTGGCACTGCACTAAGTTTTGCACATACCAAGAGAAACAAAAGGCAATCTCTGTTCTCATGGAACTTGCAATTTAATGGGAAAAACAACATGCAAAATACTATGCATAAATAAGCTATATGCATGATAAATTAGAAATCACCAGAAGGAAAGCTCTGTTGAATTAAACCAGATCAGGAAAGGTTTCTTGTAGAAGGTATGATTTTAGCCATGATTTGAAAAAATCCAAGCGGCAGGATGAGGACTGAGATAATTCTAAATATAGGGAACAGTCACTTAAAATTGCCTATCAAGACTGTCTTGTACAAAGAATCCAGGAATTTATTTATTTAGGGAGTAATATGGTAATGTTTCCTTTCCTAATAGATCTTAAAAAAATTAAAACAAGTTGGGTCTTTGAAAGGCAATGGCTCCAAGGTTTGGACCAAAGTGCTCTTACCTGCCTGTATCACCTGTTTACCTAGATTTGAGGAGGGAGGTCACAAACTCTCTTTCATCAGCACCTTCCCCAGCAAGGTCTCTCCTAGTGTCTGTCCTGGAATCTCCTTAGTCCCTTCAGAGCAGTATCCTGAGGGGTCTTTTCTATGGGACACTATGGCTTCTTCATTTTTCTCTAACTATAGATTTATAGCAAGTTCAGTGACTATCTGGTGAGATTGGAGTTACACTGGGTGACTGTTCCATAACTTCATCACAAGATGGCAAAGATGATGCATCCCCATAAAATAACTCACTTATGGGATAAGTAATCAGCTTTTAATCTCTAAATTCCCTGAAGTGCCATTGGTGCCCAGTAATAGAATCATTTATTAATTATGGCATTGAATTCTCAGACAGATGTGAATTCCCTTGAGTACAAGCTTCTTGAATACTTCTTCTGGCTCCTGAGCTTCAAGAGAAATATGAGTCCTTAATGGTGTAGGTTTTATACTGCCTCAGCTTTCTGAGGCCATGCTCTACATGTTTGGGTATTAAAGATTTGAAATTTCCAGATCTAGAGCTAGAAGGGAGCTTGGCACAATACTCAACTAAGTCAGATGGTCCTAAGAGCATTTAAGAGTGAAGCAAAAAGAATGATGACAAAATAGAAAGGATCTTTCACAATTTCTATAATAAATTACATAAATCACATTTGGACTTTTACATTGCTTTCCCTGATATGATACAAGAGGATAAAGAAATGATAGTTAAGAAAACCAAGAAGGGCATAGCAGCTGGAGCAAACTAAGTATAAAGAGAGGAGATCTGTATTATAGACCATATAATTTTATTAATGTTGATGGATTGATTTTCAAGATGTCAATGAATAGAAAAGACACCAGTGATCAGGGGAAAAAAACACTCTTTTATGAGTTATTGGGAAGAAGAGAGTATGCTCTACACCTGTGATTTAATCCATATGGGAAATCACCATATAGCTACTACTTCCATTGATGCAGATCTGCAAGTGTTTTCATCCAACAGACACACAGCAAATATGTATCAAAAGAAGGTTTTGAATCCAATTCTTCTTGATCCTAAAACATGCTTCTGAATTATTTCTCATTGTCTCTCAGACTTTATTATCACAAAAAGAAAGGCAATCAAGAAGATAGCAATAAATGTCAACCCATTGAGGTACTTTTCCCCCTATTTGTAAAATCCACATATTGAGATATCCTTAATGAAAATATGAAAAGGATACAAAACTGACTTTTGTAAATGACATTTGGAAAACATCAGACCATCTTCATAATTATACAACTTACCAAAAATTAAGAATTCCACTATGTTTATTATTTATTACCTATTTGTAAAAGAATTTTATTCACTAGAGCATCTAACAATATGTTCTCCTGCACATTAAGATCATATAAAATTCTCCGACATAAATAGCAATAACTCTGTTCAATGATATATTAACAATTAACAAATAATGACAAAATTAGGAAATGAATCATGGAGGATATGTAGCAAAGAGTAGAACTGAATATCAATCCTGAGTTCCCCCAAGTGTTGCTATTTGTAGATGACATTGCTGTTATCTTATTAAGTCCTAGAGCACTGTAGGACTTGGAAGCCCATAATTAATCAAAAGTTCATAAAATAAAAGTCAAAGTATTTTAAAATGTTTACTATCTAGACTATAAGATGCAATTGTTGGACTTTGCATATGGAGTCAGGCCATCAGTATGTAAAATATAGACAGACATTGGGATAAACATTGAACTGGGACCAGACTTAAATAGGAAGAAAATAGACTGGATTTCAGTAGAGAAGTGGCAGACCCTTGTCATTGGCCCCAAACTCATTCCTGATCTCTCCTTTTTTTTTATATCAAGAATTGTGTGGTAGGACTAAATGGCTACAAATCATGGAATACCACAAACTTCAAGAAATCAGAATTGGAGGTCATCCAAAGGGCAGTGGAAAGATATAAACAGTGGATATAAATAAGCTGAATAGCTTATGTGGATAAAACACATGAACCAGATGTGAGAAAGAACAATAAGTAGAGAGCCCAAATGATATCCTGGCATCCATATAATATCAAAAGAAGTAGAAGACCTTTTCCCCTGCATATGGGCTGATTCTCCTTGTGAAACTTTATAAGAGGACATGTACAGAGGAGTTGCATAAGATGAGAAGGGGTGAAAAATTTGAAATCTTCAATGTGGTAGGAAATACCAATATCACTGAGATCCTGAATCTATTAAAGCAATATTTTTTTTTAAAGCAGAGATCAGTTGATTGTACTATAGCACCTCCACTCCCAGTTGTCTATGTCTGATTAAATCTTATCCTTTGGTCTTACCTCACTCTAAACAACCTCTACTGAAGGTAGTTTAAGAAGTTCAAGGTAAACAATCTACTTTAAGTGGCAGAATCCTTACAATGGGAAACAAATCAGTCTTCTATCATTACCTATGAATCAGTTGCCACATCTTGTCAATTTTTTCATATACAACTCCATACTTTATTATCTTTTCTTTTCCTTCTGCAATTCATTCATCACACAGTTGCAAAAATAAACTTCCTAAAACCCAGTTCACTCTCCTGATCAAAACCCCTCATGAATAACTCAATTTATTTAAGACTTTCCAAACTGTAGCTCAAACCTACTTGCTTTTTTCACAATACTCTCCTACATAGGCTATGTTACAGCAAAGCTACCCATTATCTGTTCCTCAGTCACAACATGACATCTCCCCCCTCTCTGTAACTATCCATGTTCTGCCACCACCTCACATACAT
Source organism: Sminthopsis crassicaudata (assembly GCF_048593235.1). Classification (NCBI taxonomy): domain Eukaryota; kingdom Metazoa; phylum Chordata; class Mammalia; order Dasyuromorphia; family Dasyuridae; genus Sminthopsis; species Sminthopsis crassicaudata. The sequence continues at coordinate 219,307,270 of NC_133617.1, read as the reverse complement.
ACACATATGCCTAGAATATACTTTCTCTCTTCATCTCCTCTCCTTCAGAATATTTTTCTTCTTTCAAGGGATCAATTTAAGCACTATTTTTCCTTTAAGTCTTTCCTAATTCCCCTCCCAGATGAAAATTCATAGGATTATAAGATTGTAATACTAGGTTCATGGGTCATAGATGTCATTTAGTCTAACCCCCTATTTCATAGATGAAGACCCGAGGCACAGGTTAAGTGATTTGCCCATTTCAGTTAATAAAAACAATAACTATAATAGCTAGCACTAGTTGTTGTTTGTCCTCATTCTTTTTTTGGAGGAGTGGCATGAATGCTTTCCATATACAAAACAGGATGGATAACTTACAATCCCTTCCAGGGAAGAGAAAAAGAGAGGGAACTAGAATGTTTTTCATTCTCAAAGAGGGTCAATGACATCAGGAGGGTGATGCCTTGACTTTCAAGTGGCCTGCATTTAAAGTGAGGCAGAGCTGTGCAAAGTCATCAGCCCTACTCTCTCCTCAGTCATCGAAGTCCAGTGGTAAGATACAAATCAGGATGCAGTGGCCCAGCAGATAGCAGTTATATAGCACTTTGAGATAAACTGTATCTGCTTTGCAGATATGATGTCTTTTAAGCCTGACAACAATCATAGGAGGTGGATGCTATTATCATTCCCATTTCACAGAAGAGTAAACTGAGTAACAGAGCAGTTGACTGACTTGCCCAGGCTCATACAGCTAATAAGTGTCTGCTGTAGGATTTGAACTGAGGACTTCCTGGCTCCAAGTCCAATCCTCTAAGCACTTCCTCATTATTAACTTAATGATAGAAATATAATATAAATCTGGGCCTCCTCTTATGCAAAATCTAGATTTTTCCCACTATATTCTTATATTCTGTGCTTCTTCAAACATTTCTAAAGCTTAGCCTGATTTTTTTGCTCTGCCCCATCATTCCTTAACCTTTTGTTATACTTAGCTGTGTGAGCTGTTCCAAACACAGGACAGATACTCCATCTACTGAGTCTGTGCTTTTTCTCTCACTGTTCCTAGGCCTATAATCTCTTCACCTCCACAATTTAGCTTCTCTCACTTCCTTCAAGATTCAACTCAAATCTTACCTTCTACAGAAGAAATTTTCCATCCCTCCTCCCTCCCCAATTTGTCTTCCTTTTGCAATATATTACATCTTATTATATACCTAGTTTTTAGATGTATCTATCTAAATATGTATATGTAGTTATATATATATATGTATATAATATTGGATAAAGATCTAGTTATTGACTTAGTCTACTCTGTTAACCTAATGAACTCCTTAAGCACTGGGCTTGTTTTTTTGCATTTCTTGGTATTCCCAGCATTTAGCATAGTGAAATCAACTAATGCTTGTTGCCTAATTTATCTATGCATATGTCCTTTACCTCCACACTGAGAATAGGGCTTAAGCTCTTGGAGAGAAGGGATATAATATTTTTCATTTGTGTAACCCAGACCTGGCATAAAACTTTACCCAAATTAGAGTCTATCTTTAGAGTCAGAGAATTTGGATTTAAATCCTGGCTTTGCCAGTCACTACCTGTTGAACTTTGAAAAAGACATAATTTTTATTAATAGAATCTCAGTTTCCTGCTTCGTAAAATAAGGGGGTTGAATTAAACAATCTCTAAAATCCCTAGAGATTTAAATCTATGATGCTATAATGCAAAGTTTCTTGACGAAACCGCCAAAAACAAACTGATGATCAGAATTGCTCTTCCTCCTAGTTGTAAAGAGACCACAGGAAGAGCTGCAGCTAAGTTGGAGGTGACTGCAGGGCCGCTCCCTCGAATGACTGCGGTGGGTTGCAGAAAAGCAGCAGAATTGAGGAAAAGGAGGAAGAGAAGGGAAGAGACTGAAAGATGGAGAAGAGGTGAGGAGATTAAGCTTGCATAGGGTTCTTATTGAACAGGTACTAGGCACAAACACTCTGCGGATCACTACTGAGGAGAAAGGGACGGTGGGGAAGAGATTAGAAGGGACAATGCGGTATTGGGGGAGCTCGCTCTCCATCCCGGGATCAAAGCCCTCAGTTCCAAGAATTTAACGACTGAGACCTTCGGTCCCTTCACCCCAACTTCAGCGCGTCAAGTAGGGGCAAGACGAATGTAGGACTTTGTCAGTCCAAAATGCCAGACATCAAGGGTTGCTCGGCCCATCCTCCACTTACCCCACGACTAAGGAGCGCAGAGGAGGAACAGAGGCCAGCAATCCAAGCATGAAGCACTCACGATAGTGGGCTTCCATTAGTCGCCACATCGTTGCCATGGAGATGGAGAAGCAGAGTCTCTACCTTTAGGGAAAGGGGTGGAGTCAGAGGGCGGGGACCTCAGCCTCTTCCCCTTTCCCTCTAATCCTTCGCTCTACTTCTCTGGAATCCTGGGTTTTATCATTCCAGGGAATTTCAAGCCAAGAATCCTAGTCCTCCAGAGTTAAAAATCTGAATTCAGACTCTTTTGTCTGTGTGACTTTAGGCAAATCACTAGCTGGAAAAGGAACTGGCAAGCCAATCTACAATTTTATGACAAGAAAATCCCAAATGGGATCACTGAGTCAGATATGAGACTGAAAAGCAACTGGTAAATACTTTTTTAAATATAATTTGATTTTATTTTGGTAATCATTAAAGATGTGGCTTTGGTCAAGCTTTTTAATTCTTGAGTCTCACTTCTCTAAATATAAAATAGAAATGATAATACTAATACCAACTGAAAGAGCTATTGTAAGGATTGAATGATATAATGAATATAAATCTCTGTGTTAAGGACAAACTTTTATAATCAGACAAAGGATTGGATTAAATGACCTTCAATTCTGAGCCCACAAAATGAATTACAAATCCAAACCCAGTTGTGTGTTCAATATCTGAAACTGAATTATTTTGAAAATTATACTCAAATATTTTTCTATTCGAAAATAAAAAAGCCTAGAGCTAACAGATTTATAATAGAGGATCACTGCAAGTTGTTTTTTTTAAATAAATCTGGGACAAAGTAAAGTTGTTCATTGTCATTGATATTATTTGATAGAGTTGGAAGTGTTCCAGATGTGGAAGGTTTTTATTCTCCCTAAAATTCTTTAACCAGATAATGAATTTTTATTGAGTATATTATACACACAGCTATCATTTTATTTAAGTAGAATTTTCCTTAGGCCTCTATGTAAAACAATTTTAATGTAATGTGAATTTGCCTAGATATGGGGAAACAAGGAAAGGAGGGAGGCAGGAAGAGGACCCAGCATGTCTGTGGAAAAAGGAGCCTGTACACAATTCAAATATACATGGGGACTAGGGGCAGAGAAAGGAGAGCAGAAGGAAGAACACTAAGAGCTAAGTCCAGTCACTGGGCACCTGGACAGAAAGAGAAGAAGGTGGAGGCAGATATGTGGGAGCTTTTTTGGAATGCAGATTTCCTTCTGAATACTTTACTTACAGTTGAATTTGCATTATTCAAATTTACATGAAGCAAGAATTGTCTAGTATAGCTCTCTTTTGGGTTTGAGTTGGCCTGGATGGCTGTTATCTTTCAAATTTCGTTATTCTGTAAAATCTAAACAAAACAAAAAACAACTCCCAAATAAAGGCATATAAGTACAGGCAATGATATCTATAAACTGAGCAACAAGAGACCAATCCTTAGGGTATGTATAATAATCACATAGAGGTGTAGTGAACTCTCTTCCAGGAATACTCTCCTCATTAAAGAGCATAAACAGGCACCCTGTGATCAATTCTACTTTAATACAGTCATTCTTCAAATTTTTTAGGACCAACATTCCGAGAAAATGGCACAAAAAAAAAGAAAAAAAAAAAAGTACAGATGTTAATAATTGAATGTATGGGAAATAGAAGTTTAGATTCTTGCTATTGTTGAGTTTGGGAAGGAGGACCCCAAAAGTTCAGGGTCACAAGGTATCTCAAAAGAATTTGCAGGTTTGGACCCTTCTCCTAGTCAAGGAGCAAAGTTTATTGTAAGTAACACCATTACAAAGCTGGCTGGAATTCTAAGAGAATTCAGAGAAACTGAAGGGGACATTTTTATTCGTCTTCTGTCATAGATATGCTAATTCTATGGCTCGAAGGTAAGTAGGAGAAGTTATCTCTAGAATTTGGTTCTCATTGACAGTCTGCTATGAATTGAGGAGCGGTCTCATAAATCAGGCAAATTGTCAGAACAATAGCATTCCAAGGTTGGGTGAGTGGAGGGGGGGAGCAAAGCCAGAGGACTTTGGAATCAGATAGATTGCCAGAACCAAAGCCCCAAGGTCAGGGCACCCCAAAACACCACTATATTTCCCTAGAAGCTATACCATATCATAATTGCTAAAAACTATAATATTTCCTTTTTTTGTGTGGACATAAGAATTCTTGGATTTGTTAATACCAGAATTGCATCCTGTACAATCTATAGACAATTCTGCACAGGGTTTATTTAACACTTTTATCTTTTTTTTTATAAAGGTTTTTAAAAGTTTATTTCTTCATTTTCCTTAAAGCTCAAATTAAAAAAAGTTTTCCATTGCTTGTTGATGATACATATTAAATTTCATTTAGCTATCAAAAAAATTTTGCCAAAAAAAGTTCTCTCTCTCTCTCTCTCTCTCTCTCTCTCTCTCTCTCTCTCTCTCTCTCTCTCTCTCTCTCTCTCTTTTTGCTGAGGCAATTGTAATTAAGTGACTTGCCTAGGGTCACACAACTGGGACATATTAAGTATCTGAGATCACATTTGAACTCAGGTCCTCTTAACTTCAGGAGTGGTGCTCTATCCCCTGCTCCACCTAGCTGCCCTAGCATATTACTTTCTTTTTTCTTTCTTTCTTTCTTTTTTTTTTTTTTTTTATAAGACACTGCAGTTCATGTTTATTTCCAATGATTCACTAGAACTAAATGTAGCATATAACATATCTCCATAAAAATTCACTAAAAAAATGGAAACTCTATGACAGATACAATTACAGATAAAACTTTGACCAATAATTTGTTGAGTATTTAAATCAAGTTAGATATATCTGATGAAAACTGCTAGAGTCCCAGAAAAAGAATCCTCTTTAATCCTCTAAATATTCCTATTTACAGATGATGTCACATTAATTTTTTCCAGTTCTAGATGACTGCAAAACCTTCTCAGTGAATTCCATTATGATGTGAAAGAGTTCAATAAAGGAACTAGAAGATGGCATCTTATGGACTGGATTTCTCTTGGCAAATCTTATAGAAAGATGTGGGGGGAAACCATGTAGCATAAAAAGTTATAGAAGGATAGTAAGCCCTATCATTGTAGAAAACTTCATCAAAGTACTTAACTTGGCTAATATGTATCCCAAAGGTTATTTAGCTCCTGACTAAAAACTATAGCTCCTTCAACTTCTCTCCAGATTCCATGATTTTCAATCTCCTTACTATTCTTTTTTTTTAATTAATTTTATAATTATAATATTTTTGGACAGTACATATGCATAGGTAATTTTTTGCAATATTATCCCTTGTACTCCCTTCTGTTCCGAATTTTTCCCCTCCTTCCCTCCACCCTCTCCCCTAGATGGTAGGCTTTTCCATACATATTAAATATGTTATAGGATATATGTTATGTTATAGTATATCCTAGCTACAATATATATGTGCAGAACTGAATTATGTTGTTGTTGTTGTTGAAAATGAAGAATTGGATTTAGAAGGTAAAAATAATCTGGGGGGGAAAAAAATGCTAACAGTTTACACTCATTTCCCGGTGTAGCTGATTCTGTCCATCATTGATCAATTGGAATTGGATTAGCTCGTCTCTATGTTGAAGATATCCACTTCCATCAGAACACATTGTCATACAGTATCATTGTTGAAGTGTATAATGATCCCCTAGTACTGCTCGTTTCACTCAGCATCAGTTGATGTAAGTCTCTCCAAGCCTCTCTGTATTCATCTTGTTGGTCATTTCTTACAGAATAATAATATTTCATAACATTCATATACCATAATTTACCCAACCATTCTCCAATTGATGGGCATCTGTTAATTTTCCAGTTTCTAACCACTACAAAAAGGGCTGTCACAAACATTTTGGCACATACAGGTCCCTTTCCCTTCTTTAGTATTTCCTTGGGATATAAGCCCAGTAGTAGCACTGCTGGATCAAAGGGTATGCACAGTTTGATAACTTTTTGGGCATAATTTTAGATTACTCTCCAGAATGGTTGGATTCTTTCACAACTCCACCAATAATGCATCAGTGTCCCAGTTATTCCACATCCCCTCCAACATTCATCATTATCTTTTCCTGTCATCTTAGCCAATCTGACAAGTGCATAGTGGTATCTCAGAGTTGTCTTAATTTGCATTTCTCTGATCAGTAGTGATTTGGAACACTCTTTCATATGAGTGGAAATAGTTTCAATTTCATCATCTGAAAATTGTCTGTTCATATCCTTTGGCCATTTATCAATTGGAGAATGGCTTGATTTCTTATAAATTAGAGTCAATTCTCTGTATATTTTGGAGATGAGGCCTTTATCAGAACCTTTAACTGTAAAAGTGTTTTCCCAATTTGTTACTTCCCTTCTAATCTTGTTTGCATTAGTTTTATTTGTACAAAAGCTTTTTAATTTGATGTAATCAAAATTTTTTATTTTGTGATCAATAATGATCTCTAGTTCTCCTTTGGTCACAAATTCCTTCCTACTCCACAAGTCTGAGAGGTAAACTATCCTATGTTCCTCTAATTTATTTATGATCTCATTCTTTATGCCTAAATCATGGACCCATTTTGATCTTATCTTAGTATGTGGTGATAAATGTGGGTCCATGCCTAGTTTCTGCCATACTAATTTCCAGTTTTCCCAGCAGTTTTTGTCAAATAATGAATTCTTATCCCAGAAGTTGGGATATTTGGGTTTATCAAAGACTAGATTGCTATTTTTATTCACTATCTTGCCCTGTGAACCTAACCTATGCCACTGATCAACTAGTCTATTTCTTAGCCTTAATATAACTTAATATAGTTCTAGATCAGGTACAGCTAGGCCACCTTCATTTGATTTTTTTTTCATTACTTCCCTTGAAATTCTCGACCTTTTGTTCTTCCATATGAATTTTGCTGTTATTTTTTCTAGGGCATTAAAATAGTTTCTTGGGAATCTGATTGGTATAGCACTAAATAAATAGATTAGTTTAGGGAGTATTGTCATCTTGATTATATTTGCTCAGCCTATCCAAGAGCACTTAATGTCTTTCCAATTATTTAAATCTGACTTTATTTTTGTGGCAAGTGTTTTGTAATTTTGCTTATATAATTCCTAGCTTTCCTTTGGTAGATATATTCCCAAATATTTTATACTATCGACCGTTATTTTGAATGGAATTTCTCTTTGTATCTCTTGCTGTTGGATTGTCTTGGTAATGTATAAAAATGATCAGGATTTATGTGGATTTATTTTGTATCCTGCAACTTTGCTAAAGTTCTGAATTATTTCTAATAGCTTTTTATCAGAGTCTTTGGGGTTCTCTAAGTATATACCATCATGTCATCTGCAAAGAGTGATAGTTTGATTTCCTCATTACCTACTCTAATTCCTTGAATCTCTTTTTTGGCTCTTATTGCCGAGGCTAGCGTTTCTAGTAAAATATTGAATAGTAATGGTGATAGAGGGCAACCTTGTTTCACTCCTGATCTTACTGGGAAAAGTTCCAGTTTATCGCCATTACATATGATGTTTATTGACGGTTTTAAATATATGCTCCTTATTATTTTAAGGAATAGTCCATTTATTCCTATACTCTCAAGTGTTTTTAGTAGGAATAGATGTTGGATTTTATCAAATGCTTTTTCTGCATCTATTGAGATGATCATATGATTTTTGTTAATTTGGTTATTGATATAGTCGATTATGCTAATAGTTTTCCTAATATTGAACCAACCCTGCATTCCTGGTATAAATCCCACTTGGTCATAGTGTATTATCCTGGGATGATTTTCTGTAGTCTTTTTGCTAATATTTTATTTAAGATTTTAGCATCAATATGCATTAGGGAGATTGGTCTATAATTTTCTTTCTCTGTTTTCAGCCTACCTGGTTTAGGTATCAGTACCATGTCTTTGTCATAAAAAGAATTTGGTAGGACTCCTTCAATCCCTATTTTTTCAAATAGTTTATATAGCATTGGAGTTAGTTGTTCTTTAAATGTTTGGTAGAATTCACATGTAAATCCATCTGGTCCTGGGGATTTTTTCTTAGGGAGTTGGTTAATAGCTTGTTCTATTTCTTTTTCTGAAATGGGACTATTTAGACTACTTACTTCTTCCTCTGTTAATCTGGGCAAGCTATATTTTTGAAGGTATTCTTCCATTTCATTTAAGTTATCGAATTTATTGGCATAAAGTTGAGCTCCTAACTATTGTTCTAATTTCCTTTTCATTAGTGGTGAGTTCTCCCTTTTCATTTTTAAGACTAACAATTTGCTTTTCCTCTTTCTTTTCTTTAAGCAGATTTACTTAGGGTTTGTCTATTTTGTTGGTTTTTTCATAGAACCAACTCTTAGTTTTATTAATTAATTCAGTAGGTTTTTTTTTTTACTTTCAATTTTATTAATCTCACCTTTTATTTTTAGAATTTCAAGTTCCATGTTTATCTGGGGTTTTTTAATTTGTTCCTTTTCTAGCATTTTTAGATGTAAGCCTAATTTGTTGACCTTCTCTTTCTTTGTTTTTATGCAAGTAGCCCTCTAGAGATATAAAACTTCCCCTTTTTACTGCTTTGACTGTATCCCACACAGTTTGGTATGATGTCTCATTATTGCCATTTTCTTAGATGAAGTTATTAATTATGTCTATGATTTGCTGTTTTACCCAATCATTCTTTATTATAAGATTATTTCGTTTCCACTTATTTTTTGGTCTATTTTCCCCTGGCTTTTTATTGAATGTAATTTTCATTGCATTGTGGTCTGAAAAGGATGCATTTACTATTTCTGCCTTACTGCATTTGATTTTGAGGTTTTTATGTCCTAGTATATGGTCAATTTTTGTATAGGTTCCATGAACTGCTGAGAAGAAAGTGTACTCCTTTCTGTCTCTATTTAGCTTTCACCAAAGATCTATCATATCAAACTTTTCTAGTATTCTATTTACCTCTTTGACTTCTTTCTTATTTATTTTGTGGTTTGATTTATCTAATTCTGAGAATGCAAGGTTGAGATCTCCCACTATTATAGTTTTGCTGTCTATTTCTTTTTGCAGCTTTCTTAATTTCTCTTTTAAGAATTTTGATGCTGCACCACTTGGTTTATGTTTAATATGTTTAATATTGATACTGCTTCATTATCTATGCTACCCTTTAGCAGGATATAATGCCCTTCCTTATCTCTTTTAATTAGATCAATTTTTGTTTTTGCTTGATCTGAGATGAGGATGGCTACCCCTGCTTTTTTGGCTTTGCCTGAAGCATAGTAGATTCTGCTCCACCCTTTTACTTTTATTCTGAATGTATCACCCTGTTTCAGGTGTGTTTCCTGTAAACAACATATAGTAGGATTCTGACTTTTAATCCAGTCTGATAACTGCTTCCTTTTAATGAGCGAGTTTACCCCATTCACATTTATGGTTAGAATGATTAATTCTATATTGCTTGCCATCCTGTTAACCCCTGGTTATGCTTTTCTCCTTTCCTTCCCTCTTACCTACCCAGTATTAAACTTGTGAACACCACTTGCTTTTCACAGCCCTCCCTTTTTAGTATCCCTCCCCCATCTTAAAGTTCCTCTTCCTATTTTACCCCCTTTTTTCACAATTTCTGTATTCCCTTCCCCTTAGCTTACTCCTTCCCTCTCACTTTTCAATGAAGTAGAAGAAGTTTCATCATAAATTGAACATGTCTATTGATACACACTATGTTCATCCCCCTCCTTTCTTTCTCTCAGATATAATAGGTTACCTTTGCCTATTCATGAGATATAGTACCACCACTTTACCCTGTTTTATGATATAATTTCCTTTCCATCTCTAGTTTCTAGGACAAATTATACATATGTTCTTTACATATCTTTATGGCAGGAATATAGTTCTCAAGATTTCTTTTCACCTTTTTAGAAATCTCTTGAGTTCTGTGTTTGAAGATCAAACATTTTGTGTAGATCTGTTTTTTTTGTTTGTTTGTTTGTTTTTTTATCAAGGATAGATGGAATTCATTGATTTCATTAAATGTCCATCTTCTTTCCTGGAAAACAATGCTCATTTTTGCTGGTTAAGTTTTTCTTGGCTGCATACCACGTTCCTTAGCCTTTCAGAATATCATATTCCAGGCCCTTCGTTCTTTTAATGTGGACGCTGCTAGATCCTGGGTTATCCTTATTGTGGCTTCTCCATATCTGAATTGCTTTTTTTCTAGAAGCTTCCGATATTTTTTCCTTCATCTGATGGTTTTTTAACTTGGCCACTATTATTTCTTGGCGTTATAATTTTAGGGTCCCTTTTGGTAGGTGATTGATGAATTTTTTTCAATGTCTATTTTACCCTCTATTTCCAAAACATTTGGGCAGTTCTCTTTGATAATTTCCTGGAAAATAGTGTCCTTCACATTTTTCAGGGAGTTCTCTGCTGCTCCTGGCTTGCTGCCAATACGGAGTATCCACACTGGGGTAAAAATCTTTTCGCAGAAATGGAAGAGATCGCACCCCTCCTCACTCCATTCTGAGCTGTATGAGCTGCCTGCTTGGCTCTTGCTGCCTGCCCTCAGTCTGCACCCAGTCTGTTTGTCCCCTCCCCCGAGCAAACATAGACCTTCTCTGGCAAATTTCAAGGATGTCTTCTGTTGGTGATTATTTATGGGTTTCTTTTCCGGTCAAGCATTAACTCCAAGGCTTGTCATGAAGTAAATCCTGAGAGAAAACACGGAGCTCAAGCTGCTGTCTGCCTCCACGCTGCCATCTTGGCCGGAAGTCCAGCATATTACTTTCAAAAGCCATTTATCCAAAACATTATTTTAGCCCTTCAGTAACACCTTTATTTTCTTACTAAATAAACATTACTGACTGTACATTTGTGTTTAGAGCCCAAAGGTCTTACATTACATTTTAGGGGCATAATTGCAACACAAACTTGAATTTTAAAGGCAAACAATGAAAATATGCAACAAATGCATGGGAAATTTTATAATTTTTGAGTGAACAAAACCAATGAAGATCTAGCAGGATATCAGCCATTCCACAAACTTGCATACTTTTTTTTTCTCTACTGAGCATAACATGAAAATGAAAAAGCGACTACTAATCATAAGATTGTATGAAGTCCTGAAAGTTAAAAACAAATGTTGAGGATTGACTGAACAACTTCTTTCTTGATGCTATGACAGCAACACAACTACTGGTTTCCATCCAATGATGGATCCTACTGCATGGTGATGCAACAAAAAAAATTTTAAAGAAGCCTTTTAGTAATCTGCTGAAGGAGACTTCAGTGTACATATAGAAGTTGCAAACAGACAAGTTATCTTTTTTTTTCAAATGAGAAAGACATTCTGTGGGCTTCCAATTGGGCAAAGAACTAAAGGCAGCAATAGGCTGTCTCAGCTTCCCTGGCTCCCCACCTGGTCTTCCAACATGTGCTTCAATTTCATGTGCCTCTATTGTGTCCCATTCTTCCCTAATCTTAGGTGGATGAGCATCTAGAGATTTATGTAACACTTTGAAATGTGGGAGAAATAATTAGGTAAACAGCAACTAGATTCAGTAACAGAATCTTCTGATAGCTACATTAGACAAGTTGGCCACATGTGAGCTTCCCCAAAATCTCATCAAGGAGTACCTATCCACTGCATACAATGTACCCAGAAGCAAACTTACTTGGTAGGGACTCTATGAAGTGAGAAAAAAAAAGATTTCACAGAGGGAAATATTTTATAGCAAGCATTATGAGTTAATTTTCCCAAAGAATCAAGGTATGTAGAGGGGAGCCAGGTGTCCCAGTCTGGAACATTATTGTTTTTCAGTCCTTACTTTTATCTTCTTAATTATTTCTTTGTAAATGTTAATATTAATTGGGTAATTTATATAGGAAAAGTTTTAACTCTTTGATATTAAGGGAAATAAAGCAGATGAGTGAGGAGTTTGTGAGCAATATTATTTCATCTTTACAAAGCCCCTCATGATTACTTTCAGAACTTTAATGGGAGTAGTAGCCTGTGGCCTTTTGAAGAACGATCCTTTCAGAACAAGAAAGAGATTAGGAAAGTGAGCCATAGAACCTGTGCTACATAGGGAATCCCAGAGCTTCTTTTTAAAATTTTATTTAGCTGAGAGAGGCAATTAGGTTTAAATTGTCCAGGGTCACATCTAGTAAGTATCTGAGGCCACTTTTGAACTCAGGTCCTGCTGACTCCAGTGCTGGTGCTCTATCTATTGTATTACCTGCCTTCAGACATTCTATTTTTTAAAAAATCAAAACAAAAATTTCATTAAAGTAAGAGAATATAAAATGAAAACATAAAATCATCCATTTATTTGTATATTACTAATAAAATCCACCAAAGAGAAATAGGTGTGGAGATGGCACAGTGGATAAGAGTACTGGCCCTGAAGTCTGGATGACCTAAGTTCAAATCCATCTCAGACATTTAATATTTGCTAGATGTGTGACCCTGGCCATGTCACAATTCCAATTGCCTTGCCCCCCTCCAAAAAAAAAAAAAGAGAAAGAATTAGGGGGAAATTCTTCAAAATAACTATAAATGCATAAAATATCTGTCATAATAGGACACCAAGACAACTCAAGATTTTTTTTATTTTATTTATAAATTTTTTTGACAGTATATATGCATGAGTAATTTTTTTATAACATTATCCCTTGTAATCATTTTTCCAAATTATCCTCTCCCTCCCTCTACTCCCTCCCCTAGATGACAGGCAATCCCATACATTTTACATGTGTTACAATATAATCTAGATACAATATATGTGTGTAAATCCCATTTTCTTGTTGCACATTAAGTATTAGTATAAGTAACCTGGGTAGATAGACAGTAGTGCTAACAATTTACATTCACTTCCCAGTGTTCCTTCTCTGGGTGTAGTTGTTTCTGTCCATCATTGATCAACTGGAAGTGAGTTGGATCTTCTTTATGTTGAAGATATCCACTTCCATCAGAATACATCTTCATACAACATTGTTGTTGAAGTGTACAGCAATCTTCTGGTTCTATTCATTTCACTCAGTATCAGTTGATGTAAGTCTCTCCAAGCCTCTTTGTATTCCTCCTGCTGGTCATTTCTTACAGAGCAATAATATTCCATAACCTTCATATACCGTAATTTACCCAACCATTCTCCAATTGTTGGACATCCATTCATCTTCCAGTTTCTAGCCACTATGAAAAGAGCTGCCACAAACATTTTGGCACATACAGGTCCCTTTCCCCTCCTCAGTATTTCTTTGGGATATAAGCCCAATAGCAGCAATGCTGGATCAAAGGGTATGCACAGTTTGATAACTTTTTAGGCATAGTTCCAAATTGCTCTCCAGAATGGTTGGATTCTTTCACAACTCCACCAACAATGTATTAGTGTCCCAGTTTTCCCACATCCCCTCCAACATTCATCATTATTTGTTCCTGTCATCTTAGCCAATCTGACAGGTGTGTAGTGGTATCTCAGAACAACTCAGGATTTGTATGAATAAAATTACAAAACATTATTTCCAGAAATGATAATTGGTTGAGTCATGGCAGTATAATATGATGCTATATCAATTTATAATCATGAGATGTGATAGAAAGTTATCCTTGGAACCAGAAAGACCTGAATTCAAGGACTGTCTCTGATAAATATTGGCTGTGCAGCCAATTACCTCAAGCCAATTACTCAAGTCAATTATCTTTTCAGTACTATAAACAACTTTCTAAGATTCTAAGCTGCAGAAAAGATAGTGATCTAAAGTGTAAGGAAAAGTTTTCTCATCTAAAAAGTTGAAATCACAGGCCCAATACTTAATGCTTTATTATTAATAATTATTATATTATTCTATTAGTATTTACTATACATAAATTGGTTTATATATTTAGTGTTATATAAACCAAACTACCATTATTTTAATTCACATAGAACTTGTGAAAATGATGGCAGGTTACATCTGAGTGAATAAAGGCTCAGGAATCTCAAGAGAATGGGCGCAGCTTAATGGTGCAGTAGAAAGAGCAGCAGCCCTCGTGTCTGAATTCAAATCTGCCTCAGATATTTACTAACTGGATCACTTAACCCAATTGCCCACCAAAAAAAAAATCTCAAGGAAAATAATGAGAAGGTAGAAATAAAAGTAGACCTAGCATTACTAGATCTCTAAGATATAATAAAACATTAATAGCAAGTCAGTGAAGTATTGAGAGGCCAAGAAATAACAAAATAGAACATAATGTGAAACATAAAAAAATGACAGATTTGGAGAATGAAACAAGAAGAGAAAATATAAGAATTGAATTGCCAGAAAGTTGTAACCAAAAAGAGAACCTCAACACAATGATACAGGAAATAATCCTAGAAAATTGTCCTGAAGTGATAGACTATGAGGGGAAAATAGAAATAGAAAAAATCCACAGATCACCACCTAAAAGAGGTCCCTTGTGGAAAACACATAGGAGTATTATTACCAAATTTCAAAAACCCCAGATCAAATAGGAAATTTTGTAAGACAAGAAAAAAACAATTCAAATAACCTGGAGCTACAATTAGAATTGTACAAGATTTATCAGAAGCTACAATAAAAGACCACAGGTTTGGCACCCTCCAAAATCTATAAATAAATAAAGGGGGAGAGATGGGTGGATGGGGAAAAAGACAAGGGAAAGATGCCTGGGTGGGTGGGGGGAGGTTAAGTAAGTCAAATAATGGAGCAGAATTTAATGAGTCAGTAGGATAGGAAAAACGTGTGTATGTGGGGTATTTGGAGAATGCTTATTTAATCAAGACTACAATATGGAATAGGATAAGCAGCCTGTTGAACTGCTCTACAGATGAATAAAGTATATACATATATACTATAATTAATAAAAACAAATTATGTGTATGTATGCCTATATACAGAGTCAGAATTAAATATAAGAAGGATCAGGCAAGATTGCATTTGATATTTGTATAGCACATTTAATTACCTCAAGCTTCTCCCTGAAACAAAAATCTCTTTTAATATCAATATTTTTTCAATGTTACAATGCTGTCATGAGACAAAATACCAAAATCTCTTAACTAATCCACATTGTGTGTCATCAAAGGAGATTGGAAAAACATATGATGTCATATAGTATCAATGATGAATTCCACATAAGAAATAACATTAAAATATCAAAGCTGATTAACCAGTATAAAAGGGGAGACAGTTATGTAGTATGATCAAGAGGAGTAACCCACATAATTTCAAGTATACCTGGGGGAATGACCTGGGGGAAAATCTCAGCATGTTGACTTCATCAAGAATAGGTCAAGTCAAACTAAGAGTATTTTTTTATGCACTTACTAAAAACCAGTAGAGGGTGAGAATGCTGGAGATGTAGTTTAATTTAGATTTTAGCAAAACTTTTGTTATATATATATATATATATATATATATATATATATATATACACAAAATTCTTATAGAGAAGATAGAAAGGAGTGGACAAAATGAAATTATAATTAGATGGATTCAGAGCTGGTTGTATAACAGGATTTTCTAGTGGAACATCCTAACTATCTATATTGATGTTGTTGACCTTTTTATGGGGGACTTAAAGGAAAACAAAGGTAGCATGCTTATCAGATTGTCAGAGAAAAAAAAAAGGTGATAAAGATGGCTAATATGCTGGATCAGAAAGTTACAATCCTAAAAGATTTTAGCAAGCTCAAGAGAGAGCATTGGAATGAATCTATTAAAGCAAAATTAAGTAGGGAGAGATAAATATAAAGTGTTCTTCAGAGATACAAAATGGGATAGATATAGTTAAATAGCAATTTGAAAAAGACTCACAGAGTGGGCTTTAGTGGACTACAAATGCAATATGAGTTAGCAGTATTCTAGCAGCCAAAAAAGGGGGAATGTTATCTTGGGCTGCTTTAAGAGAGACAAAGCTTCTAGGAATAAGGAGATAATATCCTGTATTCTGTCCTCATAAGACTTTTATCTTAAATAGCACATTCAGTTCTTGGTGCCACAGGACACTGATGAATTGGAGAGTATGCAGAAGAAAGTAATAAGGTTAATGAAGGACAGAGGCTAAGGCAAATGAGGATTCATTGAAAGAATAGAAAATGCTTAGCCTTAAGAAGAAAAAGACTTGTCAGGATGGGGGCATGATAACTGTCTTCAAGTACTTGAACAAAGAATTATACTTGTACTTTTTGGCCCTAGAGGACAGATCTAGTTATAATGAGATGTTACAAAAAAGATATTTTGAGACTTGATGGTAGGAAGAACTGCCTAACAATATGAGCAGTCCACAGGTAAATGGGCTTCCTCAGGAATTGGTGAATTGCCCCATCCTAAAAGGACTATAAGCAGACACTGGATGATGAATGATCAGATATATAATAGTGAAGATTCCTCTCAGGTTTGAATGGACTAGATTCCTAACAAGTGTGAAAATTCTATGATTCCTATGGAGTAGCAGTGTGAGAATTTAGATAAAAGTCACATATGATAAGGTATTATTGTTCATTCTTCATTTTCAAAGAGGCTCAATGATATTATAGGGTGATAACTTGACTTATAAGTGAATTGGATTTAAGTGAGGCACAAAGTCACTAACCTTATTTTCTCTTTCAGAGTCAACAAGTCCAGTGACAAGACAAAAATCAGGATGACTGGTTATGGCCCAGGAATTAGTGAATGAGCTTAGCATTTTCAATGTCTGACCAAGCTCTAAGCATTCCACAATACCTGCTATTTAAGCAGCCTTCATGGCCATTGAAACAAATTGTTCTCAGATGTCCATTCTGCTGGGGAAAGTTTTCACATGCTTGGTAGTTATCCCTCTAACTCACTGACAGATTTGAGGCTTATTGGTCTCCCTGAATTTGGTTTACCTCATTTACCAATATGGTTTTACCAGGGTATAGCCACTGCACATGCTCCTTGGGACTATAGGTGAGAGTTAGATGATGAGTGGAAACCAAAGGTAGATGAGCAGCCCTGAAGAGGGCTCAATAAACCCTCACACCAGAGATGTTAATCCTTTCTGAACATCCCAGGGATATCTAGTAAACTTCATTATTGATAAAAGTGCTCATATCATTGTGATCACACATCTAATAAAGTATAGTCATATACATCATACATCAAGATTCTACAATTTTCTCAGTGTGGTAAACTTGCAATCCCTCTCCAACTTAGTAAATTATTTTTAGGAGTTTCTCTGGTCAAAAATTCATCACTCTGCAGTCAACTTGGTGACATCTTTCCAAATTTAAGAGTCATGAAGTCTATTCCTGGGCCTATAATCTTAAATTTTTCTAGCACATTAGTAGAACATTGTCACAGAAACTCAAGGGCACCTCTGGAAGGAGTAGAATAGAACTTTATTAGAATAGTAATATATTGCTTTATAAACATGAAATTACTTTTAGTATCTCTATAAATAATCTTCAGTGTAATACAACATATCTATAGGATTTATCTATAGAATTTCATATAAACTAACACAACTTGTCCTGTTCAAATTCTGTAGCAGAGTAGTGATTGTCATAGATAATCACTTTTAGACTTGTACCATAATATATTATCAATTCTGTTAAAATATGTAGAACATGAGAATTTGGAGCCAGGAGGACTGGGTCCAAATATAGACTGATGCTATCTCTATGATCTTGGATGAACCAGGTAACCTCTGAAACATCAATTGATAATGTAGATTAAAGAATGGTTATTCTTGGGGTAATTCGGTGATGCAGTGAATAGAGCACAGGCCTGAAGTTAGGATGACCTTCGTTCAAATCTGGTCTCAGATACTTAACACTTCCTAGCTGTGATCCTGGCCAAGTCACTTAACCCCAATTGCCTCAGCAAAGAAGATGTTTCTTGTAGTTCTCTTTTTAACTTAAAAAACAGGATTAGTTATAGCTATCAGCTATTTTGTGGTATAGCCAAATTACTTGTCTTAATGTTTGACTGACACTGTGGTAAGTATTTCAAGTGGACAAGTAGAATGAAAAGAAAATTCAGAAAATGTTTTCCTAAAGGTATAGCATTCTTTTTTTTTTTTTTTTTTTTTTGAGACTGGGGTTAAGTGACTTGCCAAGGGTCACATAGCTAGGAAGTGTTAAGTGTCTCAGACCAGATTTGAACTCTGGTCCTTCTGAATTCAGGGCTGGTGCTCTATCCACCGCACCACCTAACTGCCCCAAAGTGTAGCATTCTTGGTAGATAGTATGGGAAGCTATTTTTATAACAAAATCGGCATTAGGTTAGAAAGGACATTAATAGCATGGATTTGCATTTTATTCTGTTGACCATTAAAAGATATTATCTGTACTGCAAGTCAGAAGTAGACTGACAATTTTCTTCCTAAATTTAGAAAGAAAAAAGAAGTAGATTATGTTGAACAATGATCTAATAAAATAAATAAGCATTTATTAAAAACTTGCCATTTGCCAGGCATTGTGCTATATGCTGGAGGTACAAAACCAATAATACTCCTTGTCCTCAAGGAGATCACAATCTAGTAAGGGAAAAAACATGTGCATGTGTGTGTGTGTGTGTGTGTGTGTGTGTGTGTGTGTGTGTGTGTGTATGTGTGTATTTGGAAAGAATAAATAAGATATATACAGCAGGAAGGGTGGTAGACATTAACAGCTGGAAGATCAGGAAATACCTCATGGATGTGGCACTTGAGCTAAGTCTGAATGAAGATAAAAGATTCTAGAGATGAAGACAGACATGAGGGAAAGCCTGTACAAAGCACAGAGAAATAGAATGTGGTGTGAGAGGGTTAGCAATCAAGCAATGTCGAGAGCCAAACTGAATAATCAACTTTTCAAAGGAGTAGATTTTTTATATTTTGCCTGAAATTTTTGTTCCCTTTGAATCTATGTAATGCAAGATTTTTCTAAACCTTATGTATATGTATATGTAGAAGAAGTTGGATTGGAGTAACACACCCATTCAACTCTGTGGATGGACTCATGGGAATTACTCCATAGAACACATGCTACACTAACTTGGCTGCTTCTGATTGGCCATTTATAGTTCAGCATTGCAGATCCTTCGATGATGCAATAGTTCCCTCATCAGTTTCTTAGTCCTATGTTAAAGATCAGAGTTCTCTTCATTAGGAGTACTGGTCACTGAGACATTTAGTAAGCTTTAAAAGATGAGATTTCTTGGTCTCTCCTTTTGTCTCTGGATTGTGTGATAAAAAAACTTTAGTCTTGGGTTTCCCATGAAGGGTTGGAGAGGGATGGGTACCTTGTCCCTATCCAGGAATGAATATTGAAATGTTTTCACATGGGAGATGATTGAGTTCAGTCATCCAGGATGGAGCTTGGGACTCTGGAGGCTTCTTCTTTTCGTCTTTTCCTGAGCACATGACCATTATGGTCATCTGAAAGTAGGAGAAATGTTCAACAACTTGGAGGAGAAAATTACTAAATCGTGGCCTAAAATGCCAGAAAACTTGAAACCTGAGGGAGTTGGTCAGTGTGGTTTGAAGTGAATGTTGAAATTTCACTTCAGAAAGCCTGGAAAACACTTTGTTTTCATGTTGAAAGTCAGTGGGAAGATTATAGCAATATTTATGTTATTGCTTCCACTTGTTTTAAGTTTTTGTCAGTTCAAACTTGTGAGTTTCTTGTGATAAGCAGTGTATATGTGGGATGGGGGAGAGAGAGAGAACAAAAAAAGGTATCTTGAATCTGACTTACATTGTATATTGATTATCTTTCTGCTTCCCCTTGTTATGAACTAAATCTAAGTTTTGGGGTTCCAGAATGCCAAAGACTGTGAGGCAAAAGTTTGACCCCTTTCCCTTCAGCTAAACTCCTCCAGGACTGAACCTGGCCCACACAGTTCTTGACATAACTAGAAGCTCATTATGGGGATAGATAGAAGGTGAATACTGTAGCCTGCCTGGCCCAACAGTGAGTGAGTGTATTGTTATATATGCTAATGTGTATATTTTACATAAATATAGTGATGTGAATAAATAAAACCATTTTATAAATTTTGTTCAATAGCAATAGAGTATAATTTAAAAGTATACATTCTAGAAATGGATAACCCCACCTATATCCACAGAGATATTTTGGGAATACCAGAAGTTAACAACCATTGACATATGAACTTTTTCTTGCCCCATGGATAAAAGAATTCTAGAGGTCAAATTCTTAAACACTGATTAAAACCTGCACATTCTTTTCATGTTACAAGATCCTCACGGATCTCCAAGAAAATAGATAGGAGATGTTTTAGATGATTTTAATGAATTGGATAAGGATATAAGAACACAAATTCTGAGATCACTGTAATTCTAAAATTCTATTGTTAATAATGGAAAATTATTCCAAATATAAAAAAATAATATGAATCCATTACTTGGAGTTTGCTCTTAAATTGATACTGCTCTAATCAAGTAATCATAGAATGCCAGAGACAGAATGTTCAAGAATGTCTATTCTGGAACAAGAATAACTACTACAACACATTTAACACGTGATCATTTAGTTTTGCTTGCAGGAATTTGGAGAGGGGAAGCCCATTGCCTCAGCAAAGAAGAAGATGTTTCTTGTAGTTCTCTTTTTAACTTAAAAAACAGGATCAGCTATAACTGTTATCAGCTATTTTGTGGCATAGCCAAATTGCTTGTCTTAATGTTTGACTGACACTGTGATAAGTATTTCAGCTCATTTCACTTTTTTCATAACTCTATTTGTTATGAAAATTTTACTTATACTTTTTTTTTTGCTTCTTAGACTTGAGTTTAATTAAAAGCCTGAAAAATAAATCATATTTATATAATACTTTAGGATTTATAAAAAACTATTTACAATTTTCTAATATAAATAGTATTAATATTATTATCTACATATTATAAATGAAGAAACACAAAATCAGAAAAGTTGAGTTATTTGCCTAAAGTCTCATGACTAATAAATGTCAGGGTCTTGTATCTGAACCTAGAGCAACATGTTCTAGTTCCACTATATCTCACCATCCTGTTTGCCAAAAGTCAGATTTGTATAACATTAGCAATGAAAGGAAAGTGGTAGTATCATAGACTTACAGCTGGAAGGAGCCTTATAATTCATCTTTTTACCCTCTTTATTTCACAAATAAAGAAACTGAGGCATATAGAGATTTAATGGCTTGCCCAAAATTACATAAGTAGTAATCAGCAGAATTAAAATTTAAACTCGAATTTTCAGATTCTAGGTCCATTGTTCTATGTTTTCTAACTGCTAATCTAACTTTCTTTCTTTGTTTCTTTGTTTCTTTCTTTCTTTCTTTTTAACAACATTATCCCTTGTATTCATTTTTCCAAATTTCTCCTTCCTTCCCTCTACTCCCTCCCCTAGATGACAGGCAATCCCAAACATATTAAATGTGTTACAGTATAAACTAGATACAATATATGTGTGTAAATCCAATTTTCTTGTTGCAAGAATTGATAAGAATTGGATTCCAAAGGTATAAGTAACCTGGGTAGGAAGACAGTAGACTAACAGTTTACATTCAATTCCCAGTGTTCCTTCTCTAGGTGTAGCTGTTTCTGTCCATCATTGATCAACTGGAAGTGAATTAGATCTTCTTTATGTTGAAGATATCCACTTCTATCAGAATACATCCTCATACAGTATTGTTGTTGAAGTGTATAGTGATCTCCTGGTCCTGCTCATTTCACTCAGCATCAGTTCATGTAGGTCTCTCCAAACCTTTCTGAATTCATCCTGCTGGTCATTTCTTATAGAGCAATAATATTCCATAACATTCCATAACATTCATATACCATAATTTACCCAACCATTCTCCAATTGATGGGCATCCATTCATTTTCCAATTTCTAGCCACTACGAAAAGAGCTGCCACAAACATTTTGGCACATACAGGTCCCTTTCCGCTCTTTAGTATTTCTTTGGGATATAATCCTAATAACAGCAATGCTGGGTCAAAGGGCATGCACAGTTTGATAACTTTTTGAGCATAGTTCCAAATTGCTCTCCAGAATGGTTGGATTCCTTCACAACTCCACCAACAATGCATCAGTGTCCCAGTTTTCCCACATCCCCTCCAACATTCATCATTATCTTTTCCTGTCATCTTAGTCAATCTGACAGGTGTGTAGTGGTATCTCAGAGTTGTCTTAATTTGCATTTCTCTGATCAGTAGTGATTTGGAACACTCTTTCATATGAGTGGAAATAGTTTCAATTTCATTATCTGAAAATTGTCTGTTCATATCCTTTGACCATTTATCAATTGGAGAATAAATTTTGCTTATACTAATAATAAATTTGTCTCTGCAATTTATACCCAATTATTGTTCATACATGCTGTACTTTATAAGATTGCAAGTAAAAATTTTATAACAAAAAAGCATCCTAATAAAAAGGAAATCTAAGGCATAAATTGAATGTCTCATTCTATTGACCATTTAAAGATGTTTGATATCTGGGGCACATATCATAGTAGACTGACAATCACATTTTCCTCCTATATTTAGGAAGAAAAGATTCCATGATCAAATTTAGAGTTTATAAATACTTCAAAGATGATTTATTTAGTCTTATCCAGTTATTTTATAGATGAAGAAACTAGAACTGGGAGAGGTTAAGGCACTGATTTATAGACACAAAAGGAAATAAGCATCAAAGATAGAACTTGAACCCAAGACCTCTCTAAATCTGGTGCTAAATCCTGTCCTGCCCAATTTCATTATAACCACAGATTCTAATAACAACTTCATCTTCCTTTGAAGACTGAAGATCAAGCCTTTGTGCACCTTTAATTCAACAAACATTATTAAGCATCCAAACATGTACATTCCAATATGTCATGGATCTTCATCTTCCTGGATGTAATTAATCTCTTCCTTTAAGGCAGGCAATCTCTTCCTCTACACCATCTCCTCTGATTTGTTGCATGTCTTTATCTAAATCTCTCACAGAGAATCTAGCCCATGGATCGAAAGTTTTGCTTCAGTCATTTTTAATAATCTATGGATATCATAGTAGCCCTTCTATCTTCCATATGTCCTTACTCTTCCCTCAGTGACCAGCTCATCTTCTTTTCACATCTGTGATGTGCTTGACATTTTTTACAATGTATTTTGCACACACACCATCCCTGATAACAAGATTCAGCTAAAACTCTTACTTGAGGGGCAGACATGGCCACTCAATGCACTCTGGGGCACATATTATGAAATGCAAAACAACTTTTAAAGAGATAATAAAGGAGGAGTGAGGAAAAGAAATATATCAGACCTTGGAAATAAAAGGTCCTGGGCAGGGAAATGTATGGGGAAAAAATTCCTTGTTTATTACAAGATTTATGTTGGGAAAAAATAAGCAATCATTATTCACCTATTATGTGTCAAGCACTATGTTTAGTACTTTTAAAAAATATTCCTTACAACAATCCTGGAAGGTGGATGCTATTATTATCCCCATTTTACAGTAAAGATACTGAGACAGACAGAAGTTGTTACTTACCAAGATTAGGCAGCTATGTAAGTGTATGAAATTGGATTTGAACTCAGGTCTTTCTGACTCCAGACCCAGTGCTCTATCCAACATGATGCCAGCTGTCTGGTTAGGAGGAACACTTCCATGGAGAGCAGGTCTGGGATAAGGTAAAATTGGAGATCACTTGAGAGTGTGACTGCTATGTTAAAGAGCCATTTTTTGAAATAACAATTCTTGATAACAAAGTTCTAAGTTCAATTGTTTCCTTCAGCATAGGAAATATAAATGCTATCAAATCCCCAAGAGATCCTATGCTAATTATATATCTCTTAATGAAGCCTATGTATGCCTGCCACATGATATCTCCATTGCCTTTTGATTCTTGGGAGATCATAGTGTGTCCTATGATTTGCAACTGTATAGCATCTCTAGGAGAATATGGTTGCTCAAAAGATGTTTTTAAACACATTCAACATAATATGAATTATGAATAAAATATGAATAAAAGTTCTAAAAATAATAACTCACATATTTCCCATTTATTCCTCTTTTTATATTAACAAGAATATAAACAATATATCATTTCATGTAGAGAGGTAAAAGTGCCTCCTTTGTCTCCTCATACTAAATACTGTCCTAGAATTATCCCTTTTCACAGCCAAAAGCAAAGCAAAATTTTCTTCAAGTATTTATAACAAGTGTTTCCAAGGCATCCTGAAAGTTGATTGGGGAAAAATCAGTAAACCAATGGGAAAAGTGGGAAATGTACACAGGGGTACATTTTCTAACATCCTTAAATTTCTTCTTCTCTTTGCCCTGGAATTGTTCAGGGAGAACTAGCACCTCTGGTGTGAAGGCTTGCTGAGTCCTTTTCAAAGCTGTTCATCCCCTTTTGCCCAATTCTCATCTGTAACTCCAAGAAGCTGTAGTATGTGCAGTGGTCATAGCCTGATAAAACTGTCTTGGCAGATGGGTTAAAATAGGTTGATGATAAACAATAGGTCTCAAAACCTTCAGTGAGTTAAGGGATGTGTACCCCCAAACATGTCAAGACTTTCCCCAGCAGAATGCACAAGTGAGAACAATTTATTCCATTGTCCATGAAGATGGCTGAAGCAATTACTATGCAGCACTTAGAGCTTGGTCAGACATCCTCTGCATCCCAGATCATCTTATAGTCTTCTTGATGTTTGTACTGTAACTAGACTGTGATGACTCTAGAAAAGACAACGAGAGGGACAACTTTGAGCAACTCTGCCTCACTTAAATCCAATTCACTTACAAGTCAAGACAGCACCCTGTGATATTAGTCCTCTTTGAAAATGAAGGATAAACAATACCCCTGGAAGAAATATCCAATCTGTCATTCTAGTACTTTCTTTCAAAGTTACTGGTGGGACAAGTAGCCAATTAACCACTTACTGCTGGCTAGCTGCTTCCTGAAGCAGCCACTATTGATGCAGAAAGAAATGGCCATGTTAAAGGATTAACTCAAACAGGTCCCAGAGAATGGCAATTGATAACACAGAGACCTGGAACAATGAGAAGACAAGGATATTTTGGTGATGGAGATTTGCCAGAACTACCATGAAAACTTAGCCTTTTCTGAAATCAGGTTGGAAGAACAATCTACCCCAGTGTCCCCTCTCCCACCAATTCCCACTTTTCTCCAACTATTTGCACGAGTAGATCTAAATTTTTTCCCTTTTTCTTTTCCTCATCTACTGGTGGTGGAGATTTGTTAGAGGAGATGGCCAGGTCAAATTACTTTTTTATAGTTTTGCTAAGTGACGGTTTCTTTATAGTTACTTATGCTGTTTTGCTTTAATAAATCATTTGGTCAATAAACAGTAAATGTCTAAATCTCATAAATAAGTTTAGTTGATCAAGAGCAAATTTCCCAAATATGAGATTTGGGGGCTTAGAGACATATTGAGATTGCCATAACTCTAATATTTCTGAGTGATTTTCCATTTTCTTCTTTCTATACCCCAGATCAATTTTGAACCTGGCACATCCTCAGTCTGCTCCAGATCTTTGAGAGTAGAGTCATCTGGTGGCCAGTTCATATATTACACTCTTTTGCTTTTTAATTAATTAATTGACAATCTATTTTTCTATAGGTTGCAGAAAAGAATGAAATTATCCTGATGTAATTAGTTTTTGCTGCACCACCACCCACCAATGAGTACTCATAACTTATGCCATTTTGTTACATATTGTAAAAGGAAGTCATATGAGTAATAATATAGCTGCCTATAATAATGAGAATACTTGATTCTTCATCCTGTCTTTTTCTGGGTCACACATCCTATAAGAGCTGATATGATCAGAAAACTCATTTCTAGAATTCAGTTTGATATTTATCAACTGACTGCTATATGCAAGTCCCTTTCCCCAGGAAGTTTAACATATGAAAATTGATGCACACAAATAAGAATGATGGGGAGAAATCCAGACAAGTATTCTAGGAAAACAAAAGGGGAAAGAGACTGATCACTTTTGGCTGAGGTAGAGAACAGACCAGAAAAGGCTTCTCAATGGAAGTGGTCCTTGTGTTGAACCTTAAAAGAAATTTTCTTCTTTTAAGAATAGGAGAGGGGCAGCTAGGTAACGCAGTGTATAGAGCACAAGCCCTGAAGTCAGGAGGACCTGAGTTCAAATGTGGCCTCAGACACTTAATACTTTCTAGCTGTGTGACCCTATGCAAATCATTTTAGTCCAATTGACTCAGAAAAAAAAAAGAATAGACGATGAGAGAATTTATTTCAGGTATGAGAAAGAAAAAAAAATCAGATTCAACAAGGGGTGAAAGAACCAAACAAAATTAGGTGTCAACTAATAGTATTTGGCTATAATGTAGATAGAATTTCTGAAGAAGGACAGAATGATATAAGATATATTAGTAGGCTGGAACTATATTGTTGAGGGTTTTAAATGTCAGGCTAACAAATCTGAATTTTGTCTTATTAACAATAATGAAACGCTAAAGTTATTTTTAAAAAGACATGAAAATAACAGGATCAAACTATGTATCTATGTAGGATTAAATTAGCAGATGTGTGAAAATGGATTGGAGGGGTAAGAGAATGGAGATAGAGAGACTATGTAAGAGGCTATTTACAATAGTTCAGACATAGGAATACAGCTTCTTCAAACCTATAAGAAATGCTTGCTCAAAGGTGCCCAGCATGAGAGCATATCAAATATTCTAGAAAAGTTCTAGAAAAACTAAAACATTTATTTTTTCTTTAAGAAGGTCAGCCTGTGTGATTCTGTGCTATCTATACCATTTTTTGCATTTAACATGCTATTTTTTATATTTTCTATATTTTATAACTTCTTCCCCAAATGCCCTGCCATTATGCCCCATCATGGTATAAAGTTGACCCTAGACTCTCAAAGACTGTTCCAAGGAGATCATAGGCTATGACAGGTTCTATCAAGCTGGAAAGGCTTTAAATAGAGCCTTAATAATTGACTGTTTACTGTCTGAGGATATCCTAGTCAAATACAGAGGCTTTTAGTAGTAGTAGGATAATCATAGTGATAATTTCTTTGAGAGGAGTCTCAGAGTAGGAAAGAGATAATTAGGTAGACCTAACTCAAGCCAATCTCAAGCTTAGAGTTGGAATTTTTAAAATATGCTTTTAATTCTTTTAATAGTTAACATAAATTTTACTCGAACATAGCAGAAAAAAGATATTCATTGATTGAGTTAGTGATAGCTTCTCTGCCCCTGTATCATGGTCTGCCTGAAGAAAAAACTACTGACTCCTTGTGTGGTGCTGGCTTTTTTTCCCCCTTAAGTCACTAGGGAGCTATATCAGTTACTGGAGCTGTAGTCTTTGGGCCAATTAAGTCTTGAAAATGATTTCAACATCTTTCATGGAAAAATTTTCTTAATCTATATGATAGAACAAGGTCTAGACTGGTAATTTCATTGGAATAGGGTAATTCTGGGATAGAAATTTTTTCCACTAATGCACACCAGCAATCTATATGTGATTTAAAGTTGTCTGAATCACTGAAAGTTAAATGACTTATCCTTGGTCAATAAGGTTGTATAAAAGATAGGACTTGAATTCAGTCCTTCTAACTACACCAGGCTGCCTCTCAATAATTATAATTTATGGGGGCACCACCAAGTAGTACAATGGATAGAGAACCAATCTTGGAGACAGGAAAGCTAAGTTCAATCTGGTCCCAGAACTTACTAGTTGTGTGACCTGTGCAAGTGACTTAACCCTGATTGTCTCTAGAAAGAGAAAAAAATAATTGTAGTTAACATTTAGTGCCAAAAGTGCATTATCTTGTTTGATCTTGACAACAACCTTGTGCAATAGGTACATCAGATAAAATATTTACTCCCACTTTATACTTGGGCAAACTTCAGAATGGTGATTTGCTCATGTTCACAAGCTATTTTTTTAAAAAAAATAATAACTTTTTATTTTTCAAAATTCATTCAAAGATAGTTTTCAACATTCACCCTTGCAAAACTTTGTGTTCCAATGTTTTCTCCCTCCCTCCCCACGCAGCCCCATCCCCTAGACAGCAAGTAATTCAATATAGGTTAAACATGTGCAATTCTTCTTAATATATTTTTATATTTATTTTGCTGCATAAGAAAAAAAATCAGATAAAAAAAGAAAAAAGAAAACAAACAATAAAAAGGCAAAAATATTATGACATAATCCACATTCATTCCCCATAGTCCTCTCTCTAGATGCAGATGGCTCTATCACAAGTCTATTGGGATTAGCCTGAATCACTTCATTATTGAAAAGTCCATCACATGCTGAGTGAAATGAACAGATCGCTGTACACTTCAACAACAATGTTGTATGAAGATGTATTCTGATGGAAGTGGATAAGTTCAACATAAAGAAGATCCAACTTCCAGTTGATCAATGATGGACAGAAACAACTACACCCAGAGAAGGAACACTGGGAAGTGAATGTAAATTGTTAGCACTACTGTCTATCTACCCAGGTTACTTATACCTTCAGAATCTAATTCTTAACGTGCAACAAGAAAATGGGATTTGCACACATATCTAGGTTATATTGTAACACATGTAAAATGTATGGGATTGCCTGTCATCAAGGGGAGGGAGTAGAGGGAGGGAGAGGATAATTTGGAAAAATGATTACAAGGGATAATGTTATAAAAAAAATTACTCATTCATATATATTGTCAAAAAATTTATAATTATAAAATAAATAAATAAATAAATAAATAATTTTCAAGTTTTCACCTTTTCTCAATCACTTATATCAGTAGTGTCCAGATTTAAACCTACTTACCTTGAGTATTCCAAGGTTATAGATTTGGGATAGGATTAGTGAGAAAGGACAATGATGTTTAAATCAGAGAGCTAACAGTCACATACTCCTCTACTCATCTCCCCCCCTCTACATTTTGCAGTAACTGGCAGACTCTGGCACTCTGCCAGAAATATTGTTTTGGTAACAATGCTCTTCTCAAATCTCAGCCAACATCATTACTTCAAGTTAGTTTGTTTCTCATCATTGCAGATAGCAAGTGAACCATGATACCAATAATCTGGGAATTCCGATTGCCAAAGCCTATTGCTGTTAGGTTACATGGTGGGGAGATAGCCTATGTCTTGCCCTCTCTCTTCCTAACGCCAAATTGAAAGTCAGCTCAATAGTCCTTCTCAGGGCAAAGAGAGGACAAACAAAAGGCAAAGGGTAAGGGGCTGACTTCCTTTTTATGTATCTTATGTGTACATAATTATTAACCTGCTGTCTTTCCCATCAGAATGTGAACTCCTTGAGGGCAGGGACATTATCTTTGTCTTTCTTTATACTTCAATCACTTACCATGATGCCTGGCCCTTAGTTAATGCTTCTCATTGATCCTTGTCCCCAAGCATATACCATGGAAGTCCTTTTTCATTGTCTGTCTGCCTCAATTTCCCTAAGGATAACTCCTTCTCTCTCTGATTACTATAGAGATGAAACATATTCCAGAATCTACCATATGTTATATAAAATGAAAATGCAAAATTACTCTCACTTCTGTGTAGCTACCTTCCACTTCTGCTGTGATGGTGACAGATCAGCAGAAAGAGAGGTAAAAGATATGAAAACTAACATAGATTTGATAACTGTCATATTTTCATGTATTTGTGATCTTGTTGATTTTCGCACTTTCTCTAGTGATTCAGATATTAATCTATCTATGCAAATCTTGTCCATATCCTCTAAAAAGTCTCTTATGGGAGATCACTTAACACGCTGGATACCAGTGGAAACTAAGCTGTTTTTTGGTTATCCCTTGCTCTTGCCATATTTTTGCCTCCTTCCTTTTTTTTCTGGTAATAGATTTGTTTTATGACATCCTTTGTGTTCCTTTATCTGCACAATTTCTCATTTGTAATTTGCTATAGCCTGCTTCAATCTATCCTATTTTGAATGTCTATAAACATTGATTTAACTATTGGTACTGTTAATGTAAGATCCCTGTCCAACAACTAACAAGTTGGCATATTGGAGGAAATGAATCATATCAATATTGATATTCTTACCATAAGTGAAGCAAGAAGATACAAGATATGCTGTTAAATGGAAGAATGGTTCACTGGTTCTTGGTTTTGCTGTTGTGCCACAGTTCTCTTTTATTGTCCTGATACAGTTTCCCAAAATTGTCCTGCCTCAGTTTCCCTGAATTGTTCTTAAAACTTTAACACAGAACACAGAACACAAATCACACAGACATAGACTGCACAATTACAACATTAAACAAAACATTTAACATATATAACCAGATAGTGCCCAAAAATGGCGCTCAGAATCAGATCAGACCAGATGTGAATTAGAAGACACCCAAAACAGAGGGTATCATCCAGCATCCTGGAATGATACCATTCTCAGAATTTAATGTCCTTCAGCATTTTATTATTCTGAGAATCCAGATGCTAGCACAGACAGACAGAACAGGTAAACAGATCAGATTATGTCCTAAGACATCCAGACTTACTCTCCAGTGGCCAAAATGAAGGTGTCCACCATTGGGTGTAGCTGTGGCCAAAAACTGCTCTCTTTCCTGGAGATTCTGGAAAAAATCCAGAGGGCCAGCCTCTCCAGGTCAAGAACCCAGATCCTCAACCACCCCAAGACCCAAGGCAGAGACCCAAAGGTCTCTAATCTCTAATCCTGCTCTCATTTTCTAATATCTTGGTGGGACCTCCAAAATGTAATACCAGAGAAACTGAGGCAAGATAGCGATTAGAGAGTTTTTAATATTTTATTTGAAAGGGAAAGATTAATTGGAGACAAAAAAGAATCCATTCTGCTTCCAGGGATGAATGAGACTATTTGCTCCAAGAATCCAGCAGCCAATGTGAGTTCTCAATGACATATACATATATATATATATATATATATATATATATATATATATATAT
The DNA here is from genome assembly GCF_048593235.1 of Sminthopsis crassicaudata. Taxonomy (NCBI): domain Eukaryota; kingdom Metazoa; phylum Chordata; class Mammalia; order Dasyuromorphia; family Dasyuridae; genus Sminthopsis; species Sminthopsis crassicaudata. Next base: position 219,276,184 of record NC_133617.1, on the reverse strand, counting down.
ATATATATATATATATGCGCACATGGCTCCAAGCTACCAGGGGGTAGACAAGGGTGAAGTCAGAACACTGAGAGCAGGAACGAACTATCAATCTGGTTCTGACAGGGTGGGGGGAGGCACCAGACATTCTGATAAGTTGGGATCAAGAAGAGCAATGACAGAATGGGGAAGGCAGGGGACATTCTTATAAGTAGGGAAGGTCTGGGGTCTTGATGTCTAAGATAGAAGGTCTTTCTCCTTATCTGGATCTTGATGATTAAGAGGGAGGGGGTGTTGCAGGATTGAGCAGAACAATTAAAAACTGAGGCAGAACGATTCAGGGAAACTGAGGCAGGACAATTAGGGAAACTGTGTCAGGACAATAAAAGGGAACTGTGGTACAACATTACATGAAAAGGCAACCAGAAGCATTATTTCATGGAACCTTTGATCATCTTGAATTGGAGAACTTGTGATGAACATAAACAAAAAAAGACCAATCTATTTGCTAGCAGAGGATGAGAAGGGAGAAAAATTCCATGAAGAATTAAATAAAATTCTCCAAATTAAATTAATATTTGTTGTTCATATTCAATTATTTCAATGAGAAGGTAAATTTAAAAAGGAAGACAAAAATGTCAGAAGACACGGCTCAGGGAAAAATGGAGAAGTGAGACCAAGGTGATCATAAAGTTAAATGGATTCAGAATGGGTTGGATAACAGGACTTAATGAATCTTTGTCAACTTAGAGTGAAGTCTCTAGTTATTTTTCATTTAATCAATGACTTGAACAAAGACAAAGATGACATGTTTGTCAAATCTGCAAATGAAATAATCCCATGAGAAATAACTAACTATAAATTTGAATTACAGAATCCAAAAAAAAAAGCTGTCTGATTAGAATACTAGAATGAATCAAAAAATTTTTTTAAAGAAATAAATATAAAGTTTTATACTCAGGTTTAAAAATATATAATTCCTAAATACAAGATGGGAATAGTTTGGCTAAATGGACAAGTCCACTTCAATCAATTATTCATCAATTCCATAAACATTTATTAAGTACATATTAGTGCCAAGAATTGTATTAAACCCAGAGGACATAAATATAAATAAAAAAGATAATGCCTGTCCTCAAGGAGCTTACAATCTAATGGGAGAAGATAACACACAAAAAGAGACTGAAAAGCTAGGTAGTAATGTCTTTACTTCTTGAAGAGGACCAAAATGACATCACTTTGTTAATGTCAGTTTAGTGTGTTTGACTGTGATTGATCAGACCAAGATGAACTCAAAATGCTCTGCCACAGATTAGATACAAATAGTCCTTATGAACATTTGGAGTGGAATCTCTAGTTTTATTCATCTTGTGTTTTTTCTGAGCTAATTCAATTGTGCTTTGCTCAATCAGTAGAACATCTTCTTTGATGAGGGCACGCCATTCTGGGCAATCCTGTGCTAGTATCTCCCATGTCATACACTTGATTCTAAAGTTCTTAAGAGATATCTTGAGAATGTCTTTGTATCCCTTTTTCTGATCACTTTGTGAGCACTTGCCCTCTATGAGTTCTTCATAAAATAGTCTTTTTGGCAAGTGTACATTTGGCATTTGAACAATGTGGCCAGCCCAACAAAGATGGAATGCTTGACAGTTTAATTCAAGAAAGGGCTCAGTGTCTGGTATTTACCCTGCTCGGTGATCTTCAAAATCTTCTTAAACAATTCGCATGGAAGCGATTCAGTTTCCTGGCATGGTACTGGTATCCTGTCCAGATATCACAGCCATATAACAATGAGATCAGGGAAACAGCTCTGTAGATCTTCAGTTTGGTTGTCAATTTAATACCTCTTCTCTCCCACACTTTCCTTTGGAGCCTCCCAAACACTGAGCTAGCTCTGGCAAAGCATATGTCATTCTCATTATCAATGTGTATATCCCAGCAAAATATATTGCCAAGATAAGTGAACTTGTCCACAGCATTCAAAACTTCTCCATTTGCTATAACTGATGCTTCCACAAATGAACAGTGTAGTTTTGGCTGATGAAGTACCTGTATTTTCTTGGTATTAATTGTTAAGCCAAAATTAGCACAAACAGCAGAGAATTGATCCATACTTTGCTGATACATTCTTCCCCCAACACACCCTACACCCTGAGTGGCAAGGAAAAGAGTGGAGGAAAGTAAGGGAGGATCCAGAGGCTGTGGCTTTGCCTTCCAGTCAGTGTTCAATCAGAGAAGCAGAAGGTACTAATGGGACTTGAATACTGAAGCAGTTTTGATCTTGCAGGATAATGAGATTTCTTGCAACTAGGTGATACAGTTGATAGAGTGCCAGGCTTAGATTCAGGAAGACTCCTCTTCCTAAGTTCAATTCTAGCTCATACCTGTACTAGCTGTGTGACCATGGACAATTCACATCATCTAGCTTGCCTCAATTTTCTTATCTATAAAATGAAAAGGATTTTGCCAAGAAAATCCCAAAATCTTTTTTTTATTACAGAGAAATAACAACAATGAGATTTCCTAATAAGTTTCTTAGGGAAGAAAGGAAGGATAGAAAAGTCCAAATAAGTGCAAAAGCAGTATAGTTGGGGGCAGCTAGGTGGTGCAATGGATAGAGTACCAGCCCTGAAGTCAGGAGGACCTGAGTTCAAATATGGTCTCAGACACTTAATACTTTCTAGCTGTGTGACCCTGAGCAAGGCACTTCAGAACACCAGTTGCCTCAGGGAAAAAAAAATGCTACTTTGAAAAAAAAAAAAAAAGCAGTATAGTTAGTGGGAAAAATGATTTTGCATTTGAAAAAGACTTGCTTCTTTTGGTGTTCTAGTGGACTGCTAGTAGACTTAGCTACCATCTGTCATTTGAAAACTGCAAGTTCAAAGTGAGAGAACTAAAGGCTCATGCAGCTAGGATTGAAATCCAAACAGAAAGAAAGGAAAGGGAGAAGGAAAAAAAGAAGGAAGGAAGGAAGGAAGAAAGGAAGGAAGGAAGGAAGGAAGGAAGGAAGGAAGGAAGGAAGGAAGGAAGGAAGGAAGGAAGGAAGGAAGGAAGGAAGGAAGGAAGGAAGGAAGGAAGGAAGGAAGGAAGGAGAGAGGGAGGCAGGGAAGAAGGAAAAGAAGAAAGGAGGGAGGGAGGAATGAAGGAAGACAGATCTGAAAAATATAATTCAAAGAGATTTTTTTTTCCTGTTTCCTGATCCAGACTCATTCTGTTTTGTTTTCTAGATCTTTTTGAAGTAGCTTTGGGAAAGAGCTTAACTGTACAAATCCTGCTTCTCCAACATATTGGATGATCCTTCTGCCTCATTTTAGGAATCACACTGGTAATATTGAGCATGCCCAGAGGAGGAAGACCAAGATATTGAATCACTCCAACATCCTGCCATTTGACAATTAGTTGAAGAAATTAAGGATATTCAACCCATAGAAAAAAGGAATGTTGGAAAGTTGTCCTGTAGAAGAAAAATTAGACTTATTCTGTTAAGGACGGAACTAGGAGCCTTTGGGTAGAAGCATCAGACAAATAAATTTAACCTTGAAACAAGAAAATTTTTTCTAATAATCAGGACCATCACAAAACTGAATGGACTATATCAGGAATTGATTATCTCTCTCACCATTAGATGCATTCAAGCAAAGACTAACTTGTTGGGAATGTTGTACAAGAGACATTTTTCAGGTATAGATGGGACTAGATGACTTTGAAGATCCCACTCATCTTAGAGTTTCTATTAAACCTATATTTCTGTTTGCTTAGGGCCAGGGAAATGTGGAGTAATTTGTAGATTGAAATGATTCCAAGGTTCTAATTAGAATGCTGGCATGACTGTATCTCTGCCGATGGCATCACTCAAGAGCCCAAAATCCAGTCTGATTTGAAGTTAGAGCAAGAGAGACTATAGTAATGATGGTCAAGGAAGCAGAGGTGACTGAACTTAAATTTCTTGCTCTGATGCTGCTATTTTTTACAAAGTTGGACCAAAGTAAAAAGTATCATGAAAAAACAAATAGATTACATTCATGCGTGGAGGAAACCACTGGAACTTTCATCAATCATGTTCCTAAGATTCTATTTTCTTCCTAATTCCTCCCACAATTTGAAAGGACAAGGAGGCAGCTAAGTGGTTCAGTTTCTCCTGCAATTTGGAGTCAAAAATAATATTTGAGATTATTCTTTTTATACTATTCATGAAGCAATCAAAAGTTATATTTGGGAGATGAATGAGGAAATATTGTAAGTTTAAGTTATATCCACATTTTCTAGATGGAATAGTGGAAATTACAAATTGTTCCTAGAAAGTATAACTATGAAATTACAAGACTAGGAATTCATCACTAATAATCAATGTCAATAGGTGATTAGGGTATTTTCAAATTTCTGACAAATTTTGGAGGATTTTGGAAGATCATAAAATGGAATTTTAAAACTGGAAGGGATTAGAAAGATCATATGATACAAACTTTCTTATTTTAAAAATAAGGACACTGAGATACAGAGAGATTAAGCAACTCCATCACAATCACACAGCTAGTTTGTAGCTGAGTTGAGGTTGAAAGACAAAACTCAATAATAAGTAACGTTGCCTTTGAGGCTTAATTCAAAGCATTACCATAAGAGAACACTGAGCTCATTTCTAGTTGTCATAATGACACAAAAGAAAAAATTACATTGACAGTATATTTTAAAGCAAAATGTGAGAAAATGAAGGAGAGAAAGAGAAAACACTGAGAAAAAGCAAGGGAGATAAGAACAAATAACAGACAGAGAGAGAGAAACAGAAAAACAGAGGTAGAGGCAGAGAGACATAGATTCAGAGATAGAAACAGATGAAGAGAGAGGAGAGAGAGAGAGAGAGAGACAGACAGAGACAGAGACAGAGACAGAGACAAAGAGAGACAGAAAGAGAGAGAGAGAGAGAAACATAGATACAAACACAAAGAGACAAAGAGTGAAAGAATGATAGAATTTTTCAGTTGATTTTTTTCTTTTCTAATTCTCTTCCAGTAACTACTGGACTGTTTATTCCTTATTTTAAAGTCTTACAAAGTTAGGGAGCAGTGTTTCATTAGTGATATCAAAAGAAAAATGATTCATTTGTTTATAATAATGAAGTAATCAGTTTGTATATTGAAAAGCTGTTTATGTATTTAACATAGTCACTTCAACTGCTGGAAGTTTGTGCCACTCCTGGTTAATATTAGTTGCTTCTCACAACATTTCATAGACATTGAATGTATGAAACAAAAAATGTCTCAACTCAATGAATTTAAATATTGCCCACTGACAAAATGCGTGTCAGAATTAAATTACTACAGAACCTTGCCTCACTCTGGGACTTAGTTACTTTATAAAAAAATTACTTAGCCCAGCTCTAAGTTCTTTCTTTATTCTTCTGGACAAAATTAAACCACATCTTCTTCCACTTGTTGGATCTCTCTTAGGACCTATTAATTATTCTTAATCAATTAGACACTTCTTCAGGAGGCAAGATTCTGGAACTGTTACCTCACTCCTAAACAAAAATATACTTCTTCTTAGCCCGTGGCTCAAACATTTGCTGAGCTGTTTGTTATCCAGGGGGAGACTTGGAAGGTTAGAAAATAGTCCTAGGTATATCTATTAACATCTGGTCCAGACTTCCATAAAATGGACTGTTCTCCAGTGAGTTCTTGAAAAGCTAAATAAATAGCTCTTCAAAAAGAATGAATTGGCTGTCTGTTATGGGCAGCACAGTAAGCCTCTTAGGGTTTATTAGATTCTCCTAGAGAATCATCCTTTAAGGGTTTTGAACCTAATATTTATGGATCTGAATTCTTAAGAGCTAACACCTCAGACCAAAATTGTATCCTGCATGGTGGGACTGGTTACATGTGGGACCATCCCCTACCTCATATGTAATAGTCTCCTATAGGACACTGTGGAAAGATTTCTTGTGAAACTTAAAGGGGAATTTTGACATTCCCTTTTCATCAAAAGTTGTCAGTTTCCTAGATTTGTTCCTCCAGAAAGGAGTCAGGAACTGATACTAGATACTAAGCCAGAATTAGTCATAAAATACTCTTGCCCTGGGTGATCCATTTTGTGAAGTAGACATTTTAACATAATGAATATAAGAAGTAACAACTAACCTATCCTGAAATTGTTTGTAGTGTACCTATATAAAATCCTATCTTTCATCACCCTTAAATCTGTGGTGATCCTTCTAAGCATTTCCTCAGCTTGTATTTCAGTAATTCATTGCATGATAGATATCCATGCAGATTACAGAGTTTCAAGTCTAGCCTTGCCCTACTACTTAGGTGCTGAACATAACCCCAAAATGAAGGTAACTTACTTAGTATCACAGATAAAAAGGTCATAACCATTCTTGTTCCTCTTGTATATTTAGATTATTTAGGTTGACCAGTACCTATATCCTGGTCCTGGCTCCTCAAATTGAATTTCTAAACCACTGAGTATTTGTCTCAGCTTTGGGAAATTAATGGACACCTAATATGTATTGATTCATTTTTCACCAAAGAACAAATTCTCCTAGGACTTTGCACAGTCAAAAACAGTAGATGAATACTTGTGGAAGTGTTCCAGAGCTGGATCTTACCAGCTTCTAAGCAACAATCCTTCCATTTTCAGGGAGAGCATTTGCTCCTCAGAAATCAGCAAATACTACAAAACAGGACTAGATTTATTGTTTTGTTAATTATCTAGATTTAAGAAAGTGATGGGAAAAAGGTTAACAGGACAGTTAAACTTAAAAATATGTTTTATATACAGTTTGTTAAATATTTACCCGTACACCACTTCAACAACAATACTGTATGAGGATGTATTCTGATGGAAGTGGAAATCTTCAACATAAAGAAGAGCCAACTCACTTCCAGTTGATCAATGATGGACAGAGGTAGCTACACCCAGAGAAGAAACACTGGGAAGTGAATGTAAATTGTTAGCACTAATATCTGTCTGCCCAGGTTACATGTACCTTCGGAATCTAATGCTTATTGTGCAACAAGAAAATGGTATTTACACACATGTATTGTATCTAGGTTATATTGTAACACATGTAAAATGTATGGGATTGCCTGTCATCGGGGGGAGGGAGTAGAGGGAGGGGAGGGATAATTTGGAAAAATGAATACAAGGGATAATATTATAAAAAATATATAATAAAAATTATTTAAAAAAAAATATTTACCCGTACACCTCTCTATACCCATGACCCAGGAAACCAAATCCCCAGTCCTAAGTAAAGCAACATTGTGAAAGACTCAACTTGAATATAACCTGACCACTCCCTCCCAGTAGTACTGGGTTCCCATTGGTTTGTGCTGTAAAATTTGACATGGAATTTGGGGAATGTTAAGTCCCACTTCCATCACTGAAAAAACATTTTCTGCAGCAGACATCCCACATCTTGTTATATAATCCCTTGAACAACCCTGAACAAAAGTTTCATCCCTAGTCCCAGAATTTTTAGTATTTTTTAGGTATTAAAGCAGAAAATTAGATGCACATACACTGCTCATCTGTGTACATAAACAACTTCTGGGGATTATCACTTTTCAACTGGCTGGAAATGGTCTTCGATCACACTAGACCCTGCTACTCTGTAAGAATTAGTGAGAGGAAAATACCAGTAGAAGAAGCTCATCCAACTCTCCACTGCTCCTGTAGCATTCCCTTCTATCTCTTCTATATATCGTACGTGTGCCTAGTTATTTACATATCGTTTCCCTACTTAGAAAGCATATTCCTTGAAAGTAAAGTATTTTTTTCTTTGCCTTTCTTTGTATCTCTAATGTTGGCAAAATGCCATACTAATCATTTGTTGTTCAGTCATGTCTGACTCATGACCCCATCTGGGGTATTCTTGGCAAATATGCTGGAGTTGTTTGCCATTTCCTTCTCTAGCTCATTTTACAGATGAGGAACTTACACTAGGGTCACACAGCTAGTAAGTGTCTGAGGCCGAATTTGAACTTAGAAAGAGGAATTTTCCTGATTCCCAACTTAGGGCTCTATCCATTATGCCACCTAGCTGCCCAGTAACCAAATAATTATTGTTGTTTGCCCTTTTTTTGAAGACGACTGTGATGAGGGAGGTGATACCATGACATGCAAGTGAATTGGATTTAAGTAAGGGAGGGCTGTGTAAAGTCACCTTTCTCACTTTCTCCTCCAGAGCCATCTAAGTCCAACAGCAAGATATATGGCCCAGAGTGCTAACATTTGCTTAGGAATACTGTGTATCTGGTCTGTTCCATTCTACAACCTCTATTTTTTAAACAATATGAAATTGTTCTGATGACTACTGTTTTATTGTTGAGACCTAAAACTTCAAGGGCATCTTCTGGTCTGCTTTTTTCATTATTTCCTTTGAGATTTGTTGACCTTTTGTTAATTTCATTATTTTTTTTATTTGTGTAAAATAATCCTTTGATATCCTTTGTGGGAGGGCAGGGCATTGATTAGAACAGCATTATATAAGTAAATTAATTTAGGTTATATTATCATTTTTGCTATATTAACAGAACCTTCCCTGGAGCTGTTAGCCTCAGTTTTCTCATTTGTAAAATGGGGGAAAGAATGGCACCTTCTTCCCAGGATTGTTGTGAAATCAAATGAAAATTATTTCATGTGTAAAACATTAAATACAGTGCCTGGTCATAATAAGCATAATAAAAATGCTACTGTTTCTTTTCTTCTTCTCCTCCTTCTCCTCTTCCTTCTTCCTTCTCCTTTTTATCATCATCATTATCATCAACAAGAGTTCAGAAGAAAGTGAAATTCAAGTGATGCTACTATTTCCTTTATCATTTGTATAGACTTCTACTTGTGCTCTCCTATTGTATGCCTCCGTTGTCCTCCTTTACCTCCTTTTATTCTCCCTTTCCTTTCTGCTTTAATGATGATCATGACATGATAAAGCTCACTCCCCATTTAACTGCCCAATTTAACTCCTCCATAACTTTCATTGTAATTCTTAGGGGATGCTTATGTCATTCTCCCTTCCTCATTAGAATGCAAATACTTCATCCTTATAAAGGTTTTCTAATTGTTCACTAGAATTTATCTTTTTATGTTTCTCTTTACACCCATATTTATATTTCAAAGAGTATTCTCAACTCCAATAGTTTTATTAGGAGTGTTTGGAAGACCTTTGTTTCAATAAAAGTTTTTTTTTTCCACTTAGAATTATAAGTTTTGCTTTATAAGTTATTCTTATTTATAAACTATATCTTTTGTCTTTTGGAATATCATAGCCTAAGCTCTCTCCTATTGCAGTGCAGTAGCTGCTAATTCTTATATGATCTTGACGGTTACCCAGTACCTGAACTTTATTTTCAACTGCTTTTTTTTTTCTTGTACCTGGAAGTTCTGGAGTTTGTCTATAACATTCTTGGGAATTTTATTTGAGGTTTCTTTCAAGAAGTGCTCTATGGATTCCTTCTGTTCTGCCATCTCTTTTTTAATTTGTTTGAGCTATTTTATTTCATGGTTTCTAGAAATATTATGCCCAGGTATTTTTGTCCTAACTTTCACGAAGCCTAATGATTTTTAAATTTTATTTCCCTCATCTTTTCCAAGGCAGCTGTTTTGTTTTATTTTTTAATATGGGATATCTTATATTTTTTCTGCTTTTTCCAATGTTTTGACTTTATTTTACTATTTTTGTTTCATAGTGTCATTTTTGTCCATTCCAATTTTCAAGGTGATAGCTAGGTGGCATAGTAGATAGAGTGCTAGGCCTAAAATTAGGAAGACTCATCTTCCTCAGTTCAAATCTGGTCTCAGACACTTACTATGTGACTCTAAGGAGGTCACTTAATTCCATTTGTCTCAGTTCCTCCATCTGTAAAAGGAGCTGGAGAAGAAAATGGAAAACTACTTCAATATCACTGTCAAGAAAATCCCAAATGGAGTCATGAAGAGTCAAACATGATTGAACAACAACTTTTCAAGAAGTCTGATATTTGGTTAAGTTTTGTAATAGTTGTGCTGTTACTAATTCTCTTCTCATGCCTTTCTTCCCCATGCTCTTGTTTGTTTTCCAATTTCTCTATGACTTTCAATTTTTTCTTTTCTTTATTTTTTCACTTCTTTTGTTATGCGACAGTTTTCTTTTATTGTCCTAACTCGGTTTCCCTAATTATCCTGACTCAGTTTCCCTGAATTGTCCAGCCTTGGTTTCCCTGAATTGTGACCTAATTATTCTGGTCATTCTTGTAACCACCCCTCCCTCTCAATCATCAGAATATTTGAATACCAGAATGCCTCTTCCCAATCCAATCTATCAGAATATCAGGTACCATCTTATCAAGATGCCTCTCCCCATTATGTCATCCCCATCTCCTGTGGCTCCCCTCACCCTGATTATCAGAGTCCCATTCCCATTCTCAGCACCTGACTCTGCCCCCGCCTCAGTCTACCCCTTGTGTCTGAGCCACGTGTATATATGTCATTGAGATCTTATATTGTAAGTTCTTGGAGATGATAGTCTCATTCAGCCCTGGGACCAAACCATGGATCCATTTGGTCCCAGTAAATCTCTCCCTTTCAAATAAATTATCAAATACTCTCTAATCTCTATCTTGCCTCAGTTTCTTCGACATTACACTTTTTTTCTTTTTTTATATATATTTTTAAGTTTTTAATTGAAGTTTTTTATTTTTGAAATATATACATGGATAATTTTCAGCATTTATCCTTATAAAACCTTGCATTCTAATTTTTTCCCTTTCCTTCTCACTACTCCCTCTCTGAGATGCAGTGATCCAATATATGTTAAACATGTACAATTCTTCTATACATATTTCCACAAATATCATGATGCACAAGAAAAATCAGATCAAAAAGGGAAAAAAAATTAGAAAGAAAACAAAATGCAAGGAAACAATAAAAAAAAGAATGAAAATACTATGTTGTGGTCCACATTCAATTCCCATTGTCCTCCCTCTGAGTGCAGATAGCTTTCTCTATCACAAGACCATTGGAACTAGCCTGAATCATCTCACTGTTGACAAGAACCATGTCCATCAGAATTGATCATCCATTGTATAATCTTAAAGTTGCTGTGTATAGAGTCCTAGTTCTGCTCATTTCACTTAGCATCAGTTCATGTAAGTATGAATTCCATTTTTTAATAATATAATCTTTAATTTCTAAAACTATTTCTTCTAGGAATTCCAATTGATCTTGTGGCAATTTCTGAGGCTTTGTTTGTAAGTATCTTGCAGTTATTCTGCTTTTCTGGATATGTAAAGAAAAATTCACTGAGAATGGTTTAGCCCTATCTAAAAAGGATGTGGAAGATTTGGATGGATAATAAAAGAAGAGAGGTATTCCAGGTAGGGATATGTAGCATGGACAAAAGTACAAGTTGTATTTAGGAGTAGTAAACAGTTTGTTTATAATGGAGGTTTATATTTGAAAATAAGGTAAAATAAATTAGTAATGGTAGACAGATTATGACCAAGAATTATTTGCTTAAAATTTAGAGTTTAATCTTAACTAAATTAATTTAACTGAAGGATTTTGAACAGAACAGTAGAATAGACTTATCTGAAAAGGGGATACAAGACAGTATGGAATGAATCTAGGATGGAAAATGCCATACATCCAGAGAGAACTATGGAGACAATGTGGATCAGAGCATAATATTTTCACTTTTTTTGCTTGTTTCTTTTTTCTTTCCTGTGGCTTAATACCTTTTTGGTCTGTTTTTTTCTGGTACAACATGACAAATATAGAAATATATTGAGAAGGATTATACATGTTTAACCTATAATGGATTGTTTCCTGTCTTGGGGAGTGGAGAGAGGGAGAGAGAGAAATTTTGGAATTTTTTATAGAAATGTAAAGATTGTACAATGTACATCTTTACATGTATTTGGAAAAATAAAATATTATTGATAAGGGAAAGATAGTATGGTATGAAAAATTAAAGGTAAATATTACTACTGTAACCTTCAGATGAAACATCAGAGGTTTGAATATTGTCTGCAGGGAACAGAAAGGAGAAGATAGTTATCATAGGTTTTTTAAAAGAAAGAATCACGATGAATTAATGACTGATTGGGGATGAATGACAAAGACAAAAGAAAATTCAGATGACTATGATTTCAAATATGATTGGGAGAGGACTCAATGCTAAAAAAAAATGAAAAATAAGGAACTTGAGAGCAAGAACTCATTTGGATAAGGGAGAGGAAAATTTTGTTAGATTTTGTTTAATGTATTTTAAAAAGTTAAATTATGATATAAGATGGGTTTTTTCCAATTTTGATCCTCTTTAAGGAAGAAAGGAAACAAGTATTTATGAAGTTGATACTATGTTCCAGATAATGTGCTAAGCACCTTGCAAAGATAATCTTATTTCATCCTAACAGCAAGGAGCAATTACTCCCATTTTCCAATTGAGAAAACTGAAGCAGAGAGAAATGAAATGGCTTGCCCTGAGTCATATAGTTTATAAGAGTCTGTGGCTGAGAAGTGTCATTACTGGGCCTATATCCGCAAAAATGTTTGTGGCAGCCCTCTTTGTAGTAGCGAGAAACTGGAAATTGAATGGATGCCCATCAATTGGAGAATGGCTGAATAAATTATAGTATGTAAATGTTATGGAATATTACTGTTCTGTAAGAAATGACCAGCAGAAAGATTTCAGAGAAGCCTGGAGAGATTTACATGAACTGATGCAAAGTGAAATGAACAGAACCAGGAGATCACTATACACTTCAACAACAATACTATATGATGATCAATCCTAATGGACGCGGCTCTCTTCAACAATGAGATGATCCAAATCAGTTCCAATTGTTCAGTAATGAAGAGAACCAGCTATACCCAGAAAGAGAACTATGGGAAATGAGTGTGGACCACAACATAGCATTTCCACTCCTTCTGTTATTATCCACTTGCATTTTTGTTTTCCTTTCAAGTTATTTTTACCTTATTTCTAAATCCAATTTTTCTTGTGCAGCAAGATAACTGTATAAATATGTATACATATATTGTATTTAATATATACTTTAACATATTTAGCATGTATTGGACTACCTACCACCTAGGGGAGGAGATGGGGGTAAGGAGGGGAAAAGTTGGAATAGAAGGTTTTGCAAGGGTCAATGCTAAAAAATCACCCATTGTTTTGTCAATAAAAAGCCATAATAAAAAAATTAAATTAAAAAAGAGTCTATGACTGGGTTTGAACATAGGTCTTCTTCAGACTCCAGATGTAGCACTCTATCAATTTCCTCTAACTAATTGCCTCTTTAATGGTATATGAGAACAATATAATCCAAAACAAACAAATAAACAAACAAAAACCTTTTAAAATAGTAGAAGTATCTCATTTTCTGTTAGTGATGGATGCTATTTAGTTACTGGATTTAAATTAAATATGAACAAAATGTTCCAAATAGTATAGAATTAAGGGAGATAGAAGGAAATGCCTTGTGTTAAGGAAAAAGAGATCCTTGGGGAAGGTAGATTAATAAATTTAAACAATCAATCAACATTTATTAAGCACCTATTATTTGCCAAGCATTGTGTTGGGGACTCCCTGAAATATGACTGTGAATCTCTTTGGGGTTTGTGGACCCCAAGTTGAAAACCCCTGATATAGAAAAGCCCCCATTTTCTGGAATAAACTCTAATTTTTGCATAGCATTTTTTCTACATCTCTCTTTTGACTTCATCATTTCCCAGTCTATGTCAGCCTTATTTGCGTATGTTTCCAATATACCCTATTTAAGGGGAAGGATCACATTGGGTTTTATCTTTGGATTATCATCTAGTACAGTGCTTTATACATAACAGGTACTCAAATCTCTTGTTGAATTAAGCTGGTCTACTTAATTGTATATTAATATATAGCTAATATCTTTGCATGTATTTTGAAAAATAAAAAACTGTTATTAGTAATATATTGCCAAAAATAGTCCAAATAAATAACTAACATTTATTTGTTTGTTTTTTGCTAAAGCAATTGGAATTAAGTGACTTGCCCAGGGTCACACAGCTAGGAAGTGTTATGTGTCTGAGACCAGATTTGAACTCGGGTCCTCCTGACTTCAGGACCAGTGCTCTATCAATTGCTCCAACTAGCTGTCCAATAGCTAACATTTATATAGCACTTTAAGACTTGCAATGCACCTTACAAATATTATCTCATTTTATGTTTATAACAGCCCTGAGGAAAAAGTGCTATTATTATTCCCATATATAAATCCCCATTTATAAAGGTAAAGCTATAAGGTTTAGTGATTTGTCCAGGGTCACAAATATTTGAGATCAAATTTGAACTCAGGCCTCTCCCAACTGCAAAATCCTTAGCCATTATGACACTTAACTAACTCAAAACTGAATGCTTTACTAAGAAACCTATTTACAAAATAACTCATATTAATGAGTTAAAATATATATTTATACATAAATATATTTAATAAATATAAAATATAATATTATTAACATAATATATGACAAAATACATTATAAAATATTATAAATATAAAATATAAATAAGATTTTTATCAGATATAAATAGGAAGGAAGAACACTAGAGGGCAGCAAGCGTTCATTAGGAGAAAACCCTGTACCAAAATTCAAAGTCAAGAGCTGCCATAGTGATGTGGTTTTATTTTTGTCTCATGAACTTTGCCCTACTTGCAGCTGAGCCACACTTACATGACTTGGGGGAAGGGCTGAAGAGCTTTATCCTCCTTACACTTAGTCACACTGAACTAAGAGGGGGAAAAAAAGATGAATGGCTTCTCAAAAGTTAACGCCATTGAGCCAGAATACTTTTGCAGGATATTTCTCTTTGGGGCCCCTACATCTAAAAGAGAAATTCCAAACAGTGGAGCATTTAGGATGGCCTGAAAGCCTACTTATTTAAAACTCTGTAGGTAAAGAAAGAAGGCAGAATCAGCCATAGTTCCGACAAAACAGGACATGAAATACCTTTGCATACAACTTCCCTTTGTCCATGTACTCATAAATAGGGCATCTGTTTTCTGCTTCCCCTTCCCTGTGAATTCTAACCCCTTCCTTTCTCTGAACACTCAGTGTCTTCCTGAATTCTTTTAAACAGTTTTAAGGTCTGGCTTACAAAAGAACATAGACTGCCGGACTTACTCCTCCCTTTATCGTCCATTCTCTTCGATGGATTCCAAGACTCCAACATTTCAGAAATTCAAAGCTCATCCTCTATATACTCTCTTTTCTCCCCTGTGCTACCATTTCAGATCTATGTCCATCTTTATCAGAATCCTGCATGATGATCCTCTTGTTACTCACTCAGGCAAGGTCATTGAGTCTACTTCTGGTTGCCCTTTAGCACTCAGGACTAGGATAAAGGCAGTAATAATTAAAAAGTAATAAGCAGTAATAAGAGAAGCTGAAAAAATACCCTGGAGTTGAATTGAAAGCAGGAAGATTTTAAGAATGGTGGGAAAGTGGGAGAATAGGAAATCTCAATCCTGCATACTAAAGGTAAGGGAAAGAACTATTGGGGAATAAGCCCCATGACCTTTTTTTTTTTTTTCTCTTTGCGAATGTTTGCATCAATATGTAATAATGATGTTTAAATTAAGAATGGATGATATCAGAGACAACTCTATACGTCAATACCAAAGAAAGTGGAAAGAGAATAAATAGCATTTGTTCTCCCAGCTTTCCTCCACTCCTTTACATGTGGAAATCCCAGCTACCCAAGGTTTAAGATTCTCTGTGGGTTTGAATTTACTCAAACAATATTATATCTCACAAGCCAAGATGACTGTACAGCCCTTTACTATATAACCATAGGACAGAATTAATAGGTATTCAATGAACATTTATTAAGCATCTCTTATTTGCCAGGTGTGAAGGGCTAAAATTCTTGAGCCAATGCACAGAGGTCAGACAATCAAGCACTTGAGGCTAATTACTGATTGGACAATACTCTATAAGAATATGCTTGGAAAATGGCCCTTCCCACTATCCTGTGCTGGCCCAATCGTTTGGTGTATACAGAGAATTGTAGGAGGGACTAGGAGGTGCAGGGAGACCAGCCAGGGTCACTTCTGAGAGAGACCACAATGAGGTGAGGTCACAGAGATCCTACACGTACACTCTCTTAGCTTCTAATGCTAAAGACCAAGAATAAAGGCTTTTGCTTATCCTGACTCCGACTGATTCTAAGGTACTCAGGTTGCTAACACGGTCACCACATTTGGTGCCCAATGCAGGTCCAAGGGCCCTAATTTCACTAAAGAAGCCCTTGGGAATCAGGAAATAGGGTGAGTATTTTAAAAGACAAAACGGTGAACTTACTTTTTAAGGGCTAAACTAGTAACCTTTTCTAGCTGAAAGGGGGCAGATATCAGGAAAAGATTCTCCCCCAGGCCAAGCCCCACCCCCACCCCACCCCTAAGGAGATCTGCATGAAGCATACTCACTGATAAAGAGACAGGGTTTAATTATGACTTGGGAGCAGATCAATGAATTTGTGGATACTTTAGAACTTACATCCCCTTAGTTCTTCAGTGAAGAAGATATAGGGGCAGATAATTGGAAACTAGTAGGAGATCAACTTTATGAATATTGTAATGATAATGGTTCTGATTCAATTTCCAAAGAAACATTCTATACATACAACATAAAACAATTGGCCTTAAAGAATCCTGCAAGTTAAAGAAAAAAGAAAAATTTTAAGAACAGCCAGATGAGGAAGTATGAGGAAAAAGAGGACAACAATGAACAGATTAATAGCAATATCACTAGAGGCATGTGGAGTTAAGTAAGGATGAAGGGCAGGGTGAAGGGTGTGGTAAGGGGGTGTGGTGAAGGGTGTGGTGAAGGGCCTGGTGATTCTTGCTCTGACCAGGCAGCTTCAACCCCCCCTAAAACCAGAACTGGTTCTTGGCATGTCCCCATCAACTTCACCTTCTAGGATGGAGGGAGGAGGAGGAGTGGGAGGGGCGATGATATCACCAGCGCCTCCCCCCTAGCAATCACCCCCTCCTATGACTAGATTACAAAAGGCACTACTTAAAGCCACAGAAGAAGGCCAGGATTTACCTGATTTGAAAATCAACATGCAGGGGCAGCTAGGTGGCACAGTGAATAGAGCACCAGCCTTGAATTCAGGAGGACCTGAGTTCAAATTTGATCTCAGACACTTAACACTTCCTAGCTGTGTGACTCTGGGCAAGTCACTTAACCCCAGCCTCAGAAAGGAAAAAAAAAAAAAAAAAAAAAGAAAGAAAAGAAAATCAATATACATCCTGTGATTGAACAGTTTAACTCTTCAGATCAAGAAAGTAGAAGATACACTCCTTTTGATATAGAAATCCTCAAAGACCTGAAAAAGGCTTGCTCTCTTCATGGGGCTACATCAACTTATGTAAAGATGTTATTATAGAATTTGGCTTATGAAGTCTTAACCTCTAGGGACTGGAAATCTATAGCAAGGACATGCTTAGAACCTGGACAAAACTTGTTGTGGCTTTCTGAATATAGTGAGCACTGTAAGATACAAGCCCAACAAAATAGTTATAGTGGAGTTATTCCTCCAATCACTTATGACCAGCTAATAGATGTAGGTTCTTATGCAGACACTTCAGTACAGATTAATTACCCCTTAGCAGCATATGAGCAAATTGCTGCTGCTGCTATCAAAGCATGGGCTTTTCTTCCTAGTAAAACCACAAGGGTAAGACCTTCACAAAAACTGTACAAGGATCAAATGAACCCTTTGCTGATTTTGTGGGATGTTTGCAGGCAGCTGTCATACGAACTAATGGTGAAAATGCAGTAACAGGCAACTTGCTAAAGAAAATGCTAATGAGGTTTGTAGAAGAATTATATTAGGACTATGCAAGGATGCTCCTTTAGAGGAGATCATAAGACACTGTGCCACAGTGGGAACAAATATCTTATGTAGCCAGGATATGATGCAGACTTCCCAAGATCCCAACATGGGAACACAGGGTCCCTTTTGGCAAGGGACTTCCAGAGAGACTTGTCAATGCTTTCAATGTGGTAAAGTAGGGAATCTGAAAGCTCAATGTTGGCATAGAGACAAAGTGAGAAAACAGGGTGGGAGAACAAGATCCAATACCCCATGTCCAAAATGCAACAGAGGTTTCCATTGGGCATCAGAATGTAGACTGATTCAGGAAAACAGGATGAGGGGCCCAGTCTCAGGGTCCAAGATAAAGAATACTTGGGGCATAATGGCAGCCGATGCTACATGCAGAGAGTGCCTAGAATTTCAGTACCCAGACATGACCAATCAACCAGGAAGCCATCTGATAAGAGAAAGGGATTATACAACCAATCAGCCAAGAAGCAACCTGATGGAAGAAAAGGATTATAGTTGGGAAGAATAGAGTTGTATCCAGCTAGGACAACTGAGATACCCCCTGGAGAGGTAAAATCTGTTCATCTCCAACCTATGGATCCCTTCCCTCCAGGGATAGTAGGCTTGACCATTTCACTTCCTGAGTGTGCTTACAAAACAGTGTGCATCCATACACTGATGTGGGAAACTGGGGAATGTGTAGATAATATCCCAGTTACTAATACAGGTAGACAATGTGTGACTTATCAACCAGGAGAAGTAGTGGCATCAGATTTATTGATAGTCGCCCAGATTCTGACTCCAAGCAACAAAATCCAGGAATATACCAGACAGCAGCTGTAAGAGCTGACCAACCTATGCTCACTATCTACATAAATGGCATACCTTTTAATCCTCAAGGACAGGTAATAGTAGAGAGGAGAAACAGAGACATTAAGATGCTCCTCCAAAAACAAAAGAAAGGGGGTAACCTTACCTAGGGGTAACCACAGGTAACCCTAGAGAACTTCTAAATCTAGTTCTTTATACTATTAACTTCTTGATTTTTGACAAAGATGCACTGGCTCCAGCAGACAGGTTTTATAACCCACTGGAAGGGCAGTATCCAGTGCGAGTGGCTCCACTGTCTTTAGATAATGGCCAGGTGATGTAGAGAGACCCAGAAAGTGGTGAATGGAAGGGACCAGATAGATTAACTGCTTGGGGAAGAGGGTTTGCTTGTATCTCTACAGATGGAGAAGGAATCAGATGAGTGCCAATGAACTATATTCACCTTGTCCATCAGAGAAGACCCAAGAAACATCGGGTGGTTCCATTGATGACTGTGCCCACCACTGAAAGAACATGGCAGTTATGGCATCTGACTCATGGACATCAAAAATTGTTGGACTTTAAAATCCTCAGGAATCATTGGAATCCCTGAGACATGAAAAGATTGTTGTTGGACTTCTAAACCCTCAGGAATCATTGGATTCTCTGAGACATAATAAGATTGTTGTAGGACTTCTAAACCCTCAGGAATCATTGGATTTTCTGAGAAATGATAAGACTATTGCAGGACTTCAAAATCTTCAGGAATCATTGGATTCCCTAACACATAAAAAGATTATTGGGGCAGCTTTGGTGGATACAGCACCAGCCCTGAATTCAGGAGGACCCGAGTTCAAATCTGCTCTCATACACTTAACACTTCCTAGCTGTGTGACCCTGGGCAAGTCACTTAATCCCAGCCTCAAAAAAAAAAAAAAAAAAAAAGATTGTTGCAGGATTTCAAAATCTTGAAGGGCTCATTGGATTCCCTGACACATGAAGCAATAGATAATAGATTGATTTTGGATTATCTCTTGGCTGCTGAAGAAAGCTTATGTGTGATTGTTGTTTACATACTCTCCTTCTAGGACTTCTGGAAATCTTTTACAACACCATGTTGATTTATATTGTTTGTTATAACCCCAATTGCATGTACAATTCATGTTTGTTACACCACATTGAGCCTGCACTGGCTGTAGGGGAGTCATCACTAATAGCCTGTGCATTATTGCTATGTGCTTGTGTAACACCTCCCATGCTGATGGGTTTGTGAATACCTGTTTCTAATAAGATCCTTCAGCCCAGAAACCAGCTAGCAATTCCCACTTCCCTTTGGTGCTTTTCATCTCCCTTCCTGAGAAGTCAGGGAGGGCATGATCATCTCTTTTTGGGTTCTCACCTCCCTAAGAAGTCAGGGATGGTGTGATCACCTATGTTCTAAAACAAAAGAAAGCAGGAGATGTGAAGGATTGAAACTCTTGAGTCAGTGCACTGGGATGGGACAATCGAGCACTTGAAGCTAATTACTGATTGGACAATACTCTATAGGAATATGCTTGAAAAATGGCCCTTCCTGGGTACATCTATAGCAATCTAATCTTTGACAAACCCAAAGATACCAACATTAGGGACAAAAATTCATTATTCGGAAGAAACTGTTGGGAAAACTGGAAATTAGTATGGCAGAAATTAGATATGGACCCACACTTAACACCATATACCAAGATAAGATCAAAATGGGTCCATGATTTAGGCATAAAGAATGAGATCATAAATAGATTAGAGGAACAGAGAATAGTCTACCTCTCAGACCTGTGGAGGAGGAAGGAATTTATGACCAGAGGAGAATTAGAGATCATTATTGATCACAAAATAGAAGAGTTTGATTACATCAAACTAAAAAGTTTCTGTACAAACAATACTAATGCAAACAAGATTAGAAGGGAAGTAACAAATTGGGAAAATATTTTTAAAAGTAAAGGTTCTGACAAAGGTCTCATTTCCAAAATATATAGAGAACTGACCCTGATTTATAGGAAACCAAACCATTCTCCAATTGATAAATGGTCAAGGGATATGAACAGACAATTCTCAGATGATGAAATTGAAACTATATCCACTCATATGAAAAAGTGTTCCAAATCACTACTGATCAGAGAAATGCAAATTAAGACAACTCTGAGATACCACTACACACCTGTCAGATTGGCTAAAATGACAGGAACAAATAATGATGAATGTTGGAGGGGATGTGGGAAAACTGGGACACTGATATATTGTTGGTGGAGTTGTGAAAGAATCCAACCATTCTGGAGAGCAATTTGGAACTATGCCCAAAAAGTTGTCAAACTGTGCATACCCTTTGACCCAGCATTGCTGTTATTGGGATTATATCCCAAAGAAATACTAAAGAGTGGAAAGGGACCTGTATGTGCCAAAATGTTTGTGGCAGCTCTTTTTGTTGTAGCTAGAAACTGGAAGTTGAATGGATGTCCATCAGTTGGAGAATGGTTGGGTAAATTGTGGTATATGAAGGTTATGGAATATTATTGCTCTGTAAGAAATGACCAGCAGGAGGAATACAGAGAGGCTTGGAGAAACTTAAATCAACTGTTGCTGAGTGAAATGAGCAGAACCAGAAGATCACTGTACACTTCAACAACAATACTGTATGAGGATGTATTCTGATGGAAGTGGAAATCTTCAACATAAAGAAGATCCAACTCACTTCCAGTTGATCAATGATGGACAGAAATAACTACACCCAGAGAAGGAACACTGGGAAGCGAATGTAAATTGTTAGCACTACTGTCTATCTACCCAGGTTACTTATACCTTCGGAAGCTAATAATTAATGATTGCAACAAGAAAAAGGTATTTACACACATATATTGTATCTAGGTTATATTGTAACACATGTAAAATGTATGGGATTACCTGCCATGGGGGGAGGGAGTGGAGGGAGGGAGGGGATAATTTGGAAAAATGAATAAAATAAAAAAAAAGAAAAAGAAAAATGGCCCTTCCTACTATCCTTTGCTGGCCCAATCGTTTGGTGTATACAGAGAATTGTGGGAGGACTAGGAAGTGCAGTGAGACTAGCCAGGGTCACTTTGGTGAGAGAGACAACGAGGTGAGGTCACAGAGATCCTACATGTCCACTCTCTCTTCACTTCTACTGCTAAAGACCAAGAATAAAGACGTTTGCTTATTCTGACTCTGGCTGATTCTAAGATATTCAGGTTCCTAACAGTGGTTGCCACAGCCAGGCACTGTGCTAATCCCTGAGAATACAAAAAAGAAGTAAAAGAGTTCAAGGGGGTTAAAATAAAATAAAGAGACAACTAACAAATATGTACAGGCAAATTATATATCAGATAAAGAGGAAATAATAACAGATGGATGACACCAGAATTAAGAAGGTTTGAGACAAGGTTCTGGTAAAAAATGAGATTTTATTTAGGATTTAAAGAAAGTAAGGGACTCTGGTAAATGTAAGTAAGAAGAGAGAACATAGCAGACCAAAGAAAATATCCAGAATTAAGAGATAGGATATCTTTTTCTGCAGAACAGAAAGATTGCCCATGTCACTGGATCAAGAGAAAATGGGAGAGAATAAGGGTAAGAAAAGTATAACAAAAATATTGAATGAAATAGCATAGTAAGAAAGGTAGTAGTGGAAAGAGTTGACTGACAGAGATCACATATGGAGGGACATGCATGTGAGGAGCTCACATGTAGCCAGGGTACACATCTGGAGGAACACACATATAGAAGTGAAACAAGAATACATGTAAAGAGGAGTAGCTCAAACCCCTAACAATGTCTTCTATGAATGCCCTCCCATCATTCCCAATGAATTTGTTCCCTGCTATTCTTATATATAGTGTCTGCTAAACAATACTCTACAAATGTAATGGTTACTGGTAGGCATTACTTTGCTGAGCTTATGATTCTGGAGGTTTTTCTTTGCTTTGGTTGAGGAGCTACCTCTTTCCTACAAAAGGAAGACTAGTCTCTGCTGTCTCATTTTAGAGCCCATAGACTAAAAAAGAAAAAGAAAAACAAAACAAAACAAAACTTCAATTATTTTTTAATGGGAAAAGCAAGCTCTCTATACACTAAATGATTAATCTAGGAAGAGCCTTTTGCCTTTTTTCCCATAAGAAAAATAATCTGTCAGTTCACAGAGACTTATCTTTGGGAGGCTTTTTGCTTTAGAATAGTCTTGAGTCCAGCTGGGTGCCAAGCTCTTTTGAACACAGAATAGCTATCCAGCTAAGTAAAATTTACAGATATTTAATGTTTTAATCAATTTACAATTACTTATCAGAAATTGTTATGCCTCAGTTCTGCCTCAGTCTCCTTGGTGGCAACCCCCCCCCCCCCCATTCCTGACCACTAGGACTGAGATAGTTAGGGCTCTGGAGCCCTGGTCACATAAGCATTCCAAAGAGTCATAAAACTCCAGACAGCTTATCTCAAATGCTTCGGCATCTTCTGGCTCAGACATCCTGTCTTTTAGCTTCTTCAATCCCAATTTATCCCAATTTATGATCCTTCTTTACTTATCCCCAACCTATCAGAACTTAAGTTATGGTCCTTCCTGAAGTTTCCACTCACCAGTGCTCTGCCCACCCCCACCCCCACTTTTGTTTCCCTAATAGCTGGAGCCTATAAGAGTCTCTGGAATCTCTTGCTCTGGCTAAGTGCTTTGAGACAAGAGTCCAATCCAGCCAGCTGGCTTTGCCATTCCAAACTCTCCCTTATTAAAATATTAAAAACCCTCCAATCTTTGTCTTTCCTCAGTTTCTCTAGCATTACAAAACAATGTATCAGTCCCAAACCTTTATATGATTTAGGGTTATAAAGTCCTCTCTGACTTCTGTCATTTCCTGATTATTAACCTAAAAACATTTTAAAATCATTTGTAGCTTTGGTTATAGGTCAGTGGAGGTATGAAAACTCCTGTTCATCAAAATACCAAATACTGTCTAAATCTAAAACCCAGGGGTTTCCTAAATTCTCTCATCACAATATTCCCATGATCTTTTTTATCTCACATGCAAATAAAAAAGTAGAGAAATGCATATTTTTTAAAAAAGTGAACAAGAAAATATATCATCTTGTCAAAAGTTTATGAATTTAATTCCAAAGGTCAGAGAGTTATTAGGTTCTATTTCCCATCTCCTAGTACTTAACACTACGTGTACTCCAAAATAAAAAGTTATTAGATAAATATACTACTGTATCATTAAAAAGGTGAAAGCAAAATCAAACACACATTCATATTTATTCCAAGGAAATTTATTGTAAGATATTAATCACAGCTATCTGGATCTCTAGTGAAAAACAAGTATAGGGAAGAGAATGCTTTCCCAGCCAGCCACCTTGGTAGATACTTCTATTCCACATGATGGAGCCACATAGAATTTCATGTAGAGTGATACATGCACCAGTATTTCTAAGATTCATTTTATACCACAGCCCCCTCCAGACCAACCATCATCATCATTTCCCTCTCTTCCTACCAGAAATTTTGACTGTCCCTGGGGATATCATAATCCAATTGATAAACTTTCACTTTATTTTGCTCCAACCATCCTCCAAACTACTTACTATTCACCTCTATGTATTGTCTTCCTTAATAAAATGTAAGCTACAAAAAGTTATAAAACTGTGCATACCCTTTGTCCAGCAGTTTTTCTACTGGGCCTATATCCCAAACAGATCATAGAAAAGGTAAAAGGACCCATATGTGCAAAAATATCTGTGGCAGCCCTTTCCATAGTGGCAAGAAACTGGAAACTGAGTGGATGCCCATCAGTTAGAGAATGGCTAAATAAGTTATGGTATATGAGTGTTAGGGAATATTATTGAACTATAAGAAATGATCAGGAGGATGATTTTAGATTGTCCTACAGAGACTTATATGAACTGATGCAAAGTGAAATGAGCAGAACCATACACTTCAACAACAATACTATATGATGATCAATTCTGATGAATGTGACTCCTTCCAACCATGAGATGATTGAGGACAGTTCTAATGATCTTATGATGAAGAGAGCCATCTACAACCAGAGAGAGGATTATGGGAACTAAATACAGATCATAACATAACATTCTCACTCTATTTGATGTTGTTCCCTTGCATTTTGTTTTCTTATTCATTTTCTTTCCTTTTTGATCTGATTTTTCTTATGCAGCATGATAATTGTATAAATATGCTTACACATATTGGATTTTACATATATTTTAACATTTATAACATCTATTGGATTGCTTGCCATTTAGGAGAGGGGATGGGGGAAGAATGGGAAAATCTGAAACACAAGGTCAATGTTGAAAATTTATCCATGCATATATTTTGAAAATAAAAAGATTTTTTAAAATAAATAAATGAAATGTGAGCTCTTTGAAGGCAGGTACTGATTATTGTATTTTGGCTAACACATATTATATGCTTAATGAATACTCTGCTGATAGACTATCATAGGACTAGTCTTGATTGACTGTGATTTGCGGCTGTATTTTTTCTGTTTATGTAGAGAAAAGTTCTACATTTGACCTTGTTCCTCATCTACGTTAATTAAGTTTTATGAAGATTTACAAGCATTAAGTGTCCAGGGCATATGCCTAGCTTATGAACAATTTTCTACCCTTATGGCTGGTTGGAGTTTTAGTAATAGATTTGAAACACAATCAAGATCTTCAGTAGCTTCAGATACAGATCCCTATTGTCTAGAGGGAAATTTATCCTTGGTTGGCTCCCCTAATTAGCCTAAAGATGATATATAGCCAGTGACATTGGGAACTGGGAAGTTATGTCAGGATGGGCAGTCTGCTCAGCAGAGGGACTAATAAAAATTCTAACAATGACCTTGATGGAAGCTATTCTAAGAGTGTGCTGAGAAGAATCTTTGGCAAAAGTTAAAGGAAAAGAAAAAAAACCTGAAATATTTTTGACAAGCAAACTTATTTTTATTTTTTTTTTAATTTTTTTATTTTTTTTATAATATTATCCCTTGTATTCATTTTTCCAAATTATCCCCTCCCTCCCTCCACTCCCTCCCCCCATGACAGGTAATCCCATACATTTTACATGTGCAAACTTATTTTTAAACAAACCAATAAGTAGCTGTGCTTCAAAGAAAACTTAATTCTCAATATGCATGCAAAAAGGATTACAATCATTATTCTTAAAACAAAAGTTTCTTCTACTTAAGAGACAGTTCAAATAGGAATATTAGAAAAACACATACTAACATTATGTTTTATAGTATTTTCCTTTGTTTTGTTAGATATTTTCTAATTACATTTAAAAATTTAAAAATCTTAAATCTGGTTCTGTCCACACTCAAGAGCAATACCTCACTAGAAGTTTGAAACCTCTAAAATTGTGGAAAGACCCCTAAATTTGAAGTTAGGATAACCTGATCTTACTAGTTTTGTGATCCTGGGTAAATCATTTAATCTCTCTCAGCTTCAGTTTCCCCATAACAATAGCATCTACTTCACAGAGTTATTAGGAAGAAAAAAATGAGATGGAATATATAAAGTGTTTTTTAAGTCGGAAAGTCAAGTAAAATAAATGTTAGCTATTCCTATTACTTATGAAAAGTCTTCCAAAGTCAGGGCTGCACTTTCAGTTTGAATAAATGATAATGAGGACAAAGAAAATATTGATGATGTCAATGATGAGGATGACAATGATGAAGATGATAATATCAATAATAATACTAGCTTAGTCCATCACTTCAGTTCTGCTGCTAGAATTGCATTTTGAGAATGAGTTGCATTTTGAGAATTAGATGCATTTGAGATGAAAAAGAGACTACCCAGCACAATGCCTTGCACAACTAACTCCAAATTCTTGTCTTATTATGTATATTGGACCAGCAACAAGCCTTCTAGGTTACATAAAAGTAATACAAATTACATTTATATACATGAACTCTTTCCCCAATTAATTTCCCAGCACAACAAAGGTGATGTTTTTGTTAAGTCCCCCTCTTAACTCCTTCAGAAAAGTCTTGCTTTTTTTCTGATTTTGCTACTATTGGTATTGCAATATATTTTCCTTGTGGCATTTTTAAAATACTAATTTTTATTATAAAGTTAAGAATAAACACATATAAACTTTTTAATATTCAGAGAATAACAAGAGAGTAGATTATATTTGATACTAATGTAAAATCTGTCATTTTTCTCATGCACACTTTGAAGGGATTTTATATAATTCAAATTTAATTTCATTTTCTCCAGCATTGTTCTGTCATTTATTGAATCATTCTTTGATGATATTTTAAAATTTTTTTAAAAATTCATTATCACTACGTCTTCTTGCCTTCCTTTTCCAATAAATAATAACAAAAGCCCTCCTCTATAACAAATAAGTAGTCATATAAAATCAATCCATCCACCCCCTCCCCAGCTATAACGAAAATTTTATGTTTCATTCTACACCTCTAGCTCATCATCTCTCTGCCATAAGATAGATAGCCATGACAGATAGATTGATAACGTCCATCAATCTTCTGGAGTTGTAGTTATTCAAAGAACTGATCATAGTCCTTAAATTTTTGTAGTTGTTTTCCTTTATAGAATTGTAGTCATTATCTAAATTGTTTTTCTGCTCCTTTTACTCTGCATCAGTTCATATTAAATTCTTCCAGGTTTCTCTGAATTTGACCCTTCTATCTTTTCTTATGGCACAATAATATTCCATAACATGGCTGTTAAGCATGCTACAGCTTCTTGAAGACACAGGTGAGTGAGAATTAAACAATAAAATGTGTTAAATCAGATTAAGATTAACTAATGGACCTCAAACCAATCAGTGAATTAGGGATATGTTTAACCCAAGCATATGAAGACTTCTGGTAAAAAGGGTGGATGAGAATAATTTGTTCCAATGTCACGAAAGTGGCTGAAGCAAGTGCTATGTGAAGCCCATTAGACCTTAATCAGGCATCAAAGACACCTAGGTCATCTACTGCACCCTAGGCCAATGCTATTCATTGACTTTTGTCCTGCACTTTGATGACTGGAAGAATGAGGTTGGTGACTTTGTGAACTCTCTCTCACTTAAATCTAATTCATGTGCAAGTTGAGGGACCACTGTAATGATGAATACTTCCCTAACATTTGTGTGGTATGAAATCACATAAATTTAGTAAAATGGCTCAGATAGAGGTAAAAAGGAATTTCTTTCTCATAAGAAAGGTGCTCCCTTTCAAAACCCAGCAATCTGCATATAGGGAGTACAAAGGAACTCAGCCAAAACAAGACTTTTATTCCTAACACAAAAGCCTCCCATCTTAACCCTCTGTCCCCTCATCCCATTGACTAAGACAATCCAGGTTTAAAAACTCTTCTCCAAAAGCAAGAGTTTATTTGATTTAATTTATCTTGATCTGATCACCCACAGGTGGATCGAAGCTTAATTAATATCAAGCAAAAAGCAGGATCTTGTAGTTTAACTATCAGGGTGTTCTGCAAAAACAGCTTGTTGCAAAGTGCAGAATGTGCTAACAGTCAGCAGACATAGGAATAGGAGTAACATAGGACCTGTAGTTACTGACCTCACTTATTCCTATCCCACTCTATCATTATACCATAGTTTGTTCATCCCTTCTCAACTTATGGTCACCTGCTTTGTTTCTAGTTCTTTGCTAAAACAAAATGTACGGAAGAAATTAGATATGGGCCCACACAACACCATATACCAAGATAAGATCAAAATGGGTCCATAATTTAGGCATAAAGAATGAGATCATAAATAGATTAGAGAAACAGAGGATATTCTACCTCTCAGACCTGTGGAGGAGGAAGGAATTTATGACCAGAGGAGAACTAGAGATCATTATTGATCACAAAATAGAAGATTTTGATTACATCAAATTAAAAAGCTTTTATACAAACAAAACTAATGCAAAAAAGATTAGAAGGGAAGTAACAAATTGGGAAAATATTTTTACAATTAAAGATTCTGATAAAGGCCTCTTATCCAAAATATATAGAGAACTGATACTAATTTATAAGAAATCAAACCATTCTCCAATTGATAAATGGTCAAAGGATATGAACAGACAATTTTCAGAGGATGAAATTGAAACTATATCTACTCATATGAAAGAGTGTTCCAAATCACAACTGATCAGAGAAATACAAATTAAGACAACTCTGAGATACCACTACACACCTGTCAGATTAGCTAAGATGACAGGAACAAATAATGATGAATGTTGGAGGGGATGTGGGAAAACTGGGGCACTAATGCATTGTTGGTGGAGTTGTGAAAGAATCCAGCCATTCTGGAGAGCAATTTGAAACTATGCCCAAAAAGTTCTCTAACTGTGCATACCCTTTGATCCAGCAGTGTTACTACTGAGCTTATATCCCAAAGAAATACTAAAGATGGGAAAGGGACCTGTATGTGCCAAAATGTTTGTGGCAGCTCTTTTCGTAGTGGCTAGAAACTGGAAGTTGAATGGATGTCCATCAATTGGAGAATGGTTGGGTAAATTATGGTATATGAATGTTATGGAATGTTATGGAATGTTATTGCTCTGTAAGAAATGACCAGCAGGATGAATTCAGAAAGGTTTGGAGAGACCTACATGAACTGATGCTGAGTGAAATGAACAGAACCAGAAGATCACTATACACTTCAACAACAAAACTGTATGAAGATATATTCTGATGGAAATGGATATCTTCAACATAAAGAAGATCCAACTCACTGCCAGTTGATCAATGATGGACAGAAACAGCTACACCCAGAGAAGGAACACTGGGAATTGAATGTAAACTATTAGCACTACTGTCTTTCTACCCAGGTTACTTATATCTTCAGAATCCAATACTTACCGTGCAACAAGAAAATTGGATTTACAAACATATATTGTATCTAGTTTATACTGTAACACATTTAATATTATGGGATTGCCTGTCATCTAGGGGAGGGAGTAGAGGGAGGGAGGGGAAAATTTGGAAAAATGAATATAATGGATAATGTTATAAAAAAAATTACTCATGCTTATGTACTATCAAAAAAAATTTATAATTATAAAATTAATTTAAAAATAAAATAAAATAAAGATACTGGAAAAAAATAAAAAATAAAACAAAATGTACTTGTTAAAATTAATAAATAAAATAAATTACATATGGATCCTTTTTCTTTCTTTCTTTCTTTTTTTCTTTTATTTTTTTTTAATCTTCTTGTACAGGTAATGATGCTGTTCTAGTCGCAGTGCAGAGAGTTGTGGGAATCCCCTTCTTTGGTCAGCACAGGGTCAACATGAAAGAATTCATGAACCCAAAATATTAATGGCAAAAAAGTAAGTTTTATTGTTGGCTCTTCAGAAGCCAGCTTTGCCAGGAAAACAGACTTCTGAGTGATAAGGTCCTGGCAGAGAAATAACAAAAGCTTTTCACTGAGAAGAGGGTCTCTTCATAGTGGGCAGGAGTCCTGACAGGCAGCTATGAAAATATAAATGAGAAATGAGAGTCACTTGGTGGCAGGACAAGGAGGAGAGAGGATGGAGACTCTGGACTCCAGAATCCAGAATACATCTTTGTATCCAGCTTGCCTGCCTCCTTCACTTCAGCCCCTAAAGACCAAAGACTTTGATTTATCCTGACTCTGGCTGACCCTGAAGCCCTCCAGGAAGCTAGCCCATACTTTACAAGAGAGAGAGAAAGAGAGAATATTTTATAATAAAATTATAATTTATGATATAGTTATAGTAGGGCTTCTTTAATTTTTTTCCACTCTCAACCTCTTTTTATCTGAGAAATCTTTACATTATACATTATATATGAGTATATAGGTATATAAAATATGTGTACAAATCAAACATCTACTGATAATAAATCATATTTTCATGACCCCCCACATTCAATTATGTGACCCCATATGGGGTCATGACACACAGTTTAAGAAGCTTTGATTTATAGGATAGTTATAGTTTATGGTATAGTTTAAAAGATATAATACTTAGAGTAAAAGTATTTAATTTAAAGAATAGAGTGAACCCTAAATTTGGATTTAAAAAGTTATAGGGTCTAAAGCATACTTCTTACATTTATTATTAGCGGTATGACCATTGAGAAGCCCTTTAATCTGAGCTTTAATTTAGTTTTTATAGATGTCAAATCATGTTTGACACTCTTAAATGTCTTAATATTAAGCACTTAGACAGTTATTAGTGTTATTACCTTGAAACTATGACAGCCAACTTCAGCTCCTTCAACATTCTTCCAAGTGGTTAACAAACCACTGTCATTGAGCTGGTTTTGTATATAGTACAATTTACTCTAAATTATTTCATATAGTGTTTATTGTGTTCTGAAAGAAATTAATGGCTTCTTTGCATAGTATTTCTACATAGTATTCAACAAAGATAATCATTTAATCAACAAAAGGTCTGCTCTGTGCTATATATACAATTCTAATTACTGGGGACATGAATGCAAAAATAAAGCTTCTCTTACCCTCAAGTATCTTTCATTTTAACAGAGGAGACAATAGGTGCATATGCAAGCATGTCCAGAATATATGTGCAAAGTGAATACAAGATCATCATGGGAAGGAGGGCACTAGTACTAGCAAGTCCTGATGAGTTTGTCCATTAGAAATTACTCAAGGATCTAAGCACAACAATTTCAAGTTATAGATTAGGCTCAGGTGGCATATTTGAGTCACACTAGAATCAATTTGCTGTTTGTGTAATTGCTTCTAATGCTCAATGTATTGTTATTATTATTAAAGTCCCCAGGAATTGCCTATGCTTTATGATCTAAATTTTCTAAACTCACAAAAAGCAAAACACTTCCCTATTTATTCCCAATTTTGATTTGATGATATTGGGACATCATTTTGGTCAAAACTGCATCTTGTTTTACTAATAAACTATGATCTTGTGGCTTTTGTTTAAAAGTTTCCATTTGGTGGCTAATTTCTTCCCAGGAATTTATGGCCTATTGTTCTTTGATCTCTTGGAAATAGAGCGCATGACATTTACAATGGGTGTATAGCCTAGCAAAGATAGACTGTTTGATTTGATGTATTTTATTGCTAGCATACAGTAAGTGGGGATTAACATCTATCCTGATAAAGGTTTCACGTTGTCATTTTTATTGGTTAAGTGACTGGGTGAATTATTTAGATACTGAAAAGATTTTTTGTGAATGTTCCTATCAGAGTTTCTTAGACTTAACTTAGTTTTATAATATAGTTATCCAAATAAATGAGTTGTGAAGCCACATAACATTTGTAGTTTGGTATTCCATTCTGGAAGCTACATTTTAGGAAGGATTGATAAATTATAAAATATTCAGAGAGGGGAAGTTATGGGCCATAAAGGTATACCATAAAATGATTGCTTGAAACAATCTTCTTAACATTTTTTGGTTCATGGAATCTTTTGGCATTTTATTGACACTTATGGATCCCTTCTCAGAATATCTTTAAATGCATATGCAACTGGGTTTTTATGTATACCTGGATCATCTAAGATGGAAACATACATGTCAGAAACAGCAGATAATTAATTGCTTCTTGGAGAAGATATCCTATGTTTCCTGTCATAGGAGTGATAGCAACCTCTTTCCATTGCCTACATAGCCAGAACAGGGTATTTCTTTAAAACTACCAGTTTCTCCTAGTGGCATCCCAGGGTGAAAACTATCTTTAACCATAGCATGAGACCCAAGTACTAATCTAGGAAAGTGAGAAAGCTCCGTTTCTGCTCTCCCCCCCTCCGCTCCCCGCAATAGGCATTGTGGCCCCAAGAATTAAGATTGGGGTTTTGATCTGTTTTGCTTAGCCCATTTCAGTTTTAGGTACAGGAAATGGTGTCCCTAGAGTTCAATACATGTTAACCTTAGAACCAGGATTCCAAGTCAGATATTGCTACCATCTCTGCAGAAAAATCCTGAGAAACCAAAATTCCTAGATAAAAATGGAGGGGAGTGTTGCTTTGTTGGAACTTAGTAGTATTATACTATGTAGAAATTGAATATAATTGTGTGCATCATGATCCTTTCCTCCCCAGAGACTGAGTAGGTAGAGTGTTAGCAAAAGAAGGGATGTTTGTATATTGTTCTTGCTATATTTTTGGAGTAAATATCCTTTTGTAAAAGCTAATCTGTTAAATGGAACTGAGTTATTAGGAACTCCCAAAATTGAGGGAATAGAAGAATGAGTAGGAGCTTGAGTAAATATCAGAGTCTAGATTGCTCCTAACCTCATTGTTGCTACTGAACAACTCTAGCAGAGGAGTGAAATGTAACATACCTGCCCCTCAGGGAATGGCAGCCAGGTAGACACTATTACACATAAAATACAAAAGGAATGCAAAGAAAACTAAGGTTCTTGAAATAAAGTTGTAATTTTCCCCCTAAGTTCACAGACCATCTCAAATCTATGCATGGACCCCCAAGAACTCCTAGTTTAAAGGAGCATGGTCCATGACTTAAAGAGATGAGTAATTTGTGATGTGGAACTGAGGCAATTAATGATTTTCAATAACTACCTTGATTTGCTCAAATTCCCCTAATATCCAGAGGAGACCAGACTGATCTGTGAATTAGAATTAGCTAATTAGGAGAATGCTAGGGAACATGCCTTAAGCTGGGCACATCAGAAATTCTTAGCAGTATTTGAGCATCAGAAATTCTTTGTAGTATTCATATGTTGAACCTGGAACTCCCCCTGCATGCTACAAAACCAACTCAGACAGACTCATGTTGACCAACAAATCCAGTGATCAAACCTGATATGGTTATGATATGCCTTCTAAAACAATCCAGCTCCTGATAAGAATGCTATGTAATTACACCTCTGCCCTTGTGATTTTTGTCTTCATGACCCGTACTGCCTAAGCCCACCCCAAGCTCAGTTTTAATTGTGCTCCCATGTAAAAATGTAAACATGTTTGCCTTCCTAGAAGGCATATCATGACTGTATCAGGTTTGATCTTTGGACTGTAGGTTGACATGGGTCTGAGTTGGTCTTTCTTAGATTGAACTCTAGAAAAAGATTGACAGTGAATATATGGAAGGCTGTTATGTGTTAGGTTCTATCTATTCTGTTTGGCCCCAAAAGGGAAAGTTAGAAACAATAAGAAGACAGGCACATATGTTGGATTAGCCTAATGAAATGCTGAATCTCCAGTTTTTGTTACCTTATTACTGATCTGAGCTACCTATGCTCATGTGGTTTTAAAAGTGGGCTCAAATATGTTCAATATCTTATGAATTTACTTGTTCTCCACAAGGATATCATGAGAGTTCTTTTCACTGATTTCCTAAAATCAAGATGCAGGCATATCCTGCCTAATATAATTATTTAGTCCTTGAAAATAAACAAACATGACTAAGTGAAATAATGACATATTTGATAGTTCTTTAGCAGTGATATTGTACATGGAAGATATGGTCTATGTAGTAAAAAAAAAAAATCTATCTTCCTAGAGATCTGAAATTTTGGCTGGGGATGGCTACTTTAATATTCTAACAATAGGTATTACACCAACAGAGGAGACTTAAGACAGGAAATGTAACAAGATGGAAAATGAAGACCGAACAAATAGTTACAAAGAGGCTGCTACTTTGTGCTTGAGACCCTCTTCTAATAATAGATATTAGCAAATATTTTTGTTTAATGAGGCATTTCCAGAAACCTGATAATTGCAAATCGAAGGTAACTGAATGAGCTAGTATTAAATTGCAAGAAAAGCTATGTGTGTGTGTGTGTGTGTGTGTGTGTGTGTGTGTGTGTGCATGTGTATATGTGTTACAGATAAAAAAAAACTTCACTTAAGAGCCCCCATATAGCAAGTACATGTGACAGGCATCATAGCAATTCCCCCTTTAAAATTAATTATTTAAACTTACAAATAAGACCAAAAGAAGAGAGTTCCTGTGTTTTTATTTTTGCCAATAATATGTAAACATTATGTATACTTAAGTATACCAATGAAGGTGACAAAACTTAAAGGAGGTCTCTCTATTTTCCAATTTACCAAGGAGAGTGACTTTAAAAGTAAAAGTATCTGGAAGATAAGTTAAGGACTCCTAAGCTATGTCAAGAAATTGGAGGGTGGAAAAATGTGACACAGAAAAGGAAGAACTTTTGAACATTTGGTTCTATTTAATTAGGCTCTCTTTGTAGAAAGGAAGAACTGGACTCTCTCAGCACAAAGAAGCTTTTTGTGTTCCATGGAATGATGGCATAGATGCATAAATGCCTCAGGATAGAGACCATCTAGTAAGAGTCAAAACAAGAACAGATAGGTGGTCAAAGTAGCATTCATTATGATACCAAAAAACTGCAAAGTGACTGTCTAACAATTGTTGGATTACTTTCTTCAATATGGTAAGAAATGATGAATATAAAGAATTTAGAGAAATGTGTGAAGAATTCGTATGAACTGATCCTTAGTAAAATAAACCTAAACCTAAACCAAAAGACTAACATATAACAATGACTGTGAGAATGTAAGCCAAAAGATCATTAAAAGGAAGGTGAACTCTGAGTGATAGAAAAATAATTATTGTCCCAGAAAAAAAAATAAATAATGAAATATCGTTTTTTCTTTATTACAGAGAGGTAGAGGTTAGTAGGACAGAATACTGTACACATTGTAAGATATGATCCCTATATCAAATATTTTTTCACTGATATTCTATCACAAGGAAAGGGTTAATTTGAAGGGGAGTGGGAAATCATACAATGAAAAGACAATCGATCAATAATATAAGAAAAGTACTATATGCTAGGAACTGTGTTAAACACTAGGGATACAAAAAGAAGTATTCTTGTCATCAAGGAACTTACAATAAATTGGGGGAGATAACATTCAAACAAATATGTACAAGCAAATTATATGCAAGTTAAATTGGAAGGAATTGGAATTAAAAGGAATTGAGATCTTAGTTGGACTTGAAGCCAGAGAGGTCAGTAGTCAGAGAAGTCAGAGGAGGAAGAGTATTTCAGGTTTGGGAGAGAGCCAGCCAAAAGGCATCAATAAAATATTTTTCAAAAAAAAGTGGGTAGCAATAGTTACTGATTCTCAATCAAATAGTAAAGAGGTAGACATTTATTAAACTTACAAACAACAAAAAAGAGGTCTGCTGTTTTCCTGGGATACAGATCTAGTACATGACAGAAAGTCTCTTGGAAAATATCATATCTGAATACTACTACCCACTAGTGACATATCTGGAGACAAATGATATCACCTTATTGTAATTGCCAGAAAACTTTAAATCCTGAGGTGTAAGCTAAAGACCTTAGAACCCCCAGGTGACTTTCATCACTGTTGCCATTGAAGTCTGAGCTTCAAAAGAAAGAAACTTAATATGTTTGGGAAAGGAATAGCTGGCTAAGATCATGCCCAAGGAAAGAAATTTGAGGTTCCAGATCATAGCTTAAAATGTAGAAATAATCTTTTCTTGGCCAAGGATGAAATGCTGGTAATATATATGTGTGTACATGTATGTATGTGTTTAATACATATATATGTATGTGTATATATGTATACATATGTATGGCTCAAGGGAGTTTACTAATGATTACCTGGGGAGAAGGTGAGAAGTTCGGGGAAAAGATCACCAAAATTGGAACAAAAGCATGATATATATATATATATATATATATATATATATATATATATATATAGTGGTTGATAAGGTCTACTATTTTTTAATATAAGAAGGGCTAGAACTGCTGCTTTGTGTAGATAAAAATGTACAATCTGATGATGAAGATAAGGCAGCACTATTCAATTTACGTTACTTTTGTTTTCTCTGTCAAGGTTAGTTGTCTTTGGAGCAGGAAGCAAGGAACAAGCATGCTAAAGAAGAATTTAAATTCTAAGATATGTGATATGTTAATAAAACAGTACCTAACTACCCTCGGTGAGAATAAATCAACAAACCTAAATATGAACTAAGTGATGAAATGTTGATGGTGACAGATGTAATTGCAGAGGTGCTATTAAGGATTTTAAAATTTCATGTAGACAGATGAGATGCTATAGAACCAGAGTTGAGCTAATGTCCTCATTTCCAAAATGGGGAAGGAAATAGAGGCTTGAAGCAATATGTCAGTCAGTTAGCTTTTTCCCACAGTTCTGGAACATTTTGTTTAAAGGCTGATTATGATTTGTGAACTTAGAAGTGGAAATCTTAATGGCCAGATGGTTTTATCAGGACAGTGTCATGTCAGTATGACTTCATCACCACTGTGACTAGGTTTGCTATCCTGGTAGATCAGGAGGATATTGTTAGATGTTGGATATTTGAATGAATGGATGGATGTTTTGAAAAAATATTTGTTAAATGCTGTCTAAGTCACTGGGAGTGCTATGCTTTGTGGGTATAAATACAAAGGTGTTCCTTCAGGTGCAGAAGACAACAACAGCAAGAAGTGTGAGATATAGACCTAGAAATATGGTTTGCAATAGGGTAAGAAGTAACATGAAGGTCAGATTCTGAATAATATCAAGTGAAAGTTAGCCTATCAGAAGCCAGGGTCCCAGGAATAGAGATGACATTCCAATGTGAGAGAGATAAGGAAGACAGCCAGAGTTCAGGCTACATTGTAGTCACGGTGACTGATCTATAGAGTTACTTAATCTTTACAAAGATGGGAATAATAGCCTAATATTTCAATTCCAATTCAACAAGTATTTATTAAGTATACACTACATGCCAAGTGCAGTGTTAAGCTCTGGGAATAAAAGAAAACAAATTTTAAAAAGAAACAGTCCCTGCTCTTGGGAAGGTTACCTTCTAATGGAGTAAGACAACACATTAAAATGGGTTGAAAAGAGAGGAGAGAAATTACCCACACAGAAGGCATAGTGGCAAAGTCCAGAGAGTCACTAATAGTGATGAGGTATTCAATGTTAGGTGTGGTTAGCAGAGGAATTGATAAAAATTAATCCCTGAGGCTGGCAGGGAAAAGGCACTGATAGAAATCAGTTTAGCTCTATGATGTTCAGTCTGAAATCCAAGTTATGTCAAATCCCTGAGACCCACTCTCAATGGAGGTCTCACCTACTGTTAGACTCTGTAGAACAGTCTCACCTAGCCATGCCCTGTCATGTCAGAAATTCCAGTCATATCCCTGAGGTTAAATTTTCCCTGTAAAATCTATTTATGGGCCATCCCATGGCTGCTGCCTTCCTTTCGGTCTATCCCCCATGATACTCTGCCTTTTGGTATCTTTCTCCTTACCCCTCCTCCCCTATGCCACATGATATCTCTCTTAATTCCACTATCCTTCCCGATCCCACTTCTCCTTCTTGTAGCTAACTAACTCTTTTAGGGTGCTAAGGCTCTTTTAGGATTTAGCCTGTCAGATAGGGGCATGCCCCAACCTCATGGAATGATCCCTTTCTATTGGATAATTGTGAGCTCCATGGAGGAATTTCTTTCATATACTCTCCCACTCTTTCATTCCTGGTGCCTGTTATATCCTTTCATTTTGTTTATAATCTATTCCCCTAAATAAATCTACCTTTTGCCAAAGAATATGGCCATTGTGAAATCTTCACAAACCTTTGGTGCCTACCATCATCTGATATTTACATCACATATATCATTTTGGTGCTTAAACCATATCAGTTGAGCTAGAAAGAAAATGAACCATGGAAGGTTTGAGTTTTCATCCCAAAGTGGGTGGGAAGGAAGAGATGGGGAGGGAAGGAAAGGAAGAGTATGAAACTGCTAGAAAGACCCTGAGGGGAAGAAAAAGAGATAAATATAAAGGGGGGAAGATTTTATATATATATATATATATATATATATATATATACACACACACACACAGAGAGAGAGAGATCACTTTTCAAAAATAAAACAAATTTGTAATGGGAAGGAAGTATTGGTACAATCTACTACTTGGAAGATGCTGACAAATCTGGCTCTAGAAAGACAAGATATGTAAAATACAAGTATCTTGCTTCCCAGTTTTGAGTATGTATATATTTTCTGCAGTTGTTTCTCGCGGGCTAACCATGTGGTGAGGAGATGGATTGTTGATTGGCTGCATAGCTGCAACTGGGATATATTCAAAAGGCATTAGGCATTCAAGGCTAATCTCTTGGCTCTGATTTTTTCCTGGTGTGTATGGAACTTCTAATCTCTGCCTTAGATTTCCTTGAGGTCTAGAAGAGGGATTTCTGCTAGATGCCTAACAATGGTATCTCTGGGTCAGATGGCATGTTCATTTTAATCACTTTTACAAAATTCCAAATACCTTTCCAGAGTAGTAAGACCAAGTCACAGCTCCAACAATGGTGTTTAATATAACTGTCCTCAGTCCTATGTTGAAGTATCTTAAATGAAAATAGTTTATTACTTTCAAATACACAGTGGCTTAAACTGTGTTGAAAAATTATAACCTAAAAGAAGTCACTAAAAGTACCTACTATAAAATGATAACCATTTGTAATTTATGTGTGTATATGTGTAATATAGATTAGTATGTATGTATGTATACTTATATTTGTACATGTGTATGCATATGTATAAATATATACATTTATATTGTACACATATGTATAAATATACATACATTTATATTGTACACATAAATATATATGTGTGTATTTCCTACCATGTGCTTTAAAAGTCTTTAAGTTTCAAAATAACTCTGGAGGGGCAGCTAGGTGATGCAGTGGATAGAGCACAAGCCTTGAATTCAGGAGGACCTGAGTTCAAATCTGGTCTCAGACATTTAACACTTCCTAGCTGTGTGATCCTGGGCAAGTCACTTAACCCCAGCCTCAGGGGGGGGACACAAAATAACTCTTGCAAAGTTAATGAAAGACAATAAAATTCAATGCTGGCATATCTGTAGTTAAAAACTAATATGCAACATAATGTTCTTGTAGCTGTGAATTGTTTCACTTTTTGGAAAGCAATAAATTAATATGAAGAATTTTTAAATAATCATGTTCACCACAAGGATTATGTTTCATTTTAAATTAAATTTTATTTAAATCAATGAAAATCTATCTTTTTTTTTCCCTCCCACTCCATCTCCTTTATTGAGAAAGAAAGAAAAATATAATCTTTGTTACAATCATGTAAAGTCAAGCAAAACAAACTCCTACACTGGCCACCTCCATAAAAATAAAAATAAGAAGTCTTAATATACAGTCGTAGTCTATTACCTCTCTGTCGGGAAGTAGGTAAAATGAGGATTAGATTCTAAGAATTATTGACCTGAAAGCAATCACTTATTTGTATAAAATGAATTCCAGAAATACTATTTAATTTAGCAAATAATTGGAAATAAACTAGAGGTCTAATGATTGAAAAAATAATGGCATATGAGTGTAATAGAATGCTATTGCACTGAAATTTTTATTTACCCCCTTAAAATATTTTTATTTACTTAAAATATTTTTATTTATAACTTTTATTTTTATATCACCTCCATTTTGAAATAAATCCCCCTCTCCAATGCATGAAGCCATCCCATGTAGTTAAGAATAAAAAAAGAAAAAGAAAAGAAGTAATTGCACAAAAGCAAGTAACATATTGCCTATAAATAACTAAGAATATGTTCTTCACTCTTCAAAGAAGGAAAGAAACAATATTTTCTCAACTTATATCCAAATTTGGTCATTATAATTATGCAGAATTGAGGGATTTTTATCCCTTCACATATATTGTTCTAGGCAAGGTTTATATTTTGCTGGCAGCTAAGTGATACAATGGACAGAGTATATGACCTGAAATCAAGAAGACCATCTTCCTGCCCAAATTATCATGAATTCTAAACTAAAGAAGTCACCTAAATTGTGGGATAAATTCATTTTATAAATAGTAAAAATTTTGTCCATTTTAAAAGTCATCATAGAGTTAAACTATTTCAGTTTTTATTATAAAAACATAGGAGCCCTTTAGTCCCTTGGTTTTTCCTTCTGACAGTCACAAGATTTTTTTTTTTTAAGTTATGAAAAAGCATAAAGTAGTGAACAAGAATTGTACTTGGAGCAGATGGGCTGGATTCAAATTCCAGCTCAGCTATTTCTGAGTCATGTGATTATGAGCAAAACATTTTATTTTCTGGAACTTCAGGTTCCCCATATATTAGCATAACATTGTTATTAGGAAAGGATTTTGTAAACTTTCAAGTGCTTTATAAATGTGAGCTGTCATTGTTACTTCATTTCTAGTATTGTTAAAATACAGAACAGTCTTACTTCATCTCAAATAATGAAAGCTAATAAAATTTCCTACTTCAACACCAATTTCATGGAAACATTTTTATGCCTGACAAGGAAGAAAAATTCTCTGAATGTATAGAGAATGAGTAATGTCATAAGGTATCACATCCAGAATCACATCATTAAAATCTTTTTTACTATCAAAAAACCGTATCTCTCCAGGGCTAAATGATCTTGGAAAAAAAGCATTTGAGGCTGGTAGGTAGAATTTCCAAAGGCTTTTGCTACTGCTTACTGGTTTTTAATTCCTTCCTCTACAAACAAATTAACAACTATTCATTTTGATTCTCACATGTAACAAAAAAAAAAAAAAAAAATTGACTCTCATATGTAACAAAAAAATAAAGTTGTGTATTCATTATATCATATATATATAGCCTTATCCTCATGCCTAACATCCACCTTCCACTCTCATGAGAAGTATGGACAGGGAACCTATTTTTATATTTTAAATAACTTGATTTCCTTATCTCAATATAGACCACACTGTTGCTTCCTTTTTTTTTTACTGGCATTACTTTTCTTTAATGAAATCATACTTCTAACAACTTCAATGATGTCTACTTTGGTCTCTAACATTGTGGTTGTACTTGAAATATAAAGCCACAAGGGAAAATAAGCATCAAAATCAATATCAATTCATGTTTCTAAATATTTCTTTCTTCTTCTAATATATAGGACAATATAGAATGAATACAGAAAAGTAAATGACATTTTTATCTTTGTTTTCTACCAAAAATTTTGATTTTGCTTCAGAAAAGTATTGGAGAAGCAAGTTTTAAATATGATAGGACAAGAGATTACAGTTGCTGTGTTTTGGGGTTTTTTTCGTTTGTTTTTGTTTTTGTTTCTTTCTCAATGGTACA
Organism: Sminthopsis crassicaudata; assembly: GCF_048593235.1. Lineage (NCBI taxonomy): Eukaryota > Metazoa > Chordata > Mammalia > Dasyuromorphia > Dasyuridae > Sminthopsis > Sminthopsis crassicaudata. The sequence continues at coordinate 219,234,416 of NC_133617.1, read as the reverse complement.
GGATATCTCTGATCTAAAGAAACCTTATCAGTTTTATATATGACTTGTGGCTTCAGGTCCAAACCTGAGGCATGTCCTCCTTCCCACCAAATCTCAAACTGGTTATAACTGTACTTCCCCCAAAGCAGACCAAAGCACACATATTATCCCAGAGTCCTTTGAGGTAGAGATGACTCAGGACCAGAATGGATCTTCTAGAACCTCTTCAAGCTGATATCACCCAACGTAAGAACCTGTATATTTAAGATTCATTCTGATGTTAGCTGATATCTAAGTATCAGGAGCATAATTCCAGGCACATGACTATTATGTTCCCTCAAGTTCACATTCTCCTTTTCCCACATTTAATCTTTATCTTTCTAATAGTTTCTAATAGAATCTAATCGATTCTTTCATAGATAGACCAAATGACTTTTGAGATCTCTTACAAACCTGGGATTTTGTGATTCTATCTGTACATGCAAATGTTATAGTGTAACATAAATATTGGTAATCATATATACATGTTAAACCTTACATATGCAATATATATTTACCTATTATCTATACATAACTTCTTGAGGGTAAGAACTATGTCTTTATTTTATTATGTGTCCCTCTAATCTTTCTGGTGCTTTATTCACAATAAAATCATTTAATAACTATGGTTAATTATATTTATCATCTGAGACCAAAGTGTAAGTGGAAAACATATACACACTATGTTGAAAGACAGAATTCAATTTCCTCTGTAATCTAGGATTATACCCAAGAAAGCAATGTGGTAGATGTTAATCAGGTAAGTTGATGTGAGTGAAGTGAGTAAACTTTTATGTGGGATTTTTCATTGAATCTCCCTAGAGGAGGTTGGGCTTGACTCATATCTCTTAAAGGATGGGTTCCACTAATAGGAACTATAGTCAAGATGAAGATGTTAGCTGGCACTTGTGGGAGAAATATTGGAAAAAGATGTCCCCCCTTTTTTTTCTTTTTTTTTTTTTAATCTCTGAAGAAATCCTGAGAACCCAGCAAGTGAATTTCAGCCTCCAAGAGCCACTGATCACTTCATTATGGGAGAGGCAAATATATGTTTGCCCATCTTTCCCACAAAGGAAGTTCCTGGGTAATGTAATTTTTGAAATTTAGAAATGGGGAGATTTCTTGGGAAGCATTAATCTCAAGGGTTGCTGTATAGACGAGTCCAAGTTTGAGAGTTTAATGATCTAATTTTCTATCAAAAGAAAGGGAATTTTCTGAGAGGAGTGACTCAGCAAGAGATAAGGATAATCCAATAATCTTATTCTTTGTCCTTGTTCTCAAAGAAAACCATGGCATGGGGAGGTGATGCCATGACATGCAAATAAACTGGATTTAAGTGAGAAAGAGAGGGCTGTGCAAGGTCACCTGCCTCACTTTTCTGTCCAGAGTTATCTGGGTCCAGTAGCAAGATACAGATTAGGTCATTTGGAGCTGGTTCTGGATGCAGTGGGAAAGCTTGGCATTTTAAAGCTAATGTCTTTATAATAAGTCTCAGTTTGATTGAGGCCACACCATATAATAATTAAGGCTAGGTAGAACTGGTTAGCAAAACTTTAAATGATATGGATTTTTTTTTCAGAGAACAATATGGAAAGAAATTTTATCATTAAACTCAAGTCTTCCATTTGACTCAAGGAATTTCCTCTGCCAACATAAACTAGCATCAAGCAAGTTGCCTCAAGAACACTGAAAATAAGCCCAGTCACATGGCCAGCATATGGCAGAGAAAAATACTTGAACCTAATCTTTCTTGACTCTGAGACTAGTAATCCTTGGAATAGCATAAAAAGAAAAAAAGGACCTATTTTCCATAACATCAGTATTTATAATAGCATTAAACTGAAAATAACATGTCTAGCAATTGGAGATTAGTCACATAAATTACAATTTATGTAGTATTAATGATGACATAAACTATAAGGATACATTTGGTGCAATAATCTTAGTTTTAATTTAGCAAGCCCTTTTGAGGGACAAAGAACCTTGTATTCTGACAATGCAATAAATTACAGTATCCCTTCCACATTGCACGTTTCCCCATTGTAGTTTTGATATATTGCCAAGTTGGCATTAAAAATTTAAATAGGAATTTTTGGGGGTATTTTGCAGCTTCTGCTGATCCATAAAGGCCAGCAGATAACAGAGAAGTTTAAAAATTTAGAAATGAATAAAATATAGTACTGTATAATATCAACTTATCTCTTAATACCATAGTAATTCAGATTTCTTCTCTGGTATAAAGGGAGGACCAAAATATTTTAAATAGATTTTCCGATGAAAACCCCTGTGATGTAGAAGGGATAACTTCATGTGAATAGTATGGGACCAGTGAAAAAGGAGAATGTCTATTTAAAAACCCAAAGTATATTTCTCTTCCAGGAAATCCCTAACCAAAGACTTTCTGAGGGTATTTATGAGATGAAAGTGGAACTCACTAGAATTCCAATACACTGGCTGATCAACCATGGCCTCCATGTTTCTTTAGGAAATCTAAGTCCCAATGTTAATCTACTGAGTGTGATATGAGAAAACATATCCCTAAGAAAAGTATATTGGAATATTGGGTGGATTGACCCACTGGTAAATCCCAAAATGAGGTCATTTTCAAGAGTAAGCCAACCCACAAGATGGGATTGAACTTGGAAAATTTTTTAAGAACCTGGTTTCTACTTACTTTTTAAGAATCACCAGAGCAGGAAAACCACTATGATAATTTATTGGCTATTAGTGAGTTCTTTGTGTCTTTTCTGCATTTGTTCATTTCTTGTGAGAGTGTTTTTCATTTTCTGAATTTTATGTGGGATGAAATACAAGTTATTTTGCTTGCAATATTTACAGTTTAACCTTAAACTCTCTTCTCCTCTCCCCAATGAAAGGAACATTTCATCCACAACTATTGAAACCTAGATACAAGCTTTATGACATCTTCCCAAAATATAATCTGGGTGGAGGTATATTGAGCCAAAGAGCTATTAGTATGTTTGAGGTAGCTCCCCAAATTGGATATGATTCATATGAGCTCAGAACTTAGGACTTTGATTATGGTGGAAAGAGCAATAGTTTAAGAATCAGAATGCTTGAATTTGAGGTCTGGCTCTAATAGTTACTAGAATGATCCTGGACAAGTCGTATAATTTTTTATAGTACAGTTTACTCACCCATTAAATGAAGATAATAATATTTGCACTATCTACCTCATAGTTATTATAAAAAATTATAAATATTAAAGTAACATGTATTTGATTATTAGGTTAATTAAATATCATGATAAGTATGTGTAAGATTCTATATTTGGTGCCTGTATAATGGTTTCCCTCTGGATTTAAGGAAGTAAGAAGCAGCTAACATTCACAGGGAATCTGTCCAGTTATAATGATATCAAAATGAAAGAAGGTAACAAGGGAATATGGACCAATCTGTGATGAAGCTACCCAGTTCCCTTTTGCCCCATTTTAGTTAGTAGCCATGACTTTCAACTATGAGCTAGTTAAACTTACTAGAACTTCTGGTTCTTGATCATTGGAACTTACATTGTCTTATAAAAGAAAATAAACAGAGAATTGCCATCTTTTATATGTAATGTTATGGAGACCCATGTTTAATGAGAGGAGCCCCATATGTGGCAAGTCCTATCTTTGTGTAACTTAAAGGAAGGCAGAATAGACATCTCTAGCCTCTTTTCTCTTTCAGCCTTCTCCAAGGGAGACTTTCATTCTTGTCAGGTGGGGAAGCAAGAGACTGGGCCCAGAGGCCATTCTGTTCTCCTCAGAGAGAGGTGGCTACTGGGCCAGAAGTCTATATCTATTCCCTTAAATGTTAGTATAGGGCAGGGGTTATCAAACTACGGACTGCTGGCCACATGCAGCCCGCTGAGGACGTTTATGAGGCCGGCAGAGTTATGGCAAATGGGCTGAGGGGCGGAGACAGAGTGTGAGTTTTGTTTTGACTATAGTCTGGTCCTCCAACAGTCTGAGGGACAGTGAACTGGCCCCCTATTTTAAAAGTTTGAGGACCACTGGCTAGGGGGTATGATCAGGTTCCATCCAGGTCATTTTTTGGAGGGAAAGAAGATTTTAAGCTCTATATGGAAGGCTTCACACCTTTCCTACTTATTACCACGTCCACAGTGAAAACTCAGAGAATAGCAAAGAAAACCATTTTTTCAGCATTTTTTGTAGCAAAATAGAAATCAGACAAAGAATATTTTGGAGAATATATATCAGACAATAAAAAATGAAGAAGCTAGACCATTGGGAGCAATGTAACTCAGCTTAAACAAGAAAAAGACCCCAGATCTCATCCAATAGGAAATTCCCTAAAGTCACTGCAATAGCAAGCTGGGAATTAGGACATAATAGACTCCCCCCTCCTTTTATATCATCCTAGATTCTTTTCCTTCATCAGCAGATAATGAAGTTGGCTTCTTACATCTTCACTCTTTAAGGTGAAAGCTTATGGAAGGTACACTTTATCAAGATTATTTATATGGGGATTCCTTAAAGGGGGAATGGACTGAAAACCGAAGCCCATCAAACTGAGCCCTCATCTCCTTCCACCAATAAAGAGAGAATACCATTTTACTAGGCTTTGGGAAAAGCATTACATTCAAATATACCAAACTAAGATAAGGAGGCAGTTAAGTTTTTCAGTAGAGTCAGGAAGACTCGAGTTCAAATCCAGTCTCCCACACTTACTGGCAATGTGTCCCTGAACAAGTCACTCATTCTGTTTGCCTTAATCCTCCAAGAAAGGAAATGGCAAAGTACTCTAGTATCTTTGCCAAGTAAACCTAACAGACAACATTGTCCATGGGGTCACAAAGAGTCATACACAACTGAACACACCTTTGAAGGCACTAATCATGAGTAAGCTAGATAAAGTTGGATACTACAGAGAACAAAATAAGTATATATTCCTTTGGTCCTCAGATGCTGTACCTATGAATTCATTAGTCACTTCAGTTATTTCTATCTCTGAATTCCCTACCCAGGTCCCTGCTTCATACTCTGCAGGAATCTTGGTCTCACCAGGGTATATAATGAGTAAAAAAAAAAAAAAAAAAAAATCCTAATTTAAAAAATTTTTTAATTCATTAATTATCACAGTTTTGCCTAACAAGTGATTTTTTTCAAGTTACCAGGAATTCTAATTAAATAAACAATCTGTCTTTAAGATTGTATGGAATATTTTTTTTAAATAACTGACAAATCACCAATTTATCAGTAATGATTAATTTAACTGTTTGTTTTATTTTTGCTTCTTTAACCATAGGCATAGGAAGAGAAGTGGAATAATCCTTCCTGGAAAAGGTAGCTTGTGCAATAAAGACGAGTATGTATGTTAGATTGAAGGATCTATCAGTATGAAGAAAGAGACAGCATAAAATTACTGCATTCATAGTCATTCTTCCATTCCCTAATTACTAACGAGTTTGCAAATAAAATGTATTTGCACAGTTTTTGAATTATTTATTAATGATGATACAGAATACTTGGATAAATATCCTTTACTCAATTTTGTCACTATTCTATTACTTCAAGATAACAAGTTTTAATAAACTGATACAAATAGTCTTTCTCTGATTCCTTTTCTTAAATGTTTTTAGGAAATTATTAATAGCATTTTGCTAAGTGCTGTTCTCCAAGAGTACTGTAAAACCTATTTTCACTTGATTTCCATTTATGGAAGGGCACCAACCAGTCAACAAGGTTAGAGGAAGTTAAGTCCCATGACACTTATTCAGGTGGGAAGGTTTTACAGTATTGACTTCTAACAAAAAAAGAGAGAAACAGTTCCCTTTGGAGTATTTTATCTAAAAAAGTACATATTGCTTTATTGAAAAAAAAAAATTCATTGTATAGAATGTTAATTACATAAGTGATGGGAGTTGAAAGTTCATTTTATTTATGCTTTTGTTCAACACATAGTTTGCTCTTTATAGCTTATTTGCACATTGTCTTCCCCATTAGAATATAAGCTTGAAAAAAGAGACTGTCTTTTACCTTTCATTGTATCCATAGACCTTTGCACAGTATGTGGCACATTTTTAAATTGACTGAATGACATAAGAAAAGGAAAGGAAACATTAATTGTCTTGAAGAAAAGAAAAATAGTAGGCAACTCGGGTGTGTTTGTCAGGATGGGGAAGGGGATGAGGCTGGGGGGAGAGGAGGGGGCCAGGAGGATGAATTCTTATTTTATGCTTTGTCATAAACTCCATTTGTTTACAGAATACTACAAATCCTTGGAAAATAATCACTTATCTGTATATAGTACTCCTTGGAGCCAGAAAGACCTAAGTTCAAGTATTGTCTCCAATGTATACTAGCCCTATAATCATGGACAAAAAACAATTGTTTTACATTTCTACAGGGAACCTTTAGGCACAGCAAGAAAAATTTTGATTATTTATTTGTTTGCTTGCTTGCTTATTTTTGGTGGTGATGTTTTTCAGTTGTTTCAATTATTTTTGATTCTTTGTGACTCCATTTGGGGTTTTCTTTCTTTCTTTTAAAGTATTTTATTTTTCCAAATATATGCAAAGATAATTTTCACTATTCACCTTTGCAAAATCTTTCTCCCTCTTCCCGCCTTCCTTTTTCCCTAAAATAGCAAGCAATTCAATATAGGTTAAGTGTGTGCAATTATTCTAAACATATTTCCATATTCAATATGCTGCACAAGAAAAATCTGATCAAAAGGGGAAAACAAGAAAGAAAAAACAAGTAAACAAACAACAAAAAGACGAAAACACTATGCTTTGATTCACATGTAATCTCCATAGATTTCTTTCTCTTGATTTACATGGATTCTATATCAAGTCTATTGGAATTTTCTTGAATCACTTCATTGTTGAGGTGATTGTTGAAAAGAGCCAAGTCCATTACAATTGATCATCACATTTGATTATTTATTAATGGAAAAAATGAGATATCTGGTTGTATTATGAAAGGGGATTACAAAAGCTTCTTTAGATATTCAGCTGTTTTATGAGCTAATAGGAGAACCAGGTTCATGACAAGGCAGACTGATTGCCTATGGAGTACAATTTGAAGATTCCTGGAAAAAAGATGTTGTTTTTTCAAAGGATACCACCCAGCGTCCTAAAAATGCTATCATCAAAGATATAGTCCTTTGAGTATTAGAGTCACCAGTTGAAATATGAATCCCCATCTTGTAGAGATAACCAGGATCTTTTCTATAAAAGACATTGAAGTCCTTTGTTGTTGGGATTACATGACTGCTCCATGCATTGACCTCTTTTTAGAGAGTGGGGAAGGAGGAAGAGAGAGACAAGTAAACAAAGTGGGGGAACAAGAAGAGTGTAAGGCCAATAATTGTGCCTTTGGTGCTGACTGATGAAAGAACCCAGAACACTCAGAATGACTGCTGAACATCTTCATAATGGCAATTATGTTACTGATCATTTATCATCTATCCAAATCAAAAAGTTTCTGAGCAATTCTCATTTAGTTTCAATATTAAGTATAGTATTTACTACATAAAAATGGCTAATGCCCTTACCAAATCAACTGTGTTAGAATATAGATGGACTTTTAGGGCTCACTAGGGTTCTTTTAAGGCATAAAATAGCTCATATTTATATAGTCCTTTATAGTTATGGTCACAACAATCACAGGAGGTAGGGAGTGTAAATATATTATTATTATTATTAAGTATATTTACAGATGTGGAAAATAGGGCCAGAGTGGCTAAGTGACTGAATCAATATTATTTCCTTCATTAGAAGATAAGCTCTTTGAGGGAAGGACTGTTTTTGTCTTTGTATTTCTAGGGCCTAAAACAGTGTCTGGCACACCATAAACATTAAATAAATGCTTGTTGTTGACTAAACCAAAGAACTAATAAAAATCAGAGATGGCATTTAAATCTGCAGGTCTTTCATCTGCACAAATAATGTTCTTTCCAGGTTTCTTTTGGAAAGAAATACTGTTATTTTCTCAAACTATGAAAACTAACACTTTGGTATAATTTTTATGTGGCTCAGCATCTTTCATAAAAGCTGTGTACAGAGCACCTTATGAAATTAAAGTACTAGAGGCCTTTTTTTCAGGCTCTTGGGGTGGAAAGGCCTTGCATTTATGCTTAAAAGACGGTAGCAGCATTTACTCCTCTTGAAGAATTCAAGGTTGAAAAGGCCACTCACTCAATGTGACAAAGAGTCCCAGCACATATTTTTTAGTTCCAAATTTGTGGTTTGATTTAAAAGATAATACAGGCCAATATAGGCTCTCTTTTCTTTTAAGGTGACAGGAGAAAAAAAATTCACCTTTTGGGGTTGTTTATATTTAAGCATCTAAACAAGAAAGGTGTTTTTGTTTTCACCCACCCCCACCTCTGCTCCTCAGCAGGAACATTGGAGCATTGTGCTGGCAACTGTGGATGCCTGAGAAGTAAAAGGAAAACTGATTGGATTGTTTGTATTGTATAAATGGAGAGCTTCCAGTAAACAAACGCAATACAATGAGGAAAACAGATGAGATATTAAATTTAATTCAAAAGAAAAAGTAAAGAACGCATCAGAATTCCCTTCAAGATGAAATTCTCATTACTTAGCTGCTAACACCCTTATTACTTTTGTCACTCAAAGTTAGCAGCAGCCAGGAACTAGACTCCAACAAGTAGGGGGCTGAAAGAATATGTGTCCAGGCAGAAACATGGGCCAGCCGATTCCCGGCCCCCCCTCAGCCCTTCCCCCATGCTCAGGACTTAAGCAGCATGGAAGCTGCCAAAGAACTTTATTTGCAGCCAAAATGCGAAGAGGGCTCTTCAGCCAAGCAGGTATTGGACGAGGCGGAGAAGAGAAGCAGTAAGTTAAGTAAGTCACTTCCCGCCGCCACGTCCGGTATCGCTACCTGAATCTTCACTACCTCTTAACTTACCCAACAATTCTGGCGATCTGACTGCCTATCTCTACCTCCCAAGAGCTGCAGCATTTAATAAAGGATGAGTGTGTGCGTGCGTGTGTACGTGTATCCCCTTCCCAGAGTAGAACTTGGAGTTCCTCACTCCCCTTTCTCCCTAGGACAAGAAGAAGCTCAGGGCAACCCCCGCCCCTCACGCACCCTAGGACCTTATCAAGCTCCCTCCCACCCCCGCCCCACTTTACTCCACCCCCTCTAGTAGTATAAACTGGAAGGTTGTCTGAGCTCTGGGCCGCAGAAGGGGGAAGGGGCTCCCCTTAGGGTAATAGAGCGGCTAGAGGCGGGGCTCCAGGAGACTGGGGAGTCCCTCCCTGGTCTGTGCATCTGGGGGAGGGAGAGAAGGAGGAGAGGTAGAGGAGTGGGAACTGGCCGTGGAAGCGGCAGCAGCTGCGGACACTCCTCCTCCAGCTGCGAATTGGGCAGTCCGGATCCCCCCCTCCCATACCCCATCTCTCCCCAGCACCCGGTACTCCCGCAAACGAGGCCCCTATCTCCAGCCCGAGGAGAAAAAGAGAAGTTTCTGACTCTTCAAGGGCAGTTAAAGATTTGGGCAAACCAGGGTCCCTAGTCTCTACTCCCCGCCCCCACGCCCGTGGGCTCCTTGGCTCGCTAGCCGAGGCACCCAGGAGTAGGAGGAAGACTGGAGTGAAGACTCGCTCGCGTCCGGAGAGGAACCACGACCTATGAAGCCCTGCAAAGAGGAAGAGGAGGCTGTGGCTGCACAGGCAGCCTTGGGGGATGGCAACAGCCGCGGTGCAGATCCCTGGAAGGAGTGTGCAGAGGTGGCGGTGCAGCTGGCGCTCCGAGCGGGACAGGTCAGCAGCCTTCTTGTTCCCCAGGCTCTCCCCTCTGTGCGCTCTACTCCGCGTGCGACCACCCCTCTCGCTCCCTCACGTCCACGCTCATCCTCTTCCCCGGCCTCGGAGGTCTCTGGGGCTCTCAGTTTCCAATCTTCATCCCAACCCCTCCCCCAGCCCCTTAGATCCCCAGCTCGATTCCCGGAGTTGACCTGCGCGATGCCTGCGCCGCGCCTGCCCCTGGGCAGCCGGAGGTGGAGTGAGCGAGGGAGGAGCTGGCTTGGTGAGGTCCGGCACGCGGGACACCTGGTTCCCAAACGCGGGAGCAGTTTAATCAAATCCTCTCTACCAGGAGCTGGAGACACACAGGTTCAAACCAGATCACTCGAGTTCCTTGTAACTTTTCAAAATTATTTTTTAAAAAAACAACAAACAACTTTACATCTGTCGCTTAATGTGGTGGTTGAGAGGTGGAGATGTAGGTTTTCTTAGGCAGGGGATGATTCGTGGTTTGAAAGATTAACACTTAGCTTGTGGGAAGGCGTTTGGGGTAGGCTGGGGCCATATGGCCTTACCTCTTATCTCATGCTCCCGCTCCTCCCCCACCTTGCCCCATCTCTTTCTACCCTCCCCCTTCCCCCTCTCCTAAGTCAGAGTTTAGAAGAGACAGAATGCTTGTGTTCTTCTGGCCTAGTAATCTTTTGGTTTGGTGGCGCTGTCAGATAAACCATCTCTGTGCCTAGTTCCTGTCTAGTTTCTCAACATAAAGTGTTAGGGTGACAGTGTCAAAGAAGCCCTTTGTTTTTTGTTTCCTGTACGAATCTTTCTTTTCTCTTCATTTAGCAAGAAGGGGTGCACTTCTCTTTTCCTCCGAATGTACATAGTCACCCTTACTCTGGTGTCCCCATGTTGCTCTACTGAAGCACTTGATAGAGGTAAAGTGATATAGGTCTTGATCTTTGACAGAGCTCTGGTTCACTACAGGCTAAAGTGTCCTCTTAAAAAAAAGTTCGAATTTATTAATAATGCTTTTATGGGACTAGTAGGTGGCGCAATATATAGAGTACCAGCCCTGGAGGCAAGGGGGCCTGGGTTCAAATTCGAGCTTCAGACACTACATGTGAGACACTTAACCTAGGATACTTCCAAAAGAAAACAAAACAAAACAAAACATGCTTTATGAGCTCAGGCTTTCTAGTCTAGAGCCTTTGAAAAGAATACAGAGTAAGAATTCTGGAGCTGTACAAATTACCAATAACCTATGCACCAAAAAAATGATAACTAATACTATTCAAGCAGCTGCAAATTGCAGTTAAGAAGGGATCATAGGATTTAGGACTGGAAAGATGACTTTAAAGACTTCATTTTATGCATGAAGAAGCTGAGAATCAAAAAGGTAGAGGAACTTGTCAACATCTCATAGAAAATAAGTTTTAGAACAGGAATTTTTTAAAAATTGGAAATACAGAATTTAAAATGACTATAGTCATTGGATACAGTGTTAGAAACATGATACTTTCTGAATGTTTTTAAAATTAAATCTAGAGGTCAAACTGCAGGACCAATTAAAGTTAAGTAGCTTAAATAAATGAAATACCATTTTCTTTCTTTTAGGGGCATTTTTACTTTGATTTTGGGGAGAAAAGGGAAGGAAGCCCTTTCCTGAGAGACTTCTTCAAATTTACCCTAATTAAAATACTACTTGCTTACGGTAATTACTAGAGATTTTGTTATTTGGGGAATGGAAGATATTAGAATTGAATAGATTTCCTTTCTGAAACAGGACTAGGTTGATTACAACTAAAATTTTTTCTAAACCCAACAACAGTTTTTGAAGGAAATCTATAAGCTTTTGGAATGGAATATGGTGTAATTCTGAGCTTGAAGAGAGCTGGAATTAAGAGGGAAATTGATATACTATTCTCTTTTCATTTCATCTTTACCATTAATTGACTTAATCACCTGTGTGACTTTGGACAAATAAATCACTTAATCCTTCTGGGCCTCAGTTTCTTCACCTGTAAAATGAATTGGGCTGGCTTCTAATGTCTATTTCATATTTAGTATTCTGTGATCCTGAATATACTGTAAATAGATAGTATGTCTCTGACATAATGCTAATTTCAGGGAATATAAACAAGACCATTCCTATCCTCCAGGAGTTTGTGTTCTCTTGGGGGAAAACAGCTTATACAAGAGAGCTAGAAAGTAATGTGGAGGCAATAAATCATGGACACTGATTGGAAGTAGCATAGAAGTTGCTATGATTTTAAAAGAGCTATTTAGTTAAGGATAATGTTATATAATCAGTACCGTGGAAATACTATCCTTTTGGCTTGATCTCTATTTTCTTCTCCTTTGTAGAAAAGGAAGAATCCTAAACCTGTACATATCAATGATTGTTATAACTGGAGGGCAAACATTCCTGCCTGTTTATCCTTGTATCTTTCTTGTTCCTGAAAGCTAAAGCCCCTTCTAAACTGGGAAGATAGGGAAAGGGAAAATGGTTGGCAGATTTTCTTGGAAAGCATAACTTCCTCCAAGAATGTGACCATTCTCCCTTTCTTATTACCTCCTTTCTCTAAACCCTCATTTATAAAGTATGTATCACTACTGTATTTAAAAACTCATAAAAACCTTTCATTTCTAAGATGCTTTTGGAAAAAATCTTGCCCAAGAATTCAGAAACTTATGTGGACTCTGCTATGTTAGATTGGGAGGATGACAAAATGAGGAAATTTCTAAATGACTGAAGAAACAGAAGACAAAATTATTTATGTAACATACAAGAAAAGCTGGGGGGAAAGGGGAAGGTGGAGCAAAGATTCTGTAATTAGAAGTCTAGTCAGGGAATCCCTGGTTTCTGGTAGCTCTCTTGAGTATTATGCTGATACATCCTGCCTGGCGGATAGGATGGAGTACAACTGACCATGCCTGTGGCAAACTAAAGCCACACAAGGTCACTGTGACCCTCATGGAAGATGAACAAACTATTTTCCTGATAACCCTAACAAAAATCATAAGGCTAATTTAAAACTTTTAAAGTCTAGATACTTAGTCCAATTAGGATTTTTAAATGATGGCTTTTTAACAATTTGGGTTTTCAACCAAAGTAGTTTTCATGGCTACTATGGTTCCCACAAAGCATAGGAAAAACATAATTGTACATTTTTGGTTTTCAGAATTTAGCTGAGAAATGGCATGGTATAGTGGGAAAAGGACAGTACTAGAGGATAGGACACAGATTTTAACCCCACTCTCTGCCACTAAAAGCCTGAATAATTTGCTTTGATCCCTCTGGGTCCTGTTTTCCTCAGCTGTAAAATGAGTACTTTGGACTCAATTATTTTGAAGGAACTTTAGAGCACTAATGTTTCTGCTGCTATACCAATCCCTGGAAAAGAGCACTAAAGTTTTTCATTCACTATAGAATTTAGTGATTCTCCCTTACCCCATCTCACAAGCAACTGATGAGCTAAATTCTTCTTGTCTTCTCTATTTTGATTTTCACTTAAGAGTTTAATTCACACATGTAAAATGTATGGGACTGCCTGTCATGGGGGGAGGGAGTAGAGGGAGGGGGGGGATAATTTGGAAAAATGAATACAAGGGATAATATTATAAAAAATATATAATAAAAAAAAGAGAAAAAAAATTTGAACAGAAAAAAAAAGAGTTTAATTCAATTTAACACATTTATTAAGCACTACTAAATGCAAGACTTTGTATAAGGATATAGAGACAAAAATATTTGGCAATTCAAAACTCTTAATGCATCCAATTAATCAATTAATTTATAAGGTTCTGTGGTAGGTGCTGGGAATACAAACACACAAAAAAATTAATATAGTCCCTGTTCTGAAAAAACTCAAATACCAATATGGGAATAAGTACATATAAGATAAAGAATAAATGCAAGGTAATTTTCAGAAGAAGAACACTAGCAATTGGAGAGCAGGAAAGGGAGTTAGGAAAGACTTTGTGTAGAAGATAATGTTTAAGCTAAGTCTTGAAATAAATTAGGGATTTTTTTTTTCCAGGCATGGGAAATGGTTGGTAGGGACAAAGAAAGGATATAAAAATAAAGAAAAGGAAATGCTATTATCTGAGAAGTTGAACAAGGTCAGTAGATTTTGAGGGGAGTAATATACAAAATAAGGGTGGAAAGATAGGAGTCAAATTGTGAAGGGTTTTGAAGGCCAAACACAAGAATTTATATTTCATCCTAAAGATAATAAGGAGTCATCAGAATATATTGAGTAGGGTTGTGAAATGATCAGATTGATGCTTAAGGTAAATCCCATGATTTAAATGTAATGAATTAGAAGTCCCAGTCATATAGCCACATGGAAATGTCAGTCAAACTCAGCCTAGGCACTAAAATGAGAGATAGAGATTTGGAAGTTAATCTGCATAGAAGTCGATTTTGAAGTCATGAAAAAAAAAAAAAGGGAGAAAAGGAAAGGAAAAGAAAGAGTGGGGTGGATGAGAGGAAAAAAGGATCAAAGATGAAATCTTAATAAGTTTTTAGGATAGGAACAAAGATCCAGTGAAAAATACAAAAAAGGGACAACTAAAGACATAGGAGGAAAACCAGGAAAATATGACATTTTTTAAGATAAGTGAGGAAAAACACCCTGTTGGTGGCCAACACTATCAGACTACAGAATGGTCAAGGAGGGTAAAAAGGCAATTTAGAAGAGTATTGGTGACTTCAGATAAAGTTTATTTGAATGATTACTTCAGAAAACCTTTTCAGTCATAAGGAATTTAGAGTAGGGAGTTAGGAAGTAGAAGCACTCAGTATAAATAATTTTTCTAAGTTTTGCTGTTAGAAGAGAGATAAAATGGTAGTTGAATGAGCTACAGAGTAAAAGGAAGCTTGTTAGGAAGAAAAATATATCAAGGAAACCTGAGCATGTTTGTAAGCATGTTAGGAAAGAGCTAATGGTAAGGAGAAATTCAAGACATGAGAGGGAAGTGATGTTATGTAGAGCAAATCTCTAAAGGAAGTGATAAAATATCAGATCAAGGTCATAATAGAGAGATTACCATAGAAGGTAGCAGGGCTAGTTCTTTCTCTGTGATTGGAGGTAAAATGAGAGAAAGGGGATGATGCAGAGATTTTTAATCATGGAGGAGTGAGATTAAGAAAGTTTCTGTCAACAAAATTCGGTTCTGCACATATTATACCAAGCATATACTATAAGATATTTAATATGTATGGGAATGCCTGCCATCTAGTAGAGGGGGTGGAGGGAAGGAGGGAAAAATTCTGAACAGAAGGGAGTATAAGGGATAATGTTGTAAAAAAAAAATTACCTATGCATATGTACTGTCAAAAAAAATGTTATAATTATAAAATTAATTTTAAAAAATAAAAAAAGAAAGCTTTTGTCTTCTCAGCAACAAAAAGCTGGATTATCCATTATATTTGTGAGAATATGGCTGTGGTTGATGGTGAGAGGAAAAGAAAAGTGTTAAAAGCATACTGTGGCTCATGAGATAAGGATAAAGTTTGATTGCTAAGCATCTGTGAAGGCCCAGCTGAGATTTGTATGACAAATTGTAATGAGTGAAATGAGCTGAATATTATAATTTTCTCCAGTGTTGCTTTAGCCTTGGAGAAAAAGAGAAGAAAAACAAAATTGTGGTGGTCACTCAGAAACAAGTGGGTTGAAGCAATAGGATTATCTGGCCTGATGGGAAGGGAGAATGTGGAAAGAGCAAAGATGGATTTTAGGATAGCAGCTAATTAGACATTAGCATTGACAAACTACAAATGGGACAAATTTAAATATAAGGATAAATAAGCATGGGGACCTAAGCTAAAAGAGAAAGGACTTTAGAGAGTCACATTAAGAGGGAAGAGTAGATTCAATGTGAATCAAGGAGTAGGAGAAGTAGAAATAATGAGGGAAAGGAAAGGGGGAACCCCATTTCTCAGCACATAGATAGTAAGATAATCCCATGAGGGGCAGTGTCCCCTGTAAAATGAATTTACAGGCCCTTAAAACCTAGATTGATAAATGAAAGGTTTATTGTAGGAATTTGGAAGTAAAGCTCAGTTAGAAAGATACCAGGGCCAAAGATGGCCGCTGGGCGGGCAGGAATCCTTACATGGCTGGAAGGATACCATGTGTTGGCTGGGAGGGCTCCTGCAATGAGGGCGTACTGCCTTGTTTCTCGTATACTCAAAAGATGATGGGGGGTACCCCTAAGTTCTCAGCAGGCTTTTCAGTTAGCTCAGATCAGGTAAGGGATGGGGGAAGCTGAGCTGATGATGGTGGGGGCTGGGCCCAGCAAAGGGTGCCTTTGACCAGTATTTGAATCAAGGTCAGTCATGGGTTGGGCAATTAGAAAGGAATCTTAAAGGGACCCCAACCCTCATCAGTTCCCCCCTTAAACAGTTGAGACTTAAATTCATTTAAGAAAAAAAAAAAAAAAAAAAAGAAAATATGGGACAGTGTCCTTCAATTAAGGAAAGGTTGAAGATTTTCTCCAAAGATCTTCAGAGTAGCAGTGATGAGGAGTAAATGATGAGGAGTAAATTGTGGTCTAAACAGATGGGTCAGTTCCTTTCTCTCTCTCCTTCCTTTTCTCTCTCTCCTTCCTTCTCTCTTTTATACAAGAGCACAATCATTCAGCCTGAGAGTGATGTAAATAAGATAAGGACTCTCTTGTTATCTTTTGGGACAGACAGAAGTCTCTTCCCAAAAAGGAATTTCCTGCTGGCATTTGGTCTATCTGAGCAGATTAGAATAGGGGGCTGTAAAACCCTGGCCAGCTCAGATAGCCCAAACTAGTTTGACCACATCTTGTATCAAAGGTCCAAGTCCCAAAAGAAGTTGGAGATCAAACAAGGAATACCAAAGGGCTACCGCCCTCAACAGCAGGGTCCCCTTGTCTTGTCCCCCCCCCCAAACCATCGCCTCCAGATGCATGTGGGAAATGGGTCGCTGATTTCCTCTTTAACTGCTTCAAGCTGATAAGGGTCATAGAAATTTGGGTTTTCATGCCAGGAGGTGAGGCGTGAGGTGTGGGGTATGGCAGCAGGGGGGCATCGAGGGTGTGTCTCAGTCAGTTGTCCCCAGTCAATGTTCTCCAAACTGAAAGGCCAGCTGAGAATCCAAGGTGTAAAGCCTAGAGAAAACAGATCTCGGGAACAGATTAAAAGTGGGATGTCATCCAGGGTGGAGATGGTGACATTCAGGAGAATGGGGCCTTTAGCAAGAAATGCATCAGGTCCCTTCTGTGGGCTGCTTATCTGATAGCCCATCTAATTATCAAAGAGAAATAGAAAATGCTGAGAAAAGATTATTTGTAGCCTAGTTCTTTCACCAGGAAAGCTAATTTCTCCTGGGTTTGGGATTAACGGATGTGGACCAGAAACTGGGAGAGGCAAGAAGCCTTGATATCTAGTATATTTAATGAACCACTGCTCTTTTGTAAGGCAGGGTCCAGGGATGGCCATATCCCCACAGTTGTCAAAGCTGCAGATCAAGTTAAGAATGCAGTTTAAGCTTTTGGAAATGTTGGAAAAACTGCTGTTTTTCTTGAGGAGAATTAGTTATTCAATAAGCAAAGAACCTGAATCTTTTCCTTCCTAGTTTTGCCCACTCTTTATGGAGGAGGGGTGCATAGTATCAGCATAGTCTACCCAGTTTACTGGCCCCCTGAGGTGTTGGGGCTGTCCTGAGATAAAAGGGAAACAGGGCCAGACCTCAAATTCCTACCAGGGAGCAGGACGCTGGGGGGCCAGGTGAACTCTTGTGGTGTTCTGTGGTGGTGAGAAGGCAGTTCCTCCTGCTCGGATTCAGGGCAGAGACTGGGGTCTTCTGAGGCTTAAGTCTGGAAGACATTTGCATTAAAAGAGCATCTCTGCTTCTTTCTGAGTGTCTGGAGGCAGGAGTTGCCCTGAAGAGAGAACTGAGAGTCTCAGGTTAACGAGATAAAGGAAACCAACAGGTGTTAGAAATCAGTTTTGGTCTTACAGATTTCTATCAGTTGTCCAGTAGCAGACAGATGACTAGGCTAAATGCTTATTTGCCCAAGCATTTAGGATACAATGATTACATATAATCAGGCTAGAAACAGCAAGGTATGACAATTGAATCGCATTAACAATTTCTATCGACTATTGCTCTGATCTTAATCAGTTGCATGAGGAAAAAATGCAAGAACATAAATTCTAAACAAATATTTATCATGACCTTATGTTGATAACAATAAGGAATTTGTCCCAATGAGTTCATATCCAAGTAGATGTAATCAGTTTGTTTTTAAAATACCCAATGCAAATACAATCATATACAGAATGTCTAATTCCACATAAGAAAACTTAAGAAGTTAGCAGTTAAACTTTTAGAAATAAATCCATAAAGTATGGATGACATTCACAGAAACTCAGGCTAATTTTGAATATTGCTCTTTTCCCAACCTTGGCTTCAAAGGAGTTAGTTTTGCTGGGTGTAGAAGCGCTATCAAGGTGGGTGGAGATATGGTTAGTTTAACCGGACCCCAACTCTATAGCTTTCATTCCCTTTAGGCGTCCCTAAGAGAGAGACACAAAGACACAGAGACACAGATTTATTTCGCTAGAACTATGCCATGAAGTCTCAATGACCAATACTAGGCTTGAGCCTAGAGCTCCAGCCAGACAGCTTCAATCAAGTCCCAGGAAATTGAGCTGTCCCACCTCGCTGATAGAGTTTGTGGGAGGTGTGTTACCTCACGGACTGGAATAGAGGCTAGAGCAACATAGGAGTAGGTTTTTAGAGATAACAATCAGTGGAGACAGCATCTTGATAGGGCATTATGCTATTCTGAAAAATAAGATCTTATCAAGTATTTTGATAAAGAGGCAGGGAGAGGTTTTGCAGAGCTAAGAGGTGGGGAAACTGAGTCAGGACTGAGTCAGGATAACTAGGGAAACAGTCAGGACACAAAACAAACCAGACTAAAACTAGAGAATGCAAGGACCAGTTTCTCTCCAATAACCCCAGAATTATTAGCATAGAACAGCATTCCTTATTCAGAGAGACACACGCCTACCTGTTTAGATCTCTGCAGTTGGGGGGCATCTCAGCCAAAGATGGAGTCTTTACGTCTGTAGTCATTTGTGCATTTAACTCAGCCGCTGCTGTGTAGCAGTGCTCAAGGCAGTCCTGTTGCCCTAAGAGGGCACCCCAAGTCAGGGGCTCCGCGAGAGAGAGACAAAAAATGGAGTTTGAGAACTTCATTCTCTCTCTCTCTCTAGGGAGGACAGATTTCTGAGTAAATTATGCAATTAGACCAAGCCAGGCCACCCCAACCATTAGAGTTCTGATCTCGAAATGCTGAAATAATAAGGAATTGGGGTAACAGGGGTGGAGAAACAGATCAGAGAGGCTGCCAGTCCTTGTACAGGTGTCTGATTTCTGATTGCTTTTAAAGAATAATCCCAAAGACTGAATAAGGAATTTCAAAGTTAAAACATAATCCAGCCAATCATAGTCTAGCAAATTTAATCAAAGAGCTTCTAATTCGGCCTGAACTGAAATAAGTCATCAGTTTTTCCCAATTTCTTGACCAGCTGAAATCTGTTTCCTTCCCCCCCCTTATAGAAATTATCAGATTATACATAACAGACTAGTAAATTTCCTGAAACAGCAATAGTAAACAGGTCTATGCAGCAATAGTTAAACAGGTTTATATAGAGCAATAGTTAAAAATTTCTCATACAAGACAATAGTCAAACAGTTTTATGCAAGTCCCCCAGTTTTGACTCAAGGAAGGTGGGTGGAGAAATCCCACAAGGTCCCTCCCTACTCTATTAGAAGAGGCAAAGGGAGGGGAAGGCTGCTAGCATTTGCCTCAGGCTACATACCATGTAAAGCAGAGAATAGTGAGTGGAGGACAAAAACCCTACCCCTACCCTTCTTCTAGTGATTAGAGTGGAGGCATTTGGGGCATTTAGAAGGTCAGATCCTAATTGGAGATAAGCGATTCCGGAAGCAAGTTGGGGGTTGGGCAATTAGAGAGAGATTGGAACTCTGCATATAGAATTCAGGTGTTAATGTAGCCATTCTCTAAAAGGCAGCTTGAGAGAGAATCTATTATTAATTCTATATCCCTGACTTCCTGGACTGAAGCCAGAGAAGTTGAGTCAAGAAAGAGACAGTTTAAGGAAACTGAGGCAGTAAAAAAAAAAAAAAAACTGTTGCACACCAGAAGAGAGAAAGATTCTAGCGAGGCACCAAATATAGTTAAGGAGTGTTTTTTAAATAGTTTCAATTACTTTAATTCACCCCTGCCTGCAGTCAGGATGGGGGGAAAAAAAGGAGAAATCAAAAGAAACTTCACGCTCAACAATTAATTTGCCTGGAGTCAGAATTTTGTTCCCTAGCCCAAATTACAAAGATGTCCTTTCTGAAGCTTTAGCCTGGCCAGGACCAGAACTTGGAAGGGGCATCTTCTAACTGTTGGAAGGGGGCATCCAATCGAGAGAAATAGAGAGTGTGCTAGGAGCTAAAAATCCTGGACCAAGAGAAAAGTCAGGAGCTCCCACCTGTAAGGTTACTGAGACAGAGAAAGGCTTGAACAGCTAGTCTAAATTCTGTCTAGGCTTTAGAAAGCAGGTAAGTATGCCCCGAGGCTTAGAAAGAAAATGGGTAGTTTTAAAATCCAGCCTAGAGAGCATGTAAACTGAGTCCCATTTTAAAAGATATGGGACAAGCTAGTTCTCTTGAGAGCACTGGCAGCTCTTTTAAGAGCCAGGTAGAAGCTATGGGAGGGGCGTTCAGAGTTGCAGCAAAGCACCTTTTAAAAGTGAATAAAGACTTCTAGAGATCTTGAAGAGTCCCCAAATCTCCCCACTGTACCCCAAGAAGGGGACAGGATGGGAGCATTTAAATGGCAGGTTAAGCCACATGGGAGAGGTTGGAAAAGAGAGAGGATGGGGGAAGGGATAGATGTTATCTAACCCAGTGCTGCTCAGGTGGGGAAGGTGAAAGCTCATGCAGTTGGGTAGAGACATCTCCAAGTTCTCCCCGATCCATTGACCGTCTCCTCGTGGCTACAGCCTGGCCACTACGGTGGAGTTAGAGAAGGGCTCAAACACAGACATCTCCCCCAGAAAAGATCAAGGAGACTGCCAGGCTGGGACCCGAGAGGGATGGCCTTGTGGTAGGGGAGGGGTGAAGAAGAGACAATCTCCAGAGCTTCTCCGGCCTGAGGGCAGGCTTTTCTGGCAAGATAAAGGGATTAGAAATGTCTTGGCTCTAGAAGCGGCCTCTAGAGACTGAGACAAAAAAAGAAGTAGTCTCCATGGGAGACTTTTCTCGCACCCCAAACCTGGTCTGGGTGCCCTATATTTTAGAGATAGAGTGAGATGAGGGTAGGAACACAGATATTCTTCCCAGAAGCTGCTCGAAACTGCTAAGGACGAAAATTGGTTCTGAGAGACCTGAAAAGGTTAAGGTTAGTTTTCGGGGTAACAATTTTTGGGTCCCCATGAGGGCCACTAACTAATGAGGGAAAGGAAAGTGGGAATCCCATTTCTCAACGCATAGATAATCCCATTAGGTACAGCGTCCCCTGTAAATGAATTTACAGGCCCGAAAACCTAGATTGATAAATAAAAGGTTTATTGTAGGAATTTGGAAGTAAAGCTCAATTAGAAAGACGCCAGGGCCAAAGGTGGCTGCTGGGAGGGCTCCTGCAATGAGGGCGTTCTACCTTGTTTCTTTTATACCCAAAAGATGATGAGTGGTACCCCTAAGTTCTCCTCGGGCTTTTCAGTTAGCTCAGATCAGGTGAGGGCTGGGGGAAGCTGAGCTGATGATGGTGGGGGCTGGGCCCAGCAAAGGGTGCCTTTGACCAGTATTTGTGAATCAAGGTCAGTCATGGGTTGGGCAATTAGAAAGGAATCTTAAAGGGACCCCAACCCTCATCAGAAATACAGAATTGTGTGGGCATGAATAAGGTGGAATCACAAAGTTCTGGAACTTGGAGATAGTATAGTTTTAAGAGATGTTGACATCTAAGGTGTTAAATGGATGAAATGAAATGAAGAAGTATGATTCTTGGAACTGAGAAAATGAAGGAATTACTATTTAAAGGTGTCAGTAAATAGCTGGATATTTTTGCCTGGCCTCAATGAGGGCCCAGTTGTCATTGGGCCACATTAGGTAAAATAAATTTGTAATGGTTCTTTCAGCAATGCATATGTAGTATTGAAAGAGGCATATGGAGGGAGTAATCCCTTCTGACAAGAAGTGATTAGTGATGGCAGGAAGACAAGGGATTTCAGTATAAGGGATAAAGTAGAGTTGAACTTTTCCTTGAGACTTGAGATAGGGTAGGGGAAAGAGTATAGTTTTAATGCCTGGGAAAAGTTCAAAAATGTAGATAGAATGTATGTTAATGACACCTTTAAAATAGTAATTCCTTTATCTTCTTAGTTGAATTCTGCAAATTTAGGCTTGCTTTAAGGAAAGACTATCAGATAATTAAAGCTATTCATAAGTGAAATGCATTCCTTTGGGAAGATCCGTGCCCACTAACTTTAAATTATGAAACAAAGGCAGGATAAGTATTTTTCAGGTAGGTTGTAGAAGGAATTTTTATTCAGGTATGGATTACACTTATTGACCTGGATCTCTTTCATTATTGAGGTTTTTGTGATTCTGGTCAGCCTAGTATTTTGGATCCTTGTGTTCTTTGGGGGCACATTTTACCAAGGACAATGACAAATTGGGGCACATCCAGAGTAAGGCTTCCAAAATAGATAAGAGGACTAAAGAGATATAGCTTAAGATAGTGATCTTGCTGCAAGAATCAATTGATTGAACCTGGATTATTTAGAGAAAACTGCTGGAAGATGTGACAGTTATTTTTGAACATTTAAAGGATTGCTATTTGGACCTTTTTCATTGATCCAAAAAAGGAGCAGATTTTGGCTTAATGTAAGGAAC
This sequence comes from Sminthopsis crassicaudata, assembly GCF_048593235.1. NCBI lineage: Eukaryota > Metazoa > Chordata > Mammalia > Dasyuromorphia > Dasyuridae > Sminthopsis > Sminthopsis crassicaudata. Next base: position 219,211,700 of record NC_133617.1, on the reverse strand, counting down.
TGACACATATTAAACAATGTAGGCTTAACCCCCCAAAATCCTAATAGACTAAAATGGGTCAAAGTTAGTAAGTTGAAATTTAATAATAAATGTAAGTTTTTACACAGGTTCAAAAATGAATTTCATAAGACAGAGGAGGCATGATTGGACATCAATTAGTTCAAATAAGATTTGGAAGTAGTGTTCTATGATAGGCAGAAAGCAAACTTAGGATGCATTGAGACACTATATCCAGAGGAGCTGGGTGAGAGTCCTATTGCATTCCATTATGGTTTTAAAGAGAAAGTTTGGAGTATTAAGTTTGGCTTTGGGTACCACATTTCAGGAATTCCATTGTTAAAATCGAGAGTTCCTAAAGAAGGTTCATGAGATCATTCCATATGAGGCTTTTGGAACCAAGGATATTTAGCATAAAGAAGGGAAGATTTAAAGGGTTAAGTTAAAAGTCAGAAGTTTTAAGGGTTAAGTTTTAAAGTCAGAATCCTATCCAAAAAAACTGTACCTGTTTATAGGTATACCAGTGAGGAAAATAATGATGTTAACCCATAACACTACCAACACTAAATTTTATTAACAATTTGTGCTAAACTGATATAATAAGGTGCTATCTCAAATTTGTTTTGTTTTGTTTTTTCTTAGTATTAGAGTATGAATATTTTTCCTTTTTTAGTTTTAGTTGTTCAAAATTTGTTTTTCCTTTTTAGAAAATTGGAAAATTTTATCCTATGAAAATATATCCATTAGGGAATGTGTATTATTCTTGCAATTTTCGTTACAGATTCTGGAGTCAGCTTTTTTCATCAAGACAAATTTATTAAAAACACATTTTCACAACCTCTTTCTTTTTTTGCATTTTGGATGCATCTTTTTTTGTTGCCCTTTTAAAAAATGCATTCAAAATCCTACTCCCACAACCAACAAATTTTTTTTTTTTTGATGTTTCAGCATGGCATGATATTATGACCTTAGTTTCTTTTGTTGTTATTTTGATTTTTAAAATTTTATTGATACATTTTGTTTTCACAATTTACTAAATATATCTTTTCTCCTCCTATCCATGATACTATTCTATTCATTGTAACAAATATTAAAGAAGGTGCTGTCTTGGGTAGGGAGGGGAGGGAGAAAAAATTGGAACTTAAAATCTTACAAAAATGAATGTTGAAAACTATCTTTACATGTATTTGGAAAAATAAAATACTATTGAGAAAAAAGAAAACAAATATTAAAGAAGAAAGATATGGGGAGAAAAGAATGGGAAGCAGTTTAGCAAAGACAATCAAGGCATTAGTCCTATATAACAATTTATATAATAGTCTGTGTACTTACTCCCCTACCCCTGCAAGGAGGAAAATAACCCCTTCCTACCTTGTTAATCTTCTTGTACCTTACTTTTCTGCCATGTACTCTGTGATCTAGTGAAAATGGCTTGCCTCCTTACTGTTCCTTGTTTATAACACCCCATCTCCTGACTTAAGCATTTTCATTGATCATCCCCCATTCTTGGAACTCACAGTCTTCTCATCTCTAATTTCTAACTTCCCTGGCTTCCTTCAAGTCTCAGATAAGGTTTCATCTTCTGCATAAAGCTTGTTCATGCATAGTTGTTGGATGTTGTCTCCCCCACTAGATAAGCTTCTTGAGAGCAGGATAGACTTTCTTTGTACCCTTAGTACTTAATGTAGGTCAGGCACATAGGAATCGCTTATTAAATGTTGTTGACTTGACTTAACCTCTCAACTCCTCTGCTTATCAGAGAGAATAAATTTTTTCTTTAAAGTGCAAAAATTACCCCTAATTTAAAAAAATCAATATGAGAGGAAATGCTTGTTTGTCAACATGCTAGCAAAATATTCACAAAGGAGCAATGAAATAAGAACTACTGACTAGTTAGTGTAAAATGATTGAGTTTCTTCAAAGAAGAGGAAGCTAGATGATTTAAAAGGAAGCAATTACTTTTTTTCTATAGAATGATGAGGTAGATTCACGGGTACTATCATGTGACAATGATGCAGGAAAGGTCAGATGAACAAATGAGTAATGGTGATTGATGATTCTCTTCTGAGAGATTCTGAGGTGACTATTAATTTGACAATGACAATTTCGAATTCTGCCATGTGTTGTCAGATAATGTGCCAGAAAACTGCCTAAGATTTTCTCAAATCTGATGGCTTTTCAAGTATCTGGTGACTCATGTGAACACAAATAATGCCTTCCAGAGGGAATATTGAAAACACTGCTGATAATCATGTGGCAAGAAGCTAAAGACCTTAGGCATACAGGTGGTATCAATGTTGCTATCAGTTGATGGCAGTGACTTGAAGAGAAAGGCAAGATTGTAAGAGTGAAGAAGTGGGCAAATCACTTAAACTCTCTGGACTGCGGTTTCCTCAATTTTAGAAATGTGCAGATTGGAATAGATGGCCTCTGAGAAGCTTTCTACTTAGAGATTTATTATATTATAAACTGAAATGTATGTAATTCTCTAAGATTTACAAATATTATCTCATTTGATTCCTACAATCCTGTGACATGTCTCTAGGCTATAGTACAAATCTCCTCTACCTTAGGCTAGTTCTTAAACTTGAAGTCTCACTCAAGCCTTAAAATTCACACGTTGTAAGTACCGTTTGCCCCTTAACTTCTCTCTTTGAATGACTCCTCCTAGTTACCACTGGCCAAGTCAGCCATGCCCCTTTCCTCTCTAGATTGTACTCTGGGCTTTCTCTGCCTTATCGTCTCACCATACCTTCATGTCCACTCAGATTCCAGTTTTCTTTTATGTGTTTTCTGTCTCATTTCCACCCCTATTAGAATGTAAGCTTTTTAAGAACAGAAACTGTCCTTCTTTCCCTTTGTAATTATATTCTATTTATCACAGGGCCTGGCACCTAGTAGGTGCTTAATAAATGCATGTTATTCTTTCTGTTTTTGTTGTTTTGGTCCAAACCTGTGTTGTCATTAGTAAAAGGAACTCCATCTAACAAAACTGATCAGCAACTATTCTTCAACTTAATGTCCTAGACAATTAGGAATGTTGAGACTTTAAATGACTTTCTTAGCATTACAGGTCAGTATTTATAAGAGATAAACCTTGAACCCAGGTTTTTCTGACTGAGATCAGCTCTCTATCCACTTTGTCATGCTTCAAAAATACTACGGGAATTATTATTTTCACTTTACAAGAGAGGAAAAGATGTCTGGAAGAGGTGAAATGCCTTGGCCAGTGTCATATAGCTAGTAAATGCCAGTGACAGATTTCCAAATCCAGATCTTTCTGTATCTGTCTAGCATTCTATCTACCATGCCAGGCTGTCTCACAAGTGCCAACAGGTGAGAGAGAACCCAATAATTGAATTGCCTTGGGAGATAATTGGTCATGCCTTTCTTATGAATACTGATTGCTATTTATTGACCAGATAGTAATTGATATGTTCCCAGTGTCTGACAATAGGTTTTAAGTTTCTGGACCACTGTTTAAAATAATAGACATAATAGACTCTTCACCAAGCCTAGAATATATCTAAAAAGCCCCGTTTCTCCCTCCCCCCTAGGTTTACCTGAAGCCTTGCAAATCCCATCAAAAGTGCTTTAACTAAAAAGAAAGGAGTAAGGAAGAACCTATCTATGCTTATCCACAAAGTAAATGCTATACAAGAAAGGGAAATAACTATAGATATGGTCATACATTTCTAGGAAACAAAATTCTAGAGAGATTAGCAATACAACTTCAGGTGTCTATATACAAAGTATGAGTAAAGAGCAAGGTAATCCTTGGGAGTCCTTTTGAGCTCACTAGTATAACCATTTGACAGTTGGGATCTGTGACTAAAATATAGCCAAAATCAGTCAAGAAGTATTTATCATATGCTATTTTCTATGTG